>NC_137105.1:19650423-20031036 GCF_949357685.1 Gobio gobio
TTCTGCAAAATGATATCAGGTTGCTTCTTGCACGTTTTGCAACACTTTAAAAGTAAAATTTAAAAAGAAAACATTCAGTTTTAGCCAACACAAATGAAAGTGAATCTGAGAATGTTTTATTAAGTTTGCTGCTGTACGTATAGCAGGTCTATCATGTTTGGAAAAACTAACCGATAGTGCTAACGAAAGCAAACACATGATAAAGACGCATTTGCTGAAAGCTTGCTTCTACGGTAGAATTCATTTGTATTTCACAGAACTCATACCTGAGCATAGAGTGGAGTATTATGATGTAACAAGTGAGCTACTGAGTAAGCTTACTACATCAGAAAAGCCAAACATATGGCTTTATGTGATGCAAATGTCAACAATGTATTAGCAGTAAAAGTGGCTAGTGGTCGTAACATGGCAATCAATGTGTAAGAAACCTTTATTAATTGATAATCTGCCCCTGTAATCATAATTTGTGTGAAAAGGATTAAAAGTTGTTGGTATTTTACTCAACTAAGTGTTCATTTTAGCTGGAAACTGCAGTGAATTGTATAGGTATGGTTTTGGAGTTTTGCAAAAAATGAAGGTAGAACCTATATTTACAATTTGATATCGATCTATTTTTTTCTTGCTAAATATCATTTTTATAGAAATAAACAAGAATAAATCAGGCCCAATAATAGCTTTTCCTTTGAAGATGTTGGTTTTGCCGGCTCGTTCAGACTTGACACTTGTCATGCAGTCATGCAGAAATTGCTGTGAAACTGTTTGGCTCAGGTAAGAGTAAATGAATGGAGTTAATTATAAAGTTCAGAAGCATTCAAGTGTGAACAGCAGCACACCATCGTTTTCACTCCCACCAAACTCCCCTCACTGGAAAAATAATTCTTACTGAATGTTTAAGAATGAATTGAATGAGCATACAGTTTGTTCGTTGTTAACCATTTGCACTGCTAGATTTGTTATGTTATCTTGAAGTCTCTCATTCAGGTATGCCTGCTTTTAGCTTTGAATGCTAGCAAACATTGACAGCGTGGACTTTTTTGTGCGTTTTGAGTCTGTTAGTTGTTTTTGCGCTCAGGTTTGAGACCCATGCAGGACATTGGGAAGCACAAGCTCTGTCTTTGACAAGCATTGTTATTTACAGGTCAGCGGTGAAGGCAAGCCAAGCGTAACATTTAGGCTTCACTGCCAGATTGGTGTCTCTAAGGAAGTTTGTCCCAGCTAAAATGTCACTACTGGGATGTTGACGGTGCGCTACTACAGTTTTTTCTTGTGGGGGTGTTTGAATGTGCCGGTTTGTGACTGTCCATCAGACTTTTATTATTATAAAAGTTTATTATTATAAAGCTTGTCCCTGTGTTTTGTGCTGTGGTGAATACAGTACGGTCTGGTTCAAACTGGGTATGTGTGAGCTCATGACTTTTGAACCACTGTCCTCCGCTTACAAATAATGTCAAGACATTAATGTGGACAAGCATGAAGTCTTGGGTATTAAGTATGTGTGAGTGTGTACAAGAAAGAACTTTTTGCTTATGGTATATATATGGTATATATATGGCTCTTTGTGAGTGCAGTGAAATCTTAAATAATGATTTTCAAGAATCAAGAATTTCAAGAATTTTCAGTAAACGTGAAGATGGAAATTATTTTTTCAAAAGGGGTGGAACTATTGGTCAATCATATTTACAAGCCCAACAACAGGCAAAGAAATGAATAAATTATTCGGCATCATAAAAGTAAAAAATTGACATGCATTTTTAGGCCAAAAATGTGATCAAAATAGAAAGTTCACTCCCCTTGTAAATGATATCACAAGAAAATCTCCTTAAACTAAATTTAAATAGGCTATTAGTTTATATTTAATAGATGACATTTAAACCACCTAAACAATAAAGCAACATTTGTATCACTGATGAGGGATCAATGTGAATGCCTAAACTGGACAAATTACAAGACATCCTTTCTTCATAATTTGCTATGTTGTCCACTAAACAAATATGTTGTTTTTGTGAACTAATATGCAACAAGCTGTCTAAATATTTCCCCCTTCAGACTGTAAATGGCGACAGAGCGCGGCCCGTGTGGCTTTGTTTGTCTCAGCTGGGTTCGTCCCCTGCCGTGAGTGTTTTGACAGCCAAGGCTTGGCCTGTCACCCGCATGAGTACAGCCTGTGTTTTTAAATGAGAGAGGGAGTAAGGGAAGAGTGTGAGGAATCTTGTGCACACGAGTGCACATGGTTGCATGTTCACACTACCTGTTTAACACTCGCCCTCTCTTTTTGTGCGTGTCCTGCATCTCAAATTGAGGAATTCATATTAATAGTTGAAGGTGGTGCCATTTTGTTTTTGTTGTTGTTGTAAAAATTGTTGAAAAGTGTTTGGGAAACCTATTTGAAAATCATTTTAATTCCATTATTTAGTGCCATAGAAATTGCTAAATATTTATTTATTCATAATTAGGCAATTACTTACTTAATACCGCACAGTATACATTATAAATAATATATAGAGTTATAATGTGTGTGTGTGTGTGTGTGTGTGTGTGTGTGTGTGTGTGTGTGTGTGTGTGTGTGTGTGTGTGTGTGTGTGTGTGTGTGTGTGTGTGTGTGTGTGTGTGTGTGTTATTATGTATGTGCAATGCAATGCAGGAGAACGGTACTTGCCTGACTGCATTGTGCCAAGTGTAAAGTTTGGTGGAGGGGGATTATGGTGTGGGGGTTGTTTTTCTGGGGTTGGGCTTGGCCCCTTAGTTCCAGTGAAAGGAACTCTTAATGCTTCAGCATACCCAGACATTTTGGACAATTTCTTGCTCCCAACATTGTGGGAACTGTTTGGTGGATGACCCCTTACTGTTCCTACATGACTGCGCACCATTGCACAAAGCAAGGTCCATAAAGATATGGATGAGCGAGTTTGGTGTGGAGGAACTTGACTGGCCTGCACAGAGTCCTGACCTCGACCTGATAGAACACCTTTGGGATGAATTAGAATGGAGACTGCGAGCCAGGCCTTCTTGTCCAACATCAGTGCCTAAGAACAAGAATGGTCATAAATTCCCACAAACACACTCCTAAACCTTGTGGAAAGCCTTCCCATAAGAGTTGAAACTGTTATGGCTGCAAAGGGTGGGCAAACTCCATATTAAACCCTATGGTTTAAGAATGGGACGTCATTAAATTTAATGTGCATGTAAAGGCAGGTGTCTCAACTTTTGACAATATTGTGTACATCAAAGTACTACATAGAAAAATGAGACTAACAGAAGTCGTCAAGGCTGTGCCACATGCACAGAGACTCTTGTTCACATGCTTGCATGCACTAGGCAGATGTCCTGAGAATGACCAGGACCACAGCGAACAAGAATCTTTGACAGCTCAAGTCAGCACAACATAAAGCCCTCTCAGCAATAACACTAAAGGTTAGAGAGAGAGAGAGAGAGAGAGAGAGAGACAGTAGAGATAAGTTCGCAGGGGGCTTTGGATCTTAAGTGTGAAATATTGTTTGCTGTCCCTGCAGCAGTGCTCATTTCTACAGTACTTAGAAGTGGATATTATCCTCGCCAGTCTTCTGTATTAGCTGAATAGAAAGTTATTTCCCAATTCTTTTGAAAGGTACATTGGAGTGACCTCCACTATTTGTCAAATGTAATGTATCACATCCCTTCATACACATCTTCCCCACTCTCATTGTCTCTCTACATAGGGAAGGTGCAATAAAATACACTAGGACAAGCCTAGACGCTGGTTCTCATTTGGTCGCCAGTGAAAAAGTGGGTTGCAGGTCCATTCTAAATGCAATAAAAATGCGACTGACCATATAAGCATGTATAGTAAGAATCGTTAAATAAACAGGCCTATGTGCTTTTTAAAAGGAGGAGAAAATAATTCTATATTGTGTGATGTTTACGTCAAAGGCTGTGCAATCAATCAGATGGCACTAATTCGTCTGTCACTTTTTACTACGTCCAATACCACTACACTTTTTTAGAAAGTTCCACTTGATGGAAATAACATCACAAACATTTATTTCCATCAAGAGGTGCATCATTTTTTGATCAATTGCATTGACAATACAAAGTCTACTCCAGCACATCCCAAAGACTTTCCGTTAATTTAAATGTCTGGGCCCGTTTGCATGAAACCTTTTAAGTGGTTTGACTTCCGACCGGTTAGAGCTTCAACACTGCACGTCCGGCAGTGCGTTCCTGGAGCGGTGCGTCTGCAGCAGTGCTGTGATCGTTTCCGCACCGTCTTTTTGGCTTTGCTGCACCAGCTGAATTAAATTGACAGCACATTTTTCACATTTTTGTATTGACATTAAAATCTAGTAATTTCAACACAGATGCATATAATGTAAAGTCTACTCTGTTTTAAAGTCAACATATGGCTTTTTTGCCTCGGGTAAAGCAAGAAAAATGACACCTTACCTTGCATTTAGGTAAACAAAGAGACATAATGGATAGCACTCGTCCTTTCTTGGAGGTGGAAAAACGTTAACGTTAGTTAATAAAAATCCAGCTGTTCATGGTTAGTTCTTGTTAGTTCACAGTGCATTAACTAAAGTTAACAAGATTTTAATAATGTATTAGTAAATGTTGAAATTAACATTAACAAAGATAAATAAATGCTTTATAAGTGCAGTTCATTAATAGTTAATGTTAACTAATGTAGTTAACTGTGAACCTTATTGTAAAGTGTTACCCAAAGTTGTTTATGACCTATAGGATTTCTTGTAAAAAGATTTAAAAATGAAAGAAAAGACAAGATTTTTTGTCTATTGTAAGTTGAGTTGAATAAAATGTTGTTTAAATGTATTGCATTTAAACGTGACATCTATGAAAGAGTGTATACAAAGAGAATTGCAAGACAGGCCATGTTCAGTAACAACTTTTGGGTTTGTATTAAAAATAATAATTCAATGTCGTGTTTGCGGTATACAACCATGGAACCAGTTGCGCAGTGCAAACGCGGCATATTTGAAAGCACAACAGCGCGTGCTGCTCCTGCATCACATACGTACTACAACACGCACCTCATACGCACAGTAAACGGAGTATGTGTGAAACAGGCAACCCATGTTTCACTAAGGTTCCCCTAACCTTATAACTAAAGGTTTTCTTAACTTAAGGGCTTTCATGCAACCGGGCCCTGGACTCAGAGGTGCCAATTCATGAGTGAAAATGATTCTTCATGCTCCCTCTCAACCATTTTTTCACATTTGAGCCTGATGAATCTTGACATTGTCTTCCTGGAATATGGCCATGATTTGTCATCATACATGGTTGTTTAAGAAATTAAAAAGATACACTCCCACCAACTAGAGTTAGAAAAACCGTTGCCAAACATATAACATGCTAGAAACATTATAATCACTGCAATAATTATCTAATCATGGACTATCATGGATATCTTAAGCATTTGCCTATTTAAATCCAAACAGTGACTTTTTTTGTTGGCCAGGCCAGTTTATATATCTATATTTATATCTATATCATGGCCCCCCTTGGATTCTGACAGAAAACCACTGAGCTTAAAGACACATGATGTTATTAAACAAGTTAAGGGCACCTACATCATACAGTGTGGAGAACAAGTATTTGATACACTGCCGATTGTCTGCCAAAATCAGCAGTGTATCAAATGCTTGTTCTCCCCACTGTAGATGTTTTTTATGTGCGTGTGTGTGTGTGTGTGTGTGTACATCTGTGCTCAGAGGGCTAATGAAATTACAGTAGAACACAGCAAGACCTGTAATTACCTTTTCCCGAAGAGCTGATCTTCAGTATCCCTACCACCCTCTTCCAGTTTATCTAACAGACAGAAACAGATGCAATTATCTGGACTCAGGACAAACACGACTCAAAGGACAGGCTGCTTTGCAGTTGTTAAAGTAACTGTTACTGTCACTCTCACTTATCCATGTAAGAATGATGAAAATTTGGTATATGAGAGTTGTGCATTTTGCAAGTTTTTGGATAAAATTGCATAAGACAGTTGAGTGGAGCGAGATAAACTATGGATATGAGAAATGAAGGCTATGGAGGAGTTATAATTGTGATTGTCACTGTGGGCCATCCATGCAGTACATGCTTGAATACAGTCTCAGTCTGTATTGTTACTCAGGTTGACGGGTTCAGTAACAGCCCCAGGAGATTTTCACTCAGCCCAAACGGCACTAGCAATCTCTGTTTCGGTTATAGTACATAAGTTGCAGTCGGTTTGCGGTCTGAATGAGATTAACTTCAGGGTTGTGGTGATTTCTGATAAGCTTATCTAGCTGTTCTGCTGTATGTGTGTGTATTTCTGTCAGACAGGAGCTGGATCTGGGAGTGTGACAGTAAAGCCGTGCTAATCCCACACCATTAATGCTTCACTACAGATGCTGGACCAATATGAGACAAGATTAGTCTTTCCTCCTTCTCTCCTTCCGTACATTTACATGCAGTGATTGATGATATTCTGTTATAAATTGTGCTGTTTTGGGGTGTTTCTTCAGCTGCTATCAGCACTATTTTATCCCTGGGGTTGATTTGTAGTAAAAACATTTAAACTTTTTATTTTATTTTATCATCATACTTTTTACTACTTTTCAATTAAAAAATAATAATAAATATGATGTATATATTTATTGTTGTACTCTTGTCTCAGTCCCAGAATTTCAGCCACAAAATATCAAAATACATAATAAAATAGTTGCATAAATAATTGCATTTTAATAATTAATTATTCAATTTTAAAACGATTTAAATTATCAGTCTAAATTAGGTGTCATTTCAATCTTTATTATGTGAAAGTTGTCATTTTACATGATCTAAGATTATCCGGATGAAATATGTATACAACCCCAAATCAGAAAAAATTGGGACAGTATGGAAAACGCAAATATAAAAAAAGAGAAGTGATTTCTAAATTTACTTTGACTTGTATTTCATTGCAGACAATATGAACACAAAATATTTCATGTTTTGTCTGGTCAACTTCATGTCATTTGTAAATATGCATCCTTTCCTGTCATTCAGACCTGCAACACATTTCAAAAAAAGTTGGGACAGGAGCAATATAGGGCTAGTAATGAGGTAAAATGGTTAAATAATGATGTGATTTGAAACAGGTGATGTCAACAGGTGATTGTAATTATGATTTGGTACAAAAGCAGCATCCAAGAAAGGTCTAATCCTTTAGGAGCAAAGATGGGCCGAGGATCGCCAGTTTGCCAACAAATACGTGAGAAAATTATTGAAATGTTTAAAAACAATGTTCCTCAAAGAAAGATAGGAAGAGATTTGGATATTTCACATTCAACAGTGCATAACATAATTAAAAGATTCAAGGAATCTGGAGGAATTTCAGTGCGTAAAGGACAAGGGCGCAAGCCTAAGCTGAACAACCGTGATCTCCGATCCCTCAGGCGGCACTGCATCAAGAATCGTCATTCATCTATAAGCGATATCACCACATGGGCTCAGGACTACTTTGGCAAACCTTTGTCAAGTACCACAATACGTAGTTACATCCAAAATAAAAACTATCATTGACGACTAGTGGAGTTTGTTTTGACATGTGAGGCAGCGGGCTGCACAGAGCGGGACACTTCAGATGCAGATTTAAAACAGACAATGAAACAGTATGTATGCAGTACACTACCCTACATGTTTCATATCATTATAAAGTAATTAAAGTAATGCCGTTGGTCGACCTCTAGTTCAAAGTGCTCTATGACCCCATTTACACTGCATGGTTCAAGTGACCCAATTCCGATTTTTCCCTCTCCTGTGGCACAGATCGGATATGACATGTGAACGTGTAAGCAGGAAAAAAACCGCATGAATTCCGATATCCTCTGATCGGATTCAGGCCTCACTTATATGTGGTAATAAATCCGATATGATTCGGATGCGTGCATTTGCATCTGCCATGTAAGCGGTCAAATATGGATATACGGATATTCCCCAGTAAATGCGAGTCGTACGTCATTGAAAAAGGGACGGAGGCAAATTCCATTAACTCAGGTGGACACGAATTGCGATCAAGGGCTCTCGTCTTTTTTCTCCACCTTATGAGAGCAATGTTTTGCTGACCTTTAAAGATAGTGCGGAAATATAATTGAATATTGCAATATTTTACTTCCTTTTCCGGGTCAGAACATCTTGGGCTGTTTCGCCAGTGTATAGTGTAAATGCGAATATCGGATACGGGTCGCTTTTAAAAGATGATGTAAGCGGGTCGTCAAAAAAATTGGATATAGTCCCCAAATCGGAATTGTGCATCAAGACATGCAGTGTAAATGAACACCCGTTTACATTTGTCTTGATAGATGGTTTTCAGTTGTCACAAAAGCCTTTTACTTTGCTATGTGAGAATATTTCTTAAGCAATGACTTCAGATAAAAAAGCTCCTGTGTGCCGTCAATCAACTATTACAGTCTATTACAATGACTTGTCATAATATACATGACATATCATAGGCTGCCATGCGTATCTATAAGCACTTGCTGTGTCATTATTTTCAGTTGTAAGGGTGAATTTGTCAATGTCAGACAGATCTTTGTCATGGACGGGACTCCAGTCTGATTAACGAGTCCCATTAAACCGAGGGAGAGAGAGAGAGGCCTTGTGGCGTGATGGATGTGGTCAGTAACCTTCCTTATTGCTGTGGTCAACTTCCTCCTTTAGAAGACATATCAATACGTTATCTGCTGCTTTCCAGGTTCATTAGTCATGCAGAAGCTGGCAGATTATTACTTATGTCTGTTAATAGTCTGTTTTATTTATTAATGTAGTTTTAGTTACAATGAATTTGACCTATTTTTTCTTGCGCATTTGCCAATAGTACTATTCTGTAAAAATAATCCGTCCTTGGAGAGTATAACAGGATTTTAAGAGCCTTCAAAAGCAATTCAGTGCTCAAGAAGAAAGTGTGGAGAGAGAATTACAAAGACAAAGACTGTCAAGCTTCAAAGAGGAATGGGTTGAAAACAGGAGGGGGAAAGAGAGAAAGAGGTGGGCATTAAATAGAAAATGAGATTGAAAACATGTTAGACACTGTGAGATTTTAGCAGAAGCTATGTTAGTCTGTATGTTTGAGCATCTTTCCCAAGCTGAAGTGTTATGTCCTAAATGGCATCAGGTCCTCATTAGTGCATGTCTGCCGTTTAATTATTGATCTGAATGAGAGATCCAGAGCCTCAGACTGTTCCACTGTTTCTGCTAGCTGTAACCCCATGCTGCTTCACATTAACACGCTAGCATTAAACTGACTGATCCGTGTGTCCTCTTCTCGGTCCCCCTTCGGCCACACCTCAGGGGAGCACAGACCAATACAGACAAATGTGTACATCTACCACTAACTGTCCTCACCACACACAAAAATAAAGTTGGTATGCCAGCTTCTATGTTAATAAGACACCACACAGATACATACTCCCCCCATATTTATTTATTTAATTATTTATTTAGTAAAGGAACAAATGAATAATCACTAAATAAATAAATGATATACAGTACCGTTCAAACGTTTGATAACTGAGACTACGTTTATTTGATGAAGAACAGTCATTTTGTCAAATATTATTACAATTTAAAAGAATGGTTCTCTATTTTAATATATTTTAAAATGTAATTTATTCCTGTGATGCAAAGCTGAATTTTCAGCAGCCATTACACCAGTTTTCATCTGCGCATAATCCGTCAGAAATCATTGTATTATGCCGATTTGGTAAGAAACATTTATTATTATTATGAATGTTCAAAACTAGTATTTTGTATGAAATCGTGACATTTTTACTCTAATAATTTATTTGAAAATATCTTTTGTAACATTATAAATGTCTTTACTGTTAATTTTGATCAATTGAATGCATCCTTGCTGAATACGGGGATGTAGATGCCATCTTTATGATGTGTGTCCATATGAAATGCACATTAAGTAGTTAGTCAATTAGATGCACATTTTGAAAATCGATTAGTCAGTGGGCTGTCTAAACGCTTCAAATTAGCTCGCAGGAGGCCCCTTTATAACCTTTATCTATTAGAGTTATATCATGAAATATTACATCTAGCCATGCTGATTTGCGGAATGTTTACATTGTTTGGGTTATATCAGTTGCTGACTTGCAATCCTAACCCCCTGCTCCAGCAATAAACACATTGTTTAACCATGTAACAATACTCAATACTCCCCTTCGCTTGTTCTCCAGCATCCCTCATCTGTAATACATCATCATTTGACACGAATGTGATTTTCCTGTGGAAACTGAATAAGTGCTTAGCATGCCACCTCGACTGCTCTCATCCATTTTGCATGATGTCACCAGGCACAAATCACCTGAGGATTTAGAGGAATGGATGAAAATAATTAAAGAAGCCTTCAGGGAGAAAGGAGGGATAAGCAGAGCTTTTTTCCTCCAGTTTTTTTTTCTTTTGTTTTGAAGTGACGAGAGAATACCTCCTTCAGGCTTGGTTACATTCCAGGAATGAACCTAAATTTAATGAACCTTTTCTCCACTTAGTGCTTGAAGCAGTTTCGATCTATCATTTGCTCCTGTTTGAAATAGGTTAATAATTGTGTAACAAAAAAGTTGTGTAAAGTAGCTTTAACCTTAGGAAGAAGCATGAATAGATTATATGAAATGTAATTCTCCTGAAAAACGATTTGTAAATGCATGCAATTATTTATTGATTGCTTTGTTTTATTTGTATTATTATTATTATTTAGAAATATACATTTTATATCATGCATGAAAGAAATGTGGTGTAGGATTTACTTGTAAAGTTCACAAATACGAAATTAGAAGAATGAAAGTAGAAAGTCGAATGTATTTTCCTGTAAAACTTACTCAATCAGTTTTATTTACAACTTAAAAAATCACTTTTTACAGTGTATGTTTACCTATGTATAGATTATTTTAATAGTTATATTAAATAGTAAATATAGTAAAAATATTAATGATAATGCTACATAATATCTGGTATAAGTATGTTAAATGAACACTTTTCTTGTTTGGTGTTGATGAAGGGGTACCTGAACCTTACAGATGGGGCTGTGAGGATTCGGGAGACAAAAACCATTGGGAAACACTGGCCTAAAATACTTAAATCCGTGTAGAACTGCAGTGAATTCCCTTGTCCTAGGTTCTAATTTTAGGCTTGTTGTTGCTCAGTTAATACTCCAATGCCATCTGTTGGAGCCTCAATAGAATTCTATTCCAACCATCATCTTAGTGTGTTAGTGTGTTAATAGAGGGCACAAATTGCTTGGATTTCTAGATACTGAAAATGAATCATCGCAATTTGCACAAATACAAATGTTAAGCAGTACTAAAGGAATGCACATCCAACCAGTTGGAATCTCTTTGGCCTGTTGGCCATTAAATCTTTTTTAGCTAACCTCTCACCAGGAAGTAATTATGAACATGCCCAACATCGCCGTCACATGAGTCCTCCTTTCTTTTTCAGAAGTAGAGAAATAATTTTAAACAGGCATCATCCTATTTCTGCGATATCAGATTTATAGGTCAGTCTCAGAGCAATATTTCTACAGGCTTTACAAGCTAATGAGACTGGGAAAAAGGGAGGGATAGAGAGGACTGTGTGAGAGAGGGAGAGAGAGAAATTACTGAAATCAATCCAACTGTGCCGCGTAGTTGTGTTTTTACCATAGGACTTTTTCTTTCTGTTAAACTTTCACTTTGATGTTGTTTTGGCTCGACACCCCCTGAGAAACCATTGCAGCCTCCACTCACTTCCTTGTCTCATAGAGTTAATGAATATTTATCTGTGCTCATTATGTGATACTGATTATTCATTTAAGATTATTAATTATTCATGAGCGTCATATCTCTGTGTATGATGATGCCTCTTGGGTTTGGATTCGGCTGAGAGGAAGCTCATATGTTTTAACAGAGCTGCTGATTCAAGCTGTCTTACTCATCATTTAGTTTGGTAAAAATGAGACCAGACAACCTAATTGATGTTTGTATGGGAGGCTTAGAAATTGTAATGGAGTTTCTCGTGTTGCTGTATTAACATTTATTACCGCTACGTGATACTGGTTTCATAGAATTGAGCTCACCAAGGAAATTAAAGCGGAATTCTCTTCTGGCAGTTTGTATTAGTGAATCACAGAACCACATCGATGACTTTCTATTGAAACATAACGCACAATAAACACGTAATTGTTTAGACCAAGTAGGCCTATTTCCCCAAGGTCATAGTCTTTTGCTGAATTTCACTGCTCATTTCAATACTTTGGTATGTACAACTGACTGAGAAATATGCCTCAGACTAAGAAAGACAGATTTGTGCTTGTTTATTTCCATTATATAGCTTCAAATATGTCCTTACATTGCAAACACACACGCACACACACATACTCAGGCTTTGAATGATAGAATTTCAGTATAATATCATGAATCCAAGGATTGTTGAAAACCCATTAAGAGAGTGACATGCAGTTTTCCCATTAAATATGTATTAGCTGGGTTATGCACAGAGAATGATCCTCAGGGAGTTTCTTTCTAATTAAATGCACTTTAATGTAAAAGCATTACCGAGCGTGCTGATTTAGTCAGATATATTGTACTGGAGAGAAAATAAGGTCAAAATCACTAGATTAAAATGAACTTGAGCCATTTATTATTGTGCTTGGAGACTGCACATTGGAAAATATTGGCATGCACGCTCCTTTGGTTACTGCTTTAGAATAATAAGCAATTTTGTTCTTTCTACGTTTACAAACTTCTTTGTTGTCTGTACCTATATCACATCTCAATATCTTATTTAAACTTCTAGCACACAGTTAAAAGACATAATGAGTCAAAACATTAAATTGAGTTTTAAGATGTTTACCTTTTTATTGTTTCATGCGATTAACTATGAATTATATAATCAATCGCAGGCTCTACATGCTTTGACTGTGTAATAAAATCATGTATATTTAATGCACAATGGGGATTTGAGAAGGTACACCATTCCATAACAATCGTACTGCACTTCAACATTTGAAACTGACAGCCTCACTGAAACTATCACATCTGCAGTCTTGTCTCGGAATGGAAAATGCTGCTTCTGCTGCTGCTGCCAAGTCTGCTTGAATGGCGCTTTGTTATTAAAATTTGGAAGTGTGTGTGTGTGGCTGGGTTGTGAGAAGCAGGTATGGATTGTGCCAGTGTAACACCGCCTTTCAAAGGCATCACTTTTGTTCGGAGGGTTTGACGACTGAAGCCGGAAAGAGTTTTGCAAAGCTCTGACAGAGAGCTCACTGAAACTTTCTTTAGATCAAACAGGCCTACAGTTCTCACTTGTGACAGGAGACATGCTCCAATTGAGACATCTTTACCAGGATCTGGTTATTCTGGTACAGGAATGAACAAGATAATAAAAGGAACACCTTAATTCAATTAGCTCAATGTTCATAATGAATTTTCAGTTTATCAGTGCGTTTCGATTTTATACATACACACTGAGTATAATTCCTTTATTAGTGGTACATTATCTATTGTTTAAAAGTGCTTAAAGCCGTCATGTTGAAACCACCAAGAACTTCCTATAAACCAAAGCATTGTGTGTGTGTGTGTGTGTGTGTGTGTGTGTGTGTGTGTGTGTGTGTGTGTGTGTGTGTGTGTGTGTGTGTGTGTGTGTGTGTGTGTGTGTGTGTGTGTGTGTGTGTGTGTGTGTGTGTGTGTGTGTGTGTGTGTGTGTGTGTGTGTGTGTGTGTGTGTGTGTGTGTGTGTGTGTGTGTGTGTGTGTGTGTTTGTACAGATATATATTAGGGGTGTAACGGTACACGTATTCGTACCGAACCGTTTCGGTACAGGACTTCCGGTTGTTTTATGCACGGAACATGCTTCAAATCCGAGTTCCCACACAAACATATTAAGTATTCTGTCCATTTTATCACGAAATTCAAACAATAAATGGCAAGCGCGAGTGAACGCTATCATCTTTCCCTACTAGTCAATAAACATGAATCAACATCTGAAGGTATGTTGAGGATACAATACAACTTACTGAAACTTTCATATGTCGTGTAATTGCTCAATCAGTTTTAACAGCTGAAAGACATCAATAAAACAGCTTGTAAACAATGCATTACATTTACCTCAAGCAACTCATTCAGTGTTCACTGCTTGTTAGTTCGTGTATGTTTTAATAAATCTGTCATGAAAATTACAGCCACTGTGTAGACTATTAATGATTATATTTCAACAACGAATTATAGTAAAAACTATTTTATAATTAGATTTAGAAGTTAATGCAAAAACTGCCTCATGTGAAGTTTAAATGTTTGCATACAATATTTTATTTGAGTGTTGATTATTATATCTAAAAATAAATAGCAGCTGAATTAAGGCTAATAGTTTGGGCTCTGTTGTTAACCTTTAATATTATAGTCATGTGCAAGTCAGGGTTCCTAGTTAACAGCATTAGCAGAGATTTTTAAAAAATGTATCCGTAAGAAACTTTGTTATAATTTAATTCATTTAAGGATTTGTTCTGTAAACTACTGTTTAATAAAATAAAAAGCAATTTTATATTTAGTTTTCACACCCCCGCTGTACCGAACACGTACCGAACCGTGGCTTCAAAACAGAGGTAGGTACCGAACCGTCAGTTGTCAGTTTTGTGTACCGTTTCACCCCTAGTATATATGGTTTATGAAGACACGTGTATAATGACATGGGTATTACAACGTAAACATGGTTTATGAGGATGCTTCCTCTGTCCTTCTAAACCAAATGGCTTAAAAAAAAACATACTAAACTCTGTGGGTTTTTTTTTATTTTAATTTTTTTATATATATATATATATATATATATATAAAAAAGCTAAAAGTTTTCTGTAATGGGTAGGTTTATGGGGTAGGGTTAGTGTATATAGTGTTAGTGTAGAATACGGTTTGTACAGTAGAAAATCATTATGCCAATGGAGAGTTCCCGTAAACAACATATTTAAGAGTGTGTGTGTAGAACCAGGATTTGTACAGTCACCATTATTGACAGCAAACACCATTGGTTCTCATTTATCAGGATGAACATACACCATAGGCCCCATATTTGATTTGGGAGCTATGCCAGAGGGGAAGATATCAGTGAATGATGACTTGTGTTTGATCTGTTTCACACACTAAACTTTCTGTCAAAACAAGTTTTTTTAGCTTGGCATTGTAAATCACTAATCATTGCATGGAAAAGAACAGCGCACACATTCTGTCCAATATCTCATTTTGGGAAGAAAGAAGAGACTACACAGATAAGGCTGACGATAAATTCTCATTTGGATGAACTATTCCTTTAATTTATGCATCCTTTCTTTCTCTGTTGTTGCCTCATGTATCTCTCTTTTTCATCATCCTTCTCCGGGGATTTCACCAGATTTTATTCTTATTGCAGTGATGCAGTAGAGGGTGAGAGAGGTCTCACATTAGAATATGCATGAAGTAGCTCTGTGGAATTATCGTCGCAACCAACGAAGTGCACCTTGCTGTCAGAATTCTAACAAGGCTAAAACCTTGGCTTTCACCTCTTTTCCCTACTGTTGCTCTCAACTTTATTTTGGCACATGAATACTGTCCAATTATGTAGCTCATCACACATCTGTGCCTCTGCACTGTAAACACAACATATTCACACGTCATAAGAGACATCTGAAAACGAGCGATTACCCATACATAAGATTCAAAGCTGGGTTTATTTGCACCCCTGTCATCTCATGGGTTCAGATCCGCTCTGCACATAAAAATTGAACCTAGGCCATTTTTGAAGGTGACTGTTGATCAGTTCCTTTGAACACCTGCTGAATGAAAAGCTGAGTCGATCACAATATACTGCAGGGCCGTGAATATTCTCTCGGCTTCAGGCCTTCACTGGCACAATAGAATCTGCACAGAAAAAGCTATTCAGAACCAACAAAAGAGGCTTAATGGAGAATTCAGCTCATAGTCTTATTTTTACCACCTTGATTAAAAGGAGCAGAGAGGATTTTGATTTGCTTCAGTATTTGGGTTGAGGAATAAAGGACAATGAAGGGCTGAGAGTTTGGTGCCTTCTCACATGGCTGTGAAGATCTCAGTAGCTCTCGTGTGAAAAGCCTCATTAAACCAGTATAATAGGAAAACCCTGCCTGGTAATTCCAGCTTATTTAATGACCTAAATCTGGCCTTTTATATCTCATTTATTTATTTATAATTTATTTTCCTGTTATTGCCAACTGGATGTCTGTTTAATGGGCTGTCAATGTCAACTACATGATGCATTATAAAATGATAAATGCACCCAAACCCAGGAACCAGGGTTTATTTGTTATTCAAGAGTATTTTATATATAGGCTACACAATTTCTTATAGGCTGCATTTGTTTGATCAAAAATATAATGAATATAGAAATATTGTGAAATGTTATTACAATTAGATTTTTTTTAAATATATATATATTTTTCAGTTTCACATGATCATTCTAATATGTTCATTTGCTGCTCAAGAAACATTTATTATTATTATTAATGTTGGAATTTGACATGGAAATCTTTTGTAACATTATGAATGTATTTACTTTGACTTTTGATCAATTTCATGCACCCTTGCTGAAAGAAAAATCGTACCCTCTGATTTATTATAATAAGCCTAATTTACATAAAGTGTATTTGCACCGAGAAAAATGACAATTATTGAAACACTCATGCTACATTTAGCACCTGCTTGAATTGGATTATGGGTGGTTAGTGAATACACACATTTCAGTGCAATAAACTGTGTCTGAGTGACTTTATCCCTCAGTATACTGTAGAAAAATATACAGGCCTACTTGCATCTCCACAAACCTCCACAGCTTCCAATCTGTCAAACATAGTGACTTGCAAAGGTTTAATGTGTATTTGCATTTGTGTGTGTTCACCACAGGTCTGTCACACTTCTCGTGTAGCTGTGTGGCTGATTTTCAGTGCCATAGGCAGCCTTTGTTCCAAATGTATTGATCCTGCAAAAGGCCAATGAAGGGTTCAAATGGGAGATGAATGCAGATGAGACAACAGGAATGAAAATATGAACATGCATCAAAATGCTTTAACTCTCAGGATCAAAGCAATATTGATGTTTTGAATATTGTAAATTTAACCGCTTGTTTACACTGGGTTCCTTAATAATGGTTAATGCTTGAAACTGTGTATTGTTCAAAAAGAAACTATATGCTATAGGTTTATGAATAATGCGTTGTGTGTTTGTAGGACTATGGCTGTCGATTCAGGAGTGAGCTCAGGAGTATTTATGAATATACATGTGGTTGTTATTATAGACTCTTCTTATTAATTTCTCTCTGCTGGTAGATGTGGAGCTCCTATTGTTTTGGGTCAAGTGTCCTTTTGGGCCTTTCTATTCAGCTGTTGTTCACTAAAATAACCTGGGATGTGGGTTTCAAATTTGATATAAACCCCTTGAAGCTGAATCTGTCATTTCTGGTTCCATTTCTCAGTGAAAGCTCTTCTGGCTTAAACTATTTCAAATGTCATGCTGCTTTAGAAGTCTGTGTCTGTCTTTTTCACTCATTCATTAATATGTGTACGCATATTGATATGTTTTATTGTTTATCCTTGGTTTACATTGTAATGTGTTAATTCCAATTTTCTCTTTTCTTCTCTTCTTAGGTAAGTGTGAAGCTTACATCCTCCCTGTTTTTACCTGTTAGGTGAGTAGGTTATGTATAGCTATACACTTGGCTAAGTTTGATACTACAGGACAAGTGTTCCACTTTTCTTCCTTCATTGTGTTCTGGACTACAGCCCATGCACCCAATTCAGCAGGGCATCATTTTGAAGTCGTTGATATCTTGATTATATTTTTTATTCAACTCTCAATATCAGCACAGGAAATGTGAAATGCCACTACGATTATGTATACACAATATGTTTTATGTTGACAAAGTTCACATGTTCTATATCAGTTCTATATCTATATCTTTTTTCTTCTGTTTTTGTACCTATCAGTAGCTGTTTCCATCGCCCTGTTTTTATGTACATTTTGACTCCACATTTCAAAACAAAATATTTTTACACTCGCTTTGGTTCAAGGGTTCATGTGAATAATGGGAGATGGAAACCATTTGCCGAATAAATTCAGATGTAGTGAACATTAAACCCACGTGAGGGCTCTTTTTAGGCAAACGGATCATTTGGCTCAGCTCAATAATAAGAGCCGGCTCTTTCAGCTCCCAAACCGCTCTTCATTTAGTACCACTTCTGGCTCTTTAAATTCAGTCAAATTTAGTCATGTCTGGCCTGTTATTGACATGTACATATTTCACTTAAATTATTCAATGCTTCTCATCTTGTTTTCTGACCCGAGTATTAAGAATAATCTTTTTGCCACACTGCTCGACCACACGGACTCCATACAGTGACTGAATTTTATGTTAATGTATCGCCTGTATGTGCGTGCGACGAATCGAGAGCGGAGGGGTAATGTCATCACACGTGATCATCCGCACATACACATCAAATATAACATCTAGCTAGTGACTACTTGACATGTGGCTAGTGTACTGAAAGCATAATACTATTATTCTGTCTTATATTAATATACAAAAAGGAAAAATGGCTCTCATACGGGAACCGACTCTCACCGTTCACTTAAAGGAGCCGGCTCATAGAGCCAACTCGTTTGCAAACAACACACCACTACTCTTTCCGCTGATGGTGTTTTATTGACTGTTGGTTACTAGGTTACCAATACCACTGTTATCTGCTCGAACAACTTCATGGAAATGCACTTAATTCACATTTGTATTTGTTTTTGCGAACTTTGAAAAGATTTGCTTCACGTTTGGATGGAAACCCAGCTAGTGTTGGATATTTAATTGTGCATACTTATTTCCTCTGATTTTTTTATTTATTAAAGATGAAAAACTTTAAAAAACACTAATTATTTAATAATGCTGTTCAATGTAATTTTGTAAATCTCAAAAATAGCATCCATTTTTCATACACTGTAAAAAAAATTCAGGTCTCCAATTGAAAATGTTCTAGTGACGATCACATCTAAATTTTTTAGTTGGCCAAATTGCATTTTTGTGAATTGATGCAATTTAATTCAATTAAAATTCAAGAAATTCAATTTGGCCAACAAAAAAATGTAGATGTGATCGGTCACTAGAAAATTTTCAATTAGAGACCAGTTTTTTTTTTACAGTGTACTGTACATTATAATATAATGTTATAGTTATGTTATATGTTATATAATGTTATATATAGTTTTGGTGTCTAAAGTCACTTGTAACATTTAAAACGTTTTATTTTATTTATTTAGGCAAAGTACTATAGAATTTTCATATTAGCCATTTATCATTATCTGCCATAACATTAAAATAATTATTAGCTAATTGGTATCGGCAAAAATCGGTGCATCCCTAACTGGATGTGTTCTTAAGCATGACACAAAGTGGAGTAGTCATCCCCGATTGGCAACATTTCAGTTTATTTCTCATTATTAATCAAACTGTACTTTATCAAATCAGCCCTTGCCATGCAGTATGATTCAGTGCAGAATTTTCCACTGGTTATAAGGGTTTGGCCACTGCAGCCTGTGATTTTCTCTGATCTGTGGTCAGTTCTCGGTCTGGGGAGCAGCCACTCTCAGACGGGCAGCGGCAAATATCACTCTAACTCCGGTTAACCGGTTACTAAACCCGCGACCTTGTCAAAAGGCACTCGTTTTCCTTAGAACAGCGCGATAGACGTCAGTGCTGAAGTGGAATTTAAACACTGCGCAGACCACATACAGACACTGGTTAGTAAATTTAGGGGAGGATAAATTGCAAATTGCAGGTTTGCTTTTTTCCTTCCTCAAATTCATATGTTGAGATTTTTTTTTACTTGTTTCTGGTTGCTACATTTCTCTGAAATATCAGGCGTCTTATAGCCAGTTGGCAGCAGAAGGATGTTCTAGAAGAGTTCTACACAGACTTTTTGAAACCACTTGCCCTGTCTTTAAAAAAATGTTGGTGCATCCCATGGCATGCGCTAAGATCATGTTTAAAATGTTCTTAGTGAATTTCATATAGTTCAGAGCTCAACAATAAGGATGGCCCAATGACCTGTGTTGCATTATCACTGCATCTTAGATTAGTCAGTCACTTTCTATCAGAACCAGCATTAACTTCTTGAGCAATTTGAGCGACAGTAGCTTGTCTGTTTGATCTGACCACACCAGCCTTCGCTCCCCAAGTGCATCAATGAGCCTTGGCGGCCCATGACCTTGTCGCCAGTTCACCACTGTTCCTTCCTTGGACCACTTTTGCTAGATACTTTTTGTGATCTTCAGTCTCACGATCCCTGCATCATCCTTGTGAGATTCTCACAGAAAGAAAGGCACTTCATACTGTGGAGGATCTATAGTGTTAAGAGTGTTATTCACAGCTTTAACCACAATTATAACATGAAGTGAAATCATGTGGTAGTTTTATAAGGTTTATGTGTTATTGTTGGAAAGACATAATCACACCTCAAGTAATTAATATAATTGAATTGTTCTGCCCAGTGCCCACATCCCTATCAGATGTATTATCTATTTAATGTTGCTTCAAGATCAGGATCTTGTAGACTTACAGAAATAGTGTGGTAATTGCTGCATTTATCCTATGACAGCTCCTGGGGTTTAATTTCTCTAATTGTTTGATTTAAGATGGGGGCTTCTTGACATTTTGGTAATGAGCACATTTTCTATTGTTCATTTTTGATTGTTAAGATCTAATGACTAAATTACATGTTTATATCAAATAAGGAGCGATTGCTTCAGCACCAGTGATCATGCCTATCAAGGATGGTGAATAGAAGATAAGATCATTTTCATAACTGCATAGTTTATGGATATGTTGTGCTATTTTCCTATAAAACAAATGCACAGCTTAATGTGTATGCAATGTGGATGCACAGGAAATGCTGTGGTGGGTTATTGTGTGGCCGAGGACCTGTTCATTGTTTCCCCACCCGATGATGGCCCTGAGCGCTTTACAACAGTGCAGTAGTTTACAGCAGCTCCTATATTCATCATCTTACACATACAATGAATATATGAGTGCTTCACAGCTAAAGATTGGCTGGTCCCTTGTTTCAGATTCTGTTTGATTAACCATTCTGTTTGGGCTTGTTTGTGTGTTGCACACAGCTTATTTCTGGGCTTGCTTGTCAAGTAGTGTGCCATTCCTTCAGTGTCAGGCCTTCAGTGCAAGTCCACACCAGTGGTGAAGTCTGATCAAAAAGATATGCGTCAATATGCTGAAAATTCAAATTTCAGAGCAAGGAGGAGGAAGCACTCTTTCTAGTCTAGTGGTTTTGGGCAGAAATTAAAAATGTATTAAAATTCAGCCTAATTTTCATTTGCATTCCTCACATCTCAATACTGTATTGCAGTGGGGAAATATTGGATTTTATATCAAGACGCAAGTGTCATATAACAGCTTATTTGAAATGTAGATATTTGATCATCTTTTTTTTCTCCCATTTTACAAATAGCAAAGCAAAAAAGTTAAAACAATATACCAACATGTCAGTGAGAACATCAGAAAATCAAAGTACCTTTGCTCATGCTTGTCTTCTGTTCTCCTTTTAGACTGTGTGTGTGTGTGTGTGTGTGTGTGTGTGTGTGTGTCTGTCTGCCTTCCTGTCTGTCTGTCTGCCTGTCTGTCTTTTTGATGTAGAGAGATAACCTAAGGCTTCTTTCATCTCTTGTCCGAGATGAAGTCCTGCCAGAATTTTTCCCACCAATCTTTTGGCTTTGTGTCAACAGAAAACATTGACCAATCGAGTAGAAAGGTCTCTCACTCTGTATGTATGCTTTAGTGGGATGTTCATTATTCTCACACAAATTATGCTATTTTTAAGCAAAGTAACATGGACTACTTTATTGTGTTCAATAAACAGGCTAAGGCTTCCAAGACAAGGTAATTCAAACTTAGAATTCACCTGTACAGGTTTAAAATTGAAAATAATAAATGTATATTGTGTACTGTTTATATGTGAAGAGGCTGACACAGTCTTCATATGTGCCTGTCATAAGCAGCAGTATTACCTGCTGTAACATTAATTTCCATGGTAATGATGAATCTACCCTCAGCAGGAGACATACATGTATGTGTGTGATCTTTTCAGCAATTATATTGATATAATTCATACATTTTCAAAGACACTGAATGACAGGATTAAATTAACTTGCATATCCGTGTGTTTGTGTGTCTGGTTACTTATGCATTTTTGCATCTCCAGTCAAAGCATGAAGCGATTCCTTTTGCAAGACTTTTTCTATAATTTATGATTTGATGTTATAGCTTCCCATTAGTACAATAGTGTCTTACTAGGATATACATATGCCATATACTACATATACCAATAGGATGAACATCTACATTATTGTTTAACATTTCTAGGTTAGCATGAACAGTTTTTTACTATGCAATCTTTGTGGAAACTGATCATTTTTTTCCCCCAGGATTCTTTGATGAATAGAAAGTTAATAACATTTATTTGAAATAGAAATCCTTTGTAAAATATTGGGCCCTATTTTAACAATCTGAGCACTTGGTCTTAAGCGCATGGTGCTGGTGCACTTAGGGCATGTCTGAATCCACTTTTGCTAGTTTAACGACGGAAAAAATTGGCATGGTTCAAAAGGGTTGTACCTAGTCTCTTAATGTATCATGGGTGTGTTTTGGGCATAATGTGGAATACACCAATCAGAGTGTAATCTCCCATTAAAAGCCAGTTGTGCTTGCACCATGGCGGATTTGCTATTAACATGGCGAAATTTGCGAGCGTAAAGACTCAAGTTGTGCACCTGCCTATAGGCACCAACTCACTCCCAACTCGTCACATATTGACGCTTGGTCAGGACCCTTCGCCGTCACTTTTCAACGCATAGGGTTCCCCTTTAGCGTAATTTTTCGACGTGCTTTGTGCTCCATTCATTTATTTTATTTATTTTTATTTACGCTATACAAATCCCCATCCCTAAACCTACCCATTTGTGTATTGTATGATATAAAACACAGGATATAGCAACTGCAGGCACAATTTATTCAAAAAGTACAAATATTCCAAGTGTTCCGAGGCCAAGCGATTGATTTGTGTGAAGGAAATCCCCAAAAGCGATCAGTGTCTCCATCGGCCAAAGATCACAATCTAAAAATGCCGGCAGAAGAAACATTACGTCAGCTTTGATAGTGAAATTGCATCGGCTCTCGTTTGTCTCGTGACCAATTGCGTCAACTGAAATGAATGGACTTCCCAGCACGTCAGAAAAGGACGCTAAAGGGGTACCCTTTGCGTTAAAAAGTGACTCCAAAGGGATCCTGACCAAGCGTCATATGTGATGAGTTGGAGTGAGACCGTGTAGCAGGCACACATTACTAAAGCGCCCTTTAAATAACACAAAAAATATTGCAAATTCAGTCAATTTCAGTTGTCTCAAAATAGCAACGTGCCAACAATGCGCCTGAACACAATTCGTTTTCAGACCAGTACGCCCATGGGCAAAGAGATGGCCGTGAGTGCATTTGCTATTTGAACAACATGGTGCTGGGCGTGAAAATGATAACTGCATCGGGCTGAAACGATGTATGATAGGGCCCAATACATTTGATCAATTTAATGCATATTTTCTGAATAAAAAAAAAATCTCAATTTCACACATCTTTTAAATAGTAGAGTAAACTGCAAAAACTTTTTATTAATCAATATTTCTCTTGTTTTATAGTAAAAACATTGAGGCATTCATACAACAAAGTACATTTAACACAACAGCAAAATTGAGTAAAATATTAAGACCTGTTTTTAGATAATATAGTTTTTATTTCTTTCTTACCCTATTCTTAGTTAACACTTAAAATGCTAATTGGGGAAAGAAAAAAAAAGAAGAAAATATTTCACTGGGATTCAAAAAAAAACAAAACACTGATTAATACAAATGTTTTCGGATAGAACATATGGCTAACTGTAAATTGTGTAGATTGTTCATTTTCTTTTCTTTAAACTATTTGTCTTCAACATGAAGACATAGTAGCTTCTCTAGAATTTATGGACCCCAAGTGTCTAATTTGCAAGTCATGGTACATTTCATGGAAGCTTGAGCAATGTCCCCTGATTTAATACGAGGAGGAGTCGGCTCTGATGTCTCGATGTAAGCTCAGTCATGCATGTGCTAATGAACACGCAAACATTTGACAGAATCAGAAACAGAGATTGTGAGATGACAGTGATATTTTAGATTGACCTTTTCATGTCATCCTACATTCTGGATGTGGATATGAGTTTCATATGTCAGCAGAACTACACAAATCTTCTGTGACCAGACTGTCATAAGGCAGTGGGATTTAAGACGACATCCTCTTCAGATGACACTTCACAGGGGTCACGATCAAACATTGGTTGAAATATCACCTTGGGGGCACTGAATGAGACATAAATGTCAGAAAAAGGTGTGTGATGTGTGTATGTGTATCACATTAAAGCATGACAGACAAACATGGCAACATTATAATTACAGAATTTATAATTACGCATCAAAATGGCTTTCTCTCTGGCATGAAATCCACAAGTATATGTAAACCCTTATTATCCTGTTTTCCTGTATGATTTGAAAATTATTCAGAGAGCATCTTGAGCAAAAAATCATATGTTCTCTGTACAAATAAAACAAGGTTTAAACAATAAAACTAACAGTGTTGAGCTATATAAAAATGATTCGTTTTCTGTTGATGAATATATTCAAACAGTTGCTCACCTGTTTAATCTGATTTTATTAGTGACCTAGAAATATTTTAAGGTGACGTAATTACACATTGCAGCGTACGTACTATACTAATAACAGTAAATTAGTAGTAACTAACCCTTAACCGTAACTCTATATAATAAGTGTAGTTAATTAATATTTATCAGTACTTTATTGAGTAAGTTCAATATAACTACATCACCTTAAAATAAAGTGTAACTGAAATATTTAATATGGCCCCTGACTTTTGATATGATTCAAGCAAATAGTGTGGTTGCACTTTATTTTACAGTACATGCACTATGTGTACTTACAGTGTACTTACCTGAGAAAGTACTGGGTAATATAAGGTTAAAGGCACTATGTCATTTTTTGCCACTAGACATCACTTATTCAAAACAAAGGCGTAGCTTGATGATGCATTGATTTCGCGGAGCTTTTATTATGCCGCAGACGACCGCTTCCGCTTCTTCCGGTAATGCGTATGTGGGGTAATGCAATGCCGTTTTATCATATTAGATACATTATTTGAGTGTGTTGAAAGTTATGTTATAATGCTTCTCTGTGTGTTTGCTTTGTGGCTACTATGAGACACTTGTTGCACACTGCAGTAAGTTAGATCGATATTAGGCATGGTAAAACATGGTACTCGCGGTAAATAAAAAAAAACAAGATTTAAACAATAAGACTAACTGTGTTGAGCTATATAACAATGAATAGTTTTCTGTTGATGAATATATTCAAACAGTTGCTCACCTGTTTATTAAAACACATAATATAATAAAGCGTCTTTTTCTACAAAATAAAACTTAAATTTAGGGTAACGTATGTCATTGATAGGTGATGCACAAACACGGTCTGTCCTGGTTAAAATGGCTTAATTCTCTGGATTTAAACATTATTGGAAAAATAAATATATAACATTGTTCTAGTGGTTTTTGGATATTTAAATCCAAAAATCTTACATATTGTGTTTAAGGTTAGTACCTAGTTATTACCCAGTTATTGCAATATTAAGTTCATAGTATGTACATGCGGAACATGACTGCAAAATAAAGTGGTAAATGTGTTTATAAAACCCATTTTAAGAGACGTGTGATTTTTAGCATGTGGAATTTCATTATCATCTTATGTCCTATTTGAGACACAGTGTGTCAGAACTTAAGTTATGGGTCACACCTTGGATGACTTTCTCTGCTGAGAAACAATTACACACGTACACACATCACTGTGCAACCCTGATTCTTCACTCCACAGGTACAACACTCTTCACATAAAGACACACACACACACACAGACACACACACATATACTGGCCATATGTTTGATATGACAGTTACACTTGAGGTTAAAGGTGAAGTGATGCACCATATGTGTGTCACGTCTCCACCATACATCTGCTGTCTGAACATATTGTGCTCACATACCAGTGTGTGCTATGAAGCATGTTTTTGAACGTATATATTCAATATATTTTAATAATTTATTTCGTATTAAATATATATATATATATATATATATATATATATATATATATATATATATATATATATATATATATATATATATATATATATATATATATATATATATATATATATATATATATATATATATATATATATATATATATATATATATATATATATATATATAGTATCAGGTTTGCAGGTTAAAGGGAAAGTTTTCTACATGCAAGTTAATAAGCTTGCATTCTGCTCTGTTATACATTGTTTATGTAGTTATGTATGCATTGTCAACATTCAAGGATGCATGTAGGAAACCACACAGAGATGAACACTGTGCAGAAATGAAGCAGCGTGAGTGTTTAGCATGCTGCGCACACACAGTTTTTGTCTGACAGTGTAGTTTTGCAGGCTTCACAGACTGTGGAAGTCAAAGCTATAGGACAAGCCAAGTGTGAGCTATAGGTCCACGACTTTATCCAGCCTGACTGAAAAATGAATGAATAATGCATGTGTGTCCACCAGAGCAAAACTTTTTCTCTCTCTCTCTCTCTTTTATTTTATTTTATACCACATAATTTTCCTCGGTATTTATATACTAAAGAATATTTCCCCCACTATTATTATATTACATTATATCAATTATATTATAATATTTTTTTAACTGTTCCTTCTGATTCTCGAATCTGATTGGCCGAGAGCCTTAATCAGCTGTGCGATATTCCCCCAGTATCAGCACTGGAACTGTTTCACAGTTTGTATTACTTGTAGCATTTCTCACAGAGAGTGTCATGGCGAATGAGCAAACCACCGTTATTTTTACAAATACTACTGTTATTGTGTCACAGAATGTGTATAAATAGTTTATTAGACGTGAATGTAGTTATTTAGACCTCAAATATGCGACTTGTATATAAACATAGCGCATATTTGACAATTTGTTTAGACTTTTTCGGAGACCGTCAGCAGCCGTTCAACAACTTTATCTCGGCTAGTCCTTCTGGAATTTGCAGCTGGCTCTTATGTAGACGGTGTTTAAACATGAGGTATAATTAATTTGGGGTACATAAAATGGGCAATTTCTGGTCTTATTCATCTATTACTTGTTCCAGAGCAAATCGATTTGGCTAAGGGCAGTTTAACTGAAATCCTGTGTAGACTATAACTAGTGCTTTTGTACCTTTGAGGAAACCGTTTGCTACTTTGCTTGTGTTTATTTCCTATTTTACAAACTTCTTATGCTTTTATAATTGCTAATATAATATTGTTTTATTTAAATATTTTTGATTAAACAAATAAGTAATATTTTATATAAATGACATGCTGTATCTGTATGTAGTATTGAGAAAGGGTCCGTTAGTGATTGTGATTTCGACTTCAGTGAAAGTTACATTATTACACCATTAGACTTTTAATAAGTGAGTCAGTAACAAAGACTTTTATATTGAAAGGACAAAACAAGGTTGTAATCAATAAGATGCAACTTACAAATGCACTGACTAGCGCTGTCATGGGAAATCCCCTTAACTGTCAACAACTAACTAACAAAGACAAAGATGTCACTTTCCTCAGTGGACATTTAAACTGATTTTGTAATAATGAATATAAGATTGACCAGAAGAATATTAGCTAGATGCAGGTAATCAACATTCCTTCATTGCTAGTTCTAAAGTGACGTTTTAGAATTAGTAACGGAGGCTTGGGCTCAACTGTCAAACTATCAACTTGAGATTTTGAATTCTGCGGCCTTGTGCCTACTCCGAATCACAGCCGTGCTGATATACAGCCATATCGCACTGCTACTTTGTGGGATATTATATACAATATGTAATGTATATAAAGTGGTGTTTTTGTATTTCATATTTTTTAGTTTTCTGTAATCTGAAGCTTTGCTTTGTCTTTTCTTGTTCACGAGAGTGTTTCCTTCCAGCTGCGGAACCCATCCACTTAATCCTGTTAGATAGACTGGGCTTAAAGCTGAGGATGTCTTGAGCGTCTTGTGCTGGAAGGCACTTTTTCACAACTGGACAGGGACCAGTAGCTGTTTGTCATCCAAAGCAGCAACACTGAGAGAGGAAAGAAAAAAGACACTCACAATTTACAGAGGCGAGATAGTATGAAATTGTTATTCTATAACATTTCCCAAAACTTTCAAGGAAATTGGCAGTTTTATCAAGAGAGACAGGGTGAGTGAGACAGCCTTGGGTCAGAGAGTGTGTTTGATCTTTACACACAGGTTTAACGGAACTCCGTTTACTTCACACTTATCAATGAGCAACTAATACTAAAATATATTTGTGTGTTTATATAAATATATATTTGATACAGTATTGCATCAATATCTCATCATTTAATTTATTTTTATTTTGGCATGAATGTGTGTTAGAGAGAGAGAGAGAGAGAGAGAGAGAGAGAGAGAGAGAGAGAGAGAGAGAGAGAGAGCGCGAGCAAGATAAATATATACAGTAGAGAGTTGGAGAGACTGGGTTGACCTGCCTGAAGCTAAACATAGTTCATGCATTTAAATAGGAATATTATTAAAATGGTGGATGAGCAGTGTATGTATCATTCTGAGCATCAAATGAATCTGGGCCTGGGATGTTAAGAATGTGTTAAAGGTGGCAGACCAGTGCAAGAAACTTCTCTTCTAAACCAAAAGAATCCATCAGACTGTTTGCTTTAGAACGGTCATTTATTATAAATCACGTTAGATGACAGCTTGTATGATTGTTTCAGGTCTGGAGAGGTAATCACACCCTTCTTGGATGATGAATACATCGATAAGAAAGAACTGTATAGCGCTAAATACAAGTCCATGTCTTGCCACCAGTGAATGCTGGAAAACAAAAGTGCGCTCTATGACACCATCTGGAGCAATAACAAGAAATCTTATTGAAAACCGCACAAAATGACCTTTTCAGGATCATAAAACAACACAAATGAAATTTTAAGATGCCCAAGAGCAATATCTGAGAGTATCTATCTTTAATATAACAAGAGTAGCAATATCCTCGTCCTCTTGGTAGCATATGCATGCACTGTAAGTTACTGAAAGAAATATTAGAGGTGGTCAGTGATTCAACGCCACTGTGTTATATGGATGATTCACTCTGGCCATGCTCTTTATCTGTTTTATCTCATTATCTGCTGAGAAAATCCTAACACAGTTTAATGAACTTGAGAAGGCTTCGGTTCTGAAATGAGCAGTCTCTTCCTGGTAAATAAGAAAGCTCATGCTTAATTATTAAACACCAGTTTTTTTCCTTTTCAGAAAGACTGATTGCAGTCTTGGTTTATGAGAAAAGCTTGTTTCACACTGCAAATAAAAATCACATAGTCTTGCTTTCTAATAAAAATATTTAACATTGCTTGCAAAGATAATCTGTAAGTATTAGACTTTTCAGAGAACATATCACTGGAGAGTGTAGATTATTTGTCTTACCCCATTAGCAAATACCTTTATTTTTCTTGTTTCAAGTATAAATCAAATTTAATGAGGTTCATGCTTTAAACCAGGGGTTTTCAAATGGCCCCCAGGGGCCCGCAAAGGAGTGACGGGGGTCAGTGGAAAAGTCTAGGGGAAAAAACTTTAAAAATGTAAATAAATAAATAAGATTAAAATAATAAATAAGTTATTAAATGTTAAATTTAAATATAAAACATGCACAAAAATAAAGAATAAAATAAGTTAATAAATAAAATAGCTTAAAAATATATTAAATTAAGTACATAAATAAATAATACATTTTAATTAAATAAATATGTGATTAAAAAAGTATTAATCTATAAAATGAACGATTCATATAAACTATTAAAATATAAATTAATAAAATTGGATTTAAACGTACAAATAAATGATGCAATTAACAGTACATTCTTATAGTGAGTAGAAAATATATATAATAAAGTAACTTGATAGAATTTTTTTTTTTGTGTGTGTATTAATTAATTGGGTGTTTATAAAAGACAGATGTCTTTTAAATTTCAGGATGGGGGTCCCTCACACAAGGATGTTCATATTAGGGGGTCCGTGGCAACTAACTTATAATGGAGTAAGAAAAATATACTTAATTTAAGATATATTCTCTAAAATGTTTTATACAATCTACTATGCATAAGAATATAATATAATTCGTATTTATTATGCATATCAACATACAGTATATTATTATGAATATAGTATGCGAGTTTGATTCTCAGGTGAATTTGTTTGAATGATTTGCATGTAATATTCTTACTGGAAAACAAGGCAAAATGCTGATTAAGAACATGCAAATCCTAGTGAATGTTCCTTTAACAGACGTTTAGATGTTTCAGTCATTGATTATGTGCTCTGATAGCCTGAAGGCCAAACATCTATAAGATCTGACGTGTGCTAGCTAAGGCTAATTATTTAAACTAACTGAAATCTATAAGCACTTTCAAATGCCATTAGCCTGAGATACGGTATAATAAACAAAGATGATGAGATGCCCCACAGGGTAAATAACAATATGAAACTATTCCATAGCATTTAGGTCTATGTGATTGGTGATGAACATCTGCCCTTTGTTCAGAGAGGGCGCACTCATTTAAAGGCTCACTTGTTGCATGATCAGAAGTATACATTTGCGAGTCTAAAATATGACAAATACGGAGTGCTTGTTGAAGTATACTGTATACCGGTATGTAATTATAATGTATAAATGAAGGATTGAAGAGCTTGTGTTTGGCGAGATGAAGAAGGCAGAAGTAAAGAAAAGGGTTTAAGATTGAATGAAACAGAGCTTGTGATAACGGGAGCAACCTCTCTGGCTGTGAGAAAAGCATTGTGGGTAATTCAATCAGTGCCTCAGTGTTGGTCTGAATGGACACACAAATATGCATGGATACAAACACTGTAATTGAAGCCTCAACAAAAGACTATTGTAGCTGCAAATTGTGTTTGCTAGTTTTTGATGACAGCGATTTGTTGCACTTTTTGTTGTTTTTTTGTAAAGATTTTGTGCAGAAGTCACTGATTTAGTTGTGGAGAAGCATCAAATATATTTGTTGTTTTTTCCCCTTCATTTTATGCTAGCTCTATTTAACATAGTTCACCATGAATTCTGATGATTGGATTTTAAACTCAAAATTACTGCATAAAAAGCCCATTTGGATATACCTTGTGTGACTGCGTATGTGTGTATTTTTGTGTCTTTGTACACATGTCTGGAAACAATAAAGGAAGCAGGCATAAAAATGTCAGCTGATATGTTCTAGACTAGTGGTACATTTGGTGCAGAGCTTCACTCTTCATCTGAAATTCTCAGCATTGTGAGTGTGACACTGTCCACAGAAAGAGCCATTACGATGCGCTTCCCTACAGTCACGTTATTACAGGATGCAGTGTTTAAAATAATCACTCAGGCAGACATGAAACAAGCATAATGTAGTCAGCAGGGAGCCAGTGACTTCTGTCTGCCTCTCTAAATCAAGATTAATGGGCTTGTGAATGCTACATTAATAGGTTGTCACTTGAGGATACATTTACAAGAGCAGGATGATTATCCCGGTTTTACTTAATTTCCTCATTACAGGTGTTTGTGTTGTACTGAAGATGGGTTAGAGCAGGGCGCAATTTGAAAATACCAGATCAAGCACCTCTAGCACATGCAAAAGTTTGGGTTTGGAATTTTTTTTAACACTTTTTTAAAAAAGTCTCTTGTGCTTGCCAAGGATGCACTTATTTGAATACAGTACATCTAAAATATTATGCAATATTATTACAATTTAAAAGTTTTTAAATGTTTTAATATACACTATATTGCCAAAAGTATTGGGACACCCCTCCAAATCATTGAATCCAGGTGTTGCAATCACTGCCATGCGTAGAGAGCTTCATGGAATGGGTTTCCATGGCGGAGCAGCTGCATCCAAGCATTACATCACCAAGTGCAATGCTAAGCGTCGGATGCAGTGGTGTAAAGCACGCCAACACTGGACTCTAGAGCAGTGGAGATGTGTTCTCTGGAGAGACGAATCACGCTTCTCTGTCTGGCAATCCGATGGACAAGCCTGGGTTTAGCGGTTGCCAGGAGAACAGTACTGGTCTGACTGCATTGTGCCAAGTGTAAAGTTTGGTGTGGGGTTGTTTTTCAGTGGTTGGGATTGGCCACTTAGTTCCAGTGAAAGGAACTCTTAATGCTTCAGCACACCAAGACATTTTGGACAATTTCATACTTCCAACTTTGTGGAAATAGTTTGGGGATTGACCCTTCCTGTTCCAACTTGACTGCGCACCAGTGCACAAAGCAAGGTCCATAAAGACACGAATGAGCAAGTTTGGTGTGGAGGAACTTGACTGGCCTGCACAGAGTCCTGACCTCAACCCGATAGAACACCTTTGGGATGAATTAGTGTGGAGACTGCGAGCCAGGCCTTCTCGTCCAACCTGACCTCACAAATGCACTTCTGTTATAGCTGCAAAGTGTGGGCCTACTCCATATTAAACACCCTGTATTAAGAATGGGATGTCATTAAAGTTAATGTGCATGTAAAGGCAGGCGTCCCAAACCTTTTGGCAATTTTCAGCATCATTACTCCAGTCTTCAGTGTCACATGATCATTCAGAAATCATTCTAATATGCTGATTTGCTGCTCAAGAAACATTTCCTGTTATTATCAAGGTTGAGTTTCTGCTTTTTGTGGAAACTTGATCATTTTTTCAGAAGAACAGCATTTTTTTTAAAGATATCTTTTGTAACATTAATAATGTCTTTACTGTCACTTTTGATCAATTTAATGCATCTTTGTGTTCTGAAATGCATTTGACCTTTGTAAGTTGCAGTGATGATGGGAACATAGCTGGATTTCATTATGGCCAAAAAAACTAGTTCTTGTGTTTATGATCATGGAAATGTTATCATTTAAGTCTGACTATGATAACTAGATAAACAGACTATGATAACTAGATTAACTGTGCTCTGTGTTTTTAAATAAATACTACTCGTACAGAATACAGTTACTTAAAAAAATTGTATTTTTGCATTTCTGAATGCTGCTTTCCCTGGGCTATATGGTAAGGCCACAGTTATGATGGGTAATATCCTTGCACATTAGGAATTGCTGACATAAAGCATTGTGGGAGCCGAAGACTACACTTGATTTAAACGAAGTGCTTCTGAAATATAGTCTCATTTCGCTGTCAGTCAGCCTAATGGTTTTACCACTGACAGGGCTGTCATGCTTGGCTCCAGTGTCACACATCTAATAAAGGCCCTGCTTTCATATCTGGAGCTGACTTTGGTTTCTGATGGAAGCCAACAAAAAGGTCTCACTGAGATGTGTTGCATTTCTTGCACATCATGAAATATACTAACTGGTCTAAATCAATGAATATTTGGCTGTGTGTTTGTGGTATTTATTTGAGTGTAAAATGAACATAGTACTATACATTAATTGGAAATCTGTTTTGTTCCTAGTTGTTTTCATTGTTCATTGAATGAAATGCAGCAAGTCTGTCAGTGAAGGGAAAGATATTAGGAGAGAGAGTCTCTATTAATTGGAATTTCTGGGCCACTGACTTGCTTCAGGCTTTATTATAAAACATTTTCAAAATGAACAAGATTTTCATTAATTAGTATGCACACACACCCCATGCCTTTATATAGTAAGAAGACTATAATAATTAAATATTTGTATTGTTTTCTTTCTTTTTTCTTTTTTCTTAACCTAAGGCTTTTCTTACCCTGAAAGAGGCTTTAGTCCTGTCTCGTTTTAATGTCATGTCATCAATCATCATGCTGGCTAGTGGTGTGTGTGTGTGTGTGTGTGTGTGTGTGTGTGTGTGTGTGTGTGTGTGTGTGTGTGTGTGTGTGTGTGTGTGTGTGTGTGTGTGTGTGTGTGTGTGTGTGTGTGTGTGTGTGTGTGTGTGTGTGTGTGTGTGTGTGTGTGTGTGTGTGTGTGTGTGTGTGTGTGTGTGTGTGTGTGTGTGTGTGTGTGTGTGTGTGTGTGTGTGTGTGTGTGCGTGCGCGCGCTCTGGAGTCCAGTCTTTCAGGCCAGTTTATCCCTCCATCTGTAATTAAAATCACTCATGGAGAACACCACCACCACTGAACAATGGCATCCATATTTTATAAATCACACACACACACACACACACACACACACACACACACACACACACTCACACACACACACACACAACACCTATAATTACAGTCCGAGCCGCTCTTCACACACACACACTCCCACACTCATTTGATGGAATTTATTTTTATCGTCCAACTTGAAATTGGGTTTTGACAAAACTGTCACTTTCAAGGACCTAGATAAGATTGACGTGTGTGTGTGTGTGTGTGTGTGTGTGTGTGTGTGTGTGTGTGTGTGTGTGTGTGTGTGTGTGTGTGTGTGTGTGTGTGTGTGTGTGTGTGTGTGTGTGTGTGTGTGTGTGTGTGTGTGTGTGTGTGTGTGTGTGTGTGTGTGTGTGTGTGTGTGTGTGTGTGTGTGTGTGTGTGTGTGTGTGTGTGAGAGTGTGTGTGTGTGTGTGTTTGCTCATACTGTGGTTCTGATTTCTTTGAGGTGAAGATGTGTTATAAAATCTGGAATCACTTTTCATTCTTTTTTTCTCTTTCTGAGAGATGTTTGGCCGTTTACTTTTTCCAAGTCATAAAGGTCACTGAGTTTATAGTAAGAAAGTGATTTTTGATACCATTTTTGATTCTCAGGCACGCCCCTTCCACCTTCCATTGGTCAGCCAAACAGATAGCCCTGCCTCAAAACCAGCTCAGCATTGGTTAAGCCATTGTTTCTGTGTTGGTCTGGTGGTTCTGTTAAAACACATGATTTAATATAAATGGTTCATTTATAGTAGTTCAATTGTTCCATATTTAACAGGTAGAAAGTGGAAAGTATACACTTCTGTTCAAAAGTTTGCGTTCAGTAGGATTTTTTATGTTTTTGAAAGATGTTATGCTCACCAAGGCTGCAATTATTTGCAATTATATAACTACAGTAAAAACAGTAATATTGTGAAATATTATTAAAAATAACTATTTTAAAATGTAATTTATTACATTGTATGATTTTTAAGTAATTAATTTCCATTTTATTGCATGACAAGTATTTGATACATCAGAAAAGCAGAACTTAATATTTGGTACAGAAACCTTTGTTTGCAATTACAGAGATCATACGTTTCCCGTAGTTCTTGACCAGGTTTGCCACACTGCAGCAGGGATTTTGGCTTCTTCCTCCATACAAACCTTCTCCAGATCCTTCAGGTTTTGGGGCTGTCACTGGGCAATACGGACTTTCAGCTCCCTCCAAAGACTTTCTATTGGGTTCAGGTCTGGAGACTGGCTAGGCCACTCCAGGACCTTGAGATGCTTCTTACGGAGCCACTCCTTAGTTGCTCTGGCTGTGTGTTCGGGTCGATGTCATGCTGGAAGACCCAGCCACGACCCATCTTCAATGCTCTTACTGAGGGAAGGAGGTTGTTGGCCAAGATCTCACAATACATGGTCCCATCCATCCTCCCCTCAATACGGTGATGTCGTCCTGTCCCCTTTGCAGAAAAGTATCCCCAAAGAATGTTTCCACCTCCATGCTTCACGGTTAGGATGGTGTTCTTGGGGTTGTACTCATTCTTCTTCCTCCAAACACGGCGAGTGGAGTTTAGACCAAAAAGCTCTATTTCTATCTCATCAGACCACATGACCTTCTCCCATTCCTCCTCTGGATCATCCAGATGGTCATTGGCAAACTTCAGACGGGCCTGGACATGCGCTGGCTTGAGCAGGGGGACCTTACGTGCGCTGCAGGATTTTAATCCATGACGGCGTAGTGTGTTACTAATGGTTTTCTTTGAGGCTGTGGTCCCAGCTCTCTTCAGGTCATTGACCAGGTCCTGTCGTGTAATTCTGGGCTGATCCCTCACCTTCCTCATCATCATTGATACCCCACGAGGTGAGATCTTGGATGATGCCCCAGACCGAGGGAGATTGACCGTCATCTTGAACTTCTTCCATTTTCTAATAATTGCGCCAACAGTTGTTGCCTTCTCACCAAGCTGCTTGCCTATTGTCCTGTAGCCCATCCCAGCCTTGTGCAGGTCTACAGTTTTATCCCTGATGTCCTTACACAGCTCTCTGGTCTTGGCCATTGTGGAGAGGTTGGAGTCTGTTTGATTGAGTGTGTGGACAGGTGTCTTTTATACATGTAACGAGTTAAAACAGGTGCAGTTAATACAGGTAATGAGTAGAGAACAGGAGGACTTCTTAAAGAAAAACTAACAGGTCTGTGAGGGCTGGAATTTTTACTGGTTGGTAGGTGATCAAATACTTATGTCATGCAATAAAATGCAAATTAATTATTTAAAAACCATACAATGTGATTTTCTGGATTTTTGTTACAGACCTCTACATGCTTTGTAAGTAAGAAAACCTGCAAAATCGGCAGTGTATTAAATACTTGTTCTCCCCACTGTAATATTTTTTCTATGCATTATTTCATGATTCTTTGATGAATAGAAAGTTTAAAAGAACAGCATTATTTAACTTATACATCTTTTGTAAAAGACTTTACTGTCATTTTTGATCAATTTAATGCATCCTTGCTGAATAGAAGTATTCATAAATAAAAGTATTTAAAAATCTTACTAACCCCAAACTTTTGAACGGTAGTGTATTTTAACATTAAAAAACCCCCACTGCATTCAGCTTGCAATGAGCCGCTTCAGTCTCATTCATTCTTTTCTATAACTGGAAGCTTTAAAGCACAACTGTCACAAACTACTGCTTACAAAGTCATCTGGACATCTTTGGCATTTTATTTTGACTGGACAATGGTTTAGGATGATTTTATTAATCTTGCATACTATATTGGCCAGTTAATACACTTGGGGTTGAGCCAGAGACTTTAAGTTTAAGTTTAACTGATGTCTTCTCTCTCACGCTCCATCCTTCTCTCTCTTCCTCCAGTCTGACTGATAGACCATTCATGCTCATCCTCAGGAGAGTCTCTCTCTCTCCCTCTCACGCCTCTCGAAATCATCCCTCACTTCATTCCAGTCTTTTATTCTTCCCCTGACTCTCACCCTTTACCTCCCAATTCTTCCTCTATCCATCGTCTCATCCCTCTGGAGATCTCTCCTGTCTGCCTGCTTCTGGTAATCACAGACAGGTAGAGACAGATGGCAATACTTCTTCCCCGGTCTCGCTCACTTTATCTCACTATGTCTTGCTCTGTCTCTCTAATGCTGTCTGAGATCAGAAAGTCTGAAGCATTCTTGATCACATGAGTGGATGACACAGTGCATGGTAATTTAGCATTATTTATTCATATTATATTGTAGGTATTGTTAACTGTGGTATTGTAAATTACTGTTATTTAGGTGATACCATAGACCGTAAAAAAATATGGATGACGCGACTTCATTGACTTTCGATCTCGGGACCGGAGTTGGTGTGAAATAAACAGTTATAGAAGTGTAGAAATTAAAGCTAAAGCTCCAATCTCCTCCCAAAAATCCAGAAAAAAGTCTGTTAGTGCCTCAGTGACAACTTCACTCAGAGAAGCCGTCAATCTCAGCTGTCAATCATGACGTCACACCCCCCGTTTTTATAGGATCAAATAACTAACTAAAACTAAACCTATTTAAAAAACGAACACTTGAAATTAAATCATCGGAATAAAAACTGCCTAAAATGACAGAAACCATCTTTAGGAAACAATTATTTGAAGTGTAATTTAATTGTTTAGTGTGTCTCGCGTCCATTCTAATACATGGAGAGGTGGGGTTTAGGAGCTATACTGGGACCAACCACCGGGGGGCGATCGAGGCGCGGAGGCTTCAGTTTCTGAGAGGAGTGCTGCAGGCTTGGGTGATACAAAAGCCCCTTTCACACATACAGTTTTTACTGGTAAATTACTGGTAGGGTTGTGCCGATGGACGATGGCTGACCGGCATCACGATGGAGCGCCACCCTCGTGATGCCACGCCCCCGTTGCGAGTCTGTTGTGAGTGCGACACACACTAATCCTCTTCTATAGTATTAGTTAAACTAAAAACTTAGCAGGGATTGCTCTGTAAATTCAATTGAGAATGTAACTAATGCATAAATATGCTATTTTAAATACTGTAGTCTATGCCAGATATATAGCATTTTGAATTAATTTGAGGCTGAAACATCAAGCATGCGTGTTTATTTTAGCACTTCCGTCAGTGAAACAACACACTACAGCCTATAAAACATTTAAACGATTTTCAGTAAATAATGGTAACCGAAAGAATATAAGAAAATTAAATATTAGCTAGAAAAATATTTGATATATTTGATTTCCCCGCAAAGATGTGTCATATACCGCTATGCGCTTTGAGAGGAAGGGACACGAGCTGGATAGACACCTTTTCGAATATCTTCGTCTTCATGTTTTCTCCTGATGTTGCAAAGCAACACTTGTTGTAAAATGTCTGTAGAGCGGATTTTATCTTCCACAGGGTCAAGACATTTAGGCAATGTTTGATTATTCACTGCCAGAGAAAACTAAACTCAAATCACTCTGTGTGTGTGTGTGTGTGTGTGTGTGTGTGTGTGTGTGTGTGTGTGTGTGTGTGTGTGTGTGTGTGTGTGTGTGTGTGTGTGTGTGTGTGTGTGTGTGTGTGTGTGTGTGTGTGTGAAATGCGCTATTCTAATAAACCAATCTTGACGCGCCTTACCACGTTTAATAACAAGAACAAACTGTGTTAAATAAAATTTGAAGTAAAAAGGTATTCGTCCTACAGTGTTTTTTATACTTTACCAAGTAAAGGATGTGAATAGTTATAATAGACTTAACTATAAGCAAACGAAAGGAAGAAACGTTTATAATCCCCTGCGAAAATGGGTGCGACGTGAGTGAAGATTTGGGAAAAGAAACGAGATGTCGATGTCCATTGGGATGAAATGGACTAGACCTATTGTTAAAATTCACAGAAAATCGAGTGACCAGATCGCAAAACAGAATAAAGAAGTGCTTTCTGACCATTATTTCCTTTCTAGGCTAAACAAAGCTTTGTGCTTCACTCCTGTGGTAATGTTCATGTGAAACAGCGTTCACATTCAAAACACTGGGTTAGTAAAATAACGAAATTATTTTTTAAAAGTTGAAAATAGTATTTATGTAAAGAGATAAAAAGTAAAAAGAATTATTTTAGAATAAAAAGAGCTCAACTCTTAAGTGGAAGGAAGCTATTTTTCCCCCCTCACGTGCAACCTAGCGGATGAGTCATTATTTGGGTTAGTAAAAATAATGAAATGATAGTTTTAAGTAGAAAATAGTATTTATATAAAAAGATATAGTAAATACATTATATAAAGCCTTAAAGTTCTGCATAATTAAGAGCGTGGCCATTTTGAGTGAAAGGTGGACAGGTGGCGTGGCTGTGTGTCTGCTGTCTGTACGTCATCACGTCACCCGCTCAAGAATTTTGACTCAATTCGAACACTGCTGACATCACAGCATTTACCGATATTTTGCTGCTGATGTATGAATGGTCTCTTACCGGTAAAATGCCAGAACGCTGTTGCTTGTGTGAACAGCATATTTGTGTATTTACCAGTAAATTCATATTGGTAATTTGATGGTTATTTACCAGTATTGCTGTGTGAAAGGGACTTAACCCTACCTACCCAAACACGACCATTTGCTGGGTTTCTGTTTGTGCAACATTGTGCCGAAAATCTCAATCCAGTGTGTTATTCCAAAAGCCTGTTCCTCATAACCCTATATTAAACATCAAACTGATCTTCTTATTGTCTGTGGTAACTTGTCACTTTCACACAGTAGTTTTATGTTCAGTGTGAACAAACAAATTGCTCTTCATGGGAAACTTGTCACATCATGACTAGATAGGTCACACTTTGTCTGAGGTCAAAGTTTGTGTGAAATATCACCAGTCGGAAATATTGATTGGTGGTCAATTGTCACTTTTTATACATATATGTTACTCCAATGATCCATAAACACTGTCCTCTTTATGTTCATGAGGCATAATATTTATGTATTATTAAATGCACTTTATTATATATATGACAGTATGGTAAACAACAACTCTATATGTTTGAGTATTGGTTTGAATTCATGATCAAAGGTATGTTAGGATTTGTGTGTTAGTCATTTAACTTAGTGTTCTCATTTTCATAATACTCTGCTGCCACCTAGTGCCACATTCTCTCTCTCTCTCTCTCTCTCTCTCTCTCTCTCTCTCTCTCTCTCTCTCTCTCTCTCTCTCTCCCCGTCCATCTTTCAGTCGTCTGCACCACTCCTGCTGTTAGACACAAAAGCCAATCAGTGTTTGCCGTTAAAGAGAGACAGTACGAATGGAGAGGACTGTGTTGGTTTAGTAAGGGAACTCACACATGCAAACATTAACATCAGTGTTTACATATCCCTCACATAGACACTTAGGTACACACTGCAGAATGAACACAATTACCACACATACAGTTTGTCTAACCCAACCTAGTCACAGTCTTCCGATCAAACACACACACACACACACACACACACACACACTCATTTACATATAAATTGCGGTAAGTAGGACAGAAGCTTGTTTAAATTTGATGAGAGCTTTTGTTCAAATGAGGGCTGAAAATTCTGGGGTATCGAATGAATACACTCTGAGATTCGGCGTGCGTGTGTGTGTTCTTGGCAATAGTTTGGGGACATTTAAGGACAGCCAGTTAGGGAGAAATCTCCATAAAAATATTACCATGTGTGTAAAACCATAGAATAAATATAGAACAAAATAACTAATCTATTGCATGTTCCCACTGAGAAAGCGAAATAAATGTTGTGCCTGAATATCCTCTTTCACTCGTCGCATATATGTCCCTGTATAATCTGTATTCACATGCTTACATGTGTAATTGATGTTATTTATCAGACATTTAGTTTTCATTGATTTGATTCAACGGCGCTCAGTAAAATCAGGTTAGATGCTAATGTCAGTATTGTTCCGTGCTGTTTCTGTTTGGATCTGTAGACATCGAGGAGCCAGGATTGACCGGAGAGCATCTTAATACCAGACTGGAACAGAGGTTTAAATCTAAACTAGAGCATAGAAATGCTATTATTACCCATAATTCATGGGATGACTCTCAGCATTCCTTGAAAGAGCAAACTTTTTTCTTGGCCGGATTACTCGAAACCACTGTTCTCTTTCCCTGCAATTACACAAAATGCTCACTTTTTTTCTGGCTGTTTTACTGGAGCTTCTTCAAATCATCCAGGAGAGGCAAATGTGCTTCAGTAAAAAGCAGATAAGATGTGATTTGAAGTTCTTTTTCATATACTCATTCTGTCAATTGGATCATTATTGGATAATTTTATACATTTTATGTTATTTTCTAAATGGGTTTACTCATGGCATGGGACCGATATTCTATGATAGACATGTATTCATTCTATCATATTATCTGTAATGTTTGAAATACCATCAATCTGTGTAACAGTGGGTGCCCAGATCAAGGGGGAAATAAATCAAATGGAATAAATAACAAAATATAGTAGGAACCACCAAGCAATGACCTGTGTGATTTGAAAGATTTATTTCATAAGATTCATAGCTTGTCTTTCTCTTCCTTTTTTGTTTATATATGCATATTTATTTTTTTAAACAGCTCATCCACTCTTTATTTTTTATTGAATAAACTGTACTTTAACCTGCCGGTTTTCCTGCTTACAATATTATACTTTCCTTTACTCTTCCCCTTCTCTGTATGTGGGTCATGTATACATGAAAGTTCTTCAGTGAGAAAGAGAATAAGAGATGTGTGTGTGTGTGTGTGTGTGTGTTTGCCTTTGGGCTGTGTTCTAAAGTTTGAGGGAGGATGCTGGCAGTGGTTAACAGTAACAGGAAACGCCAGTCATCCCATCGGAGCCAATCAGCACGGAGCCTAACTGAACCCAGTTATGCTCCAATCCAGCCAGAGATGTTTCGCTGCAGAGCTCTTTCCATTGGGAACACAGCTGTGGTCTGCATGGATGTGTGTGTGCATACTTATAGGTTCAACTTTAAGACCCGTTGCAGCTGAGATCTATTATGTATGTGCTGATATGTTGATAACCTGAGAGGATGATTCTGTGTTGGCTTATGTATGGTCACCCCGATTCCAGCTCTCCTCTGCTGCCATGCATTGTTCTAATTCCCCACTGTACTGAGAAAGAGAGAGAGAGAGAGCAGGCGTGGAGGAAGCTGTTCTGAGGGAGGAGGGAACTTGGAAAAGAGGAGGGAGGTTTAGAGAGCGATAGAAAAGAAAAAGAAATAAAGAAAGACAAAGAAAGAAGGAGGGAGACCTGTCTATTCTGAGTGACATTACAGCACGGATCTCAATTATACCGGTGAGTCCTTCTTACACTCCAGTGGAAACGTTTACAGTTTGTGTTGAATATTAATATTTAAATGTCCTCAAGAGATTAACTTCAAGTAGAGTTGTAGCACTCTGGCAAATATAATAGTTGGCTGCTAACATTCATCGTTTGGGAACGATAGAGAGTCATAGAACGTTTGAGAGTTTTGCTCTCGCATGTTCAGTTTGTCGAAGTGGAAGTTGTATTCAGTGCAGCAAAATGACATGCATTGATGTAGCGGTGTGCTCCATCTCTCACTCTGTCATTAGCTGTCTGCTCTTATGGAATATACAAAGACAGGTTCTATGAACAATTTCTGTGGTATGATGTCGATTATCACAGAAAATGTCAATTTCTGTTCTCATCCTTTAGTTAAAAAAATAAATTAATAAAAAGTAATGTTGACAGTTACATTCTTACAATGGAAGTATATGGGGCAAATGTACTAGAACTGTCCCATGGATTCCCATTGTTTTTAGAAACTAAGGGACAAAATAATATTAAAGTGTAGGCTTTTTTGTATTTAACCAGGAATACTCTTTTAACAATTCCGGAATGTGTTTTGTTGTTGTTTGTTTTGTTTTTGGGGCTGTTAGGATATTCAATACATAGCAAACATACAGATATCTGTGTGAATTTGTGTACAAACGGTTTGGGGTCAATACGATTTTGGGGAGAAAAAAAGATGAAATACATTTTTCCAGAAAAGTCGCATTAAATTAATTGAAAGTAATGGCTTTTATGTAGTCATAACAACAATTTAATTCAAATCAATTCAATTCTGTTCTATTCAACTTTCTTTCATCAAAAAAAAAAACAAACAAAAACAATATATCACTGTTTTCACAATATATTAAGCAGCACAACTGTTTTCAACATTGATAAGAAAATCTAGCTTTGACATCATAGGAATAAATTACATTTTAAAATATATTAAATTGGATAGGATAAGAGACTTCTTTCAAAAACTATGAAAGGGAAAGAATTGTGAGGAATGGATTGACAGACTTAATTCATATCGATCTCATTCTGTTACAAGCTGTTCATATAGTACAGCACAAACAGATCTCCAGCTAACTGACCAAAAAGATACACTGTGTCATTGACTGCAAAAGTAAGAACCCTTACAAATATGAATTAGATTTTCACTGTTGACACACAGGAACATCTAGCAGAAGCAAAGGCAGAGCACAGGAATGGACACAATGAAGTTCATGCATAGCCACACATGGTAACCCAGCAGTTTGGATTCAAACAGAAAAGGAAGTTAGACAATGAGTTATGTTTGTGTTGTGACGACAGCTCTTGCACTGACAATGAAATTTCACTAACAAGCATTCAGACACACACACATATACATATACAAAGCGCCTTGTGTTTGACTTCCTGTCTGGAAGACGTCCAACAGCATCTGGATCAATTCAGGATCAAAATAGAAAGGAGAGACTTAGGGAGGGAGAGAGGAATCGAATAGCTTGCAGAAATCAGAAACACTCCGTAAACTACATGAAGTGAGTGAGAGTCACTGGGTGCGTCTCAATCAGCTCCCTAGTTCAGTAGTCAGGGCACTGATCCGGACATAAGTCAATGGGCTGACTCCCTGATCAGTGCCCTGACTACTGAACTAGGGAGCTGATTGAGACGCACCCACAGTGATCAGTGGAATCATCATAACTGGGATCCCATCTTGATCAGAGCTGTGTGTTTCCATGATGATAGTAGCCAGAACCTGTTTACTGACTGTTCCCTGCTATGGTCCATTGTTGAGTCTCCTCATTTGAATATGTTGGGATTCATGCAGAGATGCGATGGCCTGAGGGAGCAGAACATCTGTGTTTGCATTACTGATTACCTGTATCTGTCTTCAAAGCTGTAGTAATGTACACAGCTTGATGACAGCTTGTCCTCTGTCATGAATGTTTATTAGTGGGTTTTGCTAAAGCAAGCATCTCTGTTATCATTGCCCATACTTTGGGCAAACCTCTAATCCTAGTATTGCAATTCAGAACATCCCACAATGTTTGTGACATAAAAGGTACCTCAAATCGGGTGGCTTTTTGAGGGGAGGTGTGCTATTACTTTTCTAAATCATTGACTTCATTTTCTCTACAACAGCTACACACAGACACACACACAAACTTTGAAGAAAGGACCTGAGCCATATCTAGAATATTTCGGGGCTGTGCTCTGCACTCTTCTTGGGCACGAAACGACATAGCAACTGCCCTAGCAACCTGCTAACAGCCACTATTGGTGACTCTTGCATGGGTGCCTGTGTGATTTTCCTACATTGCTGTAGTTATATTCATAGCTTTACTTTTTTTTGGTTGTAATTATACATTGTAGATATTGTTTTAACCCAAACATCAGGCTGATGATGTCATTTCCAATAATACAGTAGTGGCAGACAACATATAATCAAGCCTCCGATCCTCCTCTGCTGTAGACATGACACACACACACAAACAGAGCGGACCATATTTATGGATTATTTTAGGGATGCTGTTTTTGGAAAAGGTGTGTGTGTGTGTGGTCCAGGTATTCAAAATTTCTCCACAAGGATACAAATACAAATATCTATCTGTCCGTCTGTCCATTTTCATACATGAAAAAAATTATCATGGTTTCCACAAAATATTATGAAGGATTATGCTGAATGATCATGACACACTGAAGACTGGAGTAATGATGCTGAAAATTCAGCTTTGCCATCACAGGAATACATTACATTTGAACTAACATTAAAACAGATAACAGTTATTTCAAATTGTAATATTTCTTCTCAGTATTTCTGTTTTTACTGTATTTTTTCTAGTACAAATGCAGCCTTGGTGAACAAACTTCTTTCAAAAACATTTGTCCGACCCTAAACCTTTGAAAGCCAACGCAACTCTTATGTAAGGCTTACAATTTGGGCTAATTATAGGCTAATTTATAAACATAAAGACATTATAGTACGTTCCCATTTATGTATTTTAGTAAATGTTACATGTCTGTGGAGAGAGAAAGAAATTGAGTGTTTCTTGTTCAGTGGGAGAGAGAAGCTTTAGTTCACTGAATAGAGTTTCAAAACTGTGTCATTCTCCAGATGTGTGGTGACCTCATCCAAACTTAACATCAGGCTTTACAGAGACTCACAGCAGTCCACACTGGCGTATAACACATATCCTAGTGTGTGCTGCGTTGCTGGGATTCTTTGGTGGCCTATTAGTGACTTTGTTATCTGCACTATTTTACAGTAAGAGTATCTTCTGGAGTTTGTCATTGGACAATCATATCGCTTCATTCCACATCAGTGATCTACATGGGTGTTTCTGGTCTGCAGCGGTGGCACACTATAAAGCCATTCAATTGTGCATGTGAGGGTGTGTACGTGTGACTTCATTTAGATGTGCACACCACACGTAAAACATATATGCGTTGTTTTTACCAAATGGTGTGAAAGTGTTGCATCAATATTTATTAACTCATCGCATCACAAACTGGTTGCATATGTGCTGTAGTCACGTCTCTTGTACGTGTGTATGAAGACAATGAAGTGACACTCCCATTCTCCTGTCCACCCTTTTACACACTGACAGCATTCACTACACACACACACACACACACACACTAATGCTCTGATGCTGCCCATATGAGTGAGCATGTGTGTGTAGAATGAGAGAGACAGGACTGGCTTTTGTTTCGTTCACTGACAGAAATGCTGTTCAGTAATGAGCTCATGCCACAACAACAGTGTCATGTAGTGGCAGTCAAGCACACAGGCCTGTACCAGTACCTCTCTCTCTCACACACACTCTCCTTCATCTTACACAGGCAAACCATGGGGGTGGACAGAATGTAATATGTTGTGTCAGGTTATCACATATGATTTCAACAGATTTCATGATAAAAAATACAATGGAGGACACCATGCAGTGTCAGTTCAATGGTTGCAGTGATTTTTTTAAATAGCATAACTATACTAGATATGAAGATAAAATAATACAAAATAAAGCTTTAATGATGCCAGGTTTGTATTGTTAGCCAATGTATTTTATTCCTTAGTTCTGATTCTGGATTCACACACACTCTCTGTGTGTGTGTGTGTGTGTGTGTGTGTGTGTGTGTGTGTGTGTGTGTGTGTGTGTGTGTGTGTGTGTGTGTGTGTGTGTGTGTGTGTGTGTGTGTGTGTGTGTGTGTGTGTGTGTGTGTGTGTGTGTGTGTGTGTGTGTGTGTGTGTGTGCGTGCGTGTAAGTATATGCATCACAGGTGTGTCTGGATTAAATCTGAAAATTTTGCTTTCGAAATGGTCCATGCTGAATATGTCTGCCTCAGTGATGCCAGTAGAGACCGCCCTGCCTGCCTGCCATATTTTTTAACCGTCCTGCCTTCCTGAACTGTACAATTCAGTTAGGTCCAGTTTTTAGGTCTCATTAGCTCTGTCTGTAATGTTCAATACACTATATTTATTACAATAAAAACTGTGTATGGTCAAAAACTGTGTGTAGACAGATACATTGATAGATCTGCCTAATGTGTAATAGCAGTGGGCGATAAGACCAAAATCATATCATGATATGATACATTTTCTTTCACGATAATGATATTTTTTGTATTAAATAAGGTTTTTATGATGATATGATTTAAGATACCACTGAAATTGCACAATTCTTATCACCATTTTTAATAATTTAAAAAAAACTAATACTAGCCTAAAAAAAACTTAATGAAGACAAGTATACAGTGTTAAAGAAAGTAAACTAAAATAGAACAAAGACCAAAGGCCTACCTAAAAAACTTCAGGAAATATTACATAAAATGTATAAAGTAATCAAATGTATACAAAAATGCATAGTCTTTACTGTGTAAATTAAATATACATGTATTCTTATTAAAATAAGTGTTACAAAAGTGATTCAGTCAAGAGCAGTGAGAGATTTTTCTCTTTTTTGTTGTTGTTTGATGAGCATTAATAATGACAGCAGGTAAATTTGGATGCTGTCACTTTAAGACCGGTTGCACCGATCCATTATACTCGTGCTTTGTTCTTTCTCAACTTTCTACGTTCACTTAAAGGGATAGTTCACCCAAAATTGAAAATAAAGTCAGTAATTACTCACCCTCATGTTGTTCCAACCATGTAAGACCTTCGTTCATCTTCGGAACATAATTTAGTATATTTTTGATGAAATCTGAGAGCTGTCTCACTCCTCCATAGGCTTTCAGAGGGAATGAAACTTGATGGCCCAGAATAGTAAGTAAAAACGTCATTGAAGGAGTCCAAATGACTACAGTGGCTCTGTATTAAGTCTATCATGCGACGAAAATACTTTTTGAGCGGAAAAACAACAAAAATAACGACTTTATCCCACTATTATTGTTGTTCAATTTGAGCCTCTGACGAGAGTTCGCGGGAGTGCCACGACGCATGCGCGAGAACTGAGATTACGGCGTTCTGCAGCCAGTCAAGTAGTAGTAGAAGAAGAACGCCGTAATCTCAGTTCTCGCGCATGCGTCGTGGCACTCCCGCGAACTCTCGTCAGAGGCTCAAATTGAACAACAATAATAGTGGGATAAAGTCGTTATTTTTGTTGTTTTTCCGCTCAAAAAGTATTTTCGTCGCATGATAGACTTAATACAGAGCCACTGTAGTCATTTGGACTCCTTAAATGACGTTTTTACTTACTATTCTGGGCCATCAAGTTTCATTCCCTCTGAAAGCCTATGGAGGAGTGAGACAGCTCTCAGATTTCATCAAAAATATACTAAATTATGTTCCGAAGATGAACGAAGGTCTTACATGGTTGGAACAACATGAGGGTGAGTAATTACTGACTTTATTTTCAATTTTGGGTGAACTATCCCTTTAAGACATAAATGACTCTGTTTAATTGCAAATACATGTCAATCTGACACACAGGTATGTGTTTAACTGTTAAAACCCACTTAGGTGGCAAAAAGCACTCGCGCAGTTCTCACGCGCTCTATGAGACAGCGCTGAGAAACAGTCTCAGACAGTGCACACATATACTGAAATGAGTTCTCTTTCGCTGCTAATAAGGCTTCAATAGTTTAAAATCACCTGTTTTTAAACCGCAATGCTTAAAAACGCATGTAAACAATAAGCTTTCGTGACCGTGCAGCGATATTTAAGTGTTGATAAGTAACCGTTCTGATGCATTCAGTGAGTTCATTCAGAAAGGATTCATCATACTGATTCAAATCGGTACCCCCCGTGCTCTTGTCTTAAAGGATTTATTAAAAGAATCTGCTCATAAGAGTCATTTGCTCATGATTGAGACTACACTGGACACACTGTATTTCTTTGAGGACAGTTTTGCTCCAAAAAATCAATACAGGAAACACTGCAACGAGATAAATTGGGACAGCCACAATACTGTGAGCTCAAGCTGTTCTTTTTAGTCCTGCCAGAGAGACTTAAAATAAAAGGCCTAATGTTGAAAAGTGCTCTTTCTGCTAAGACCTTGAAGACATAACAACCAGTGTTCGTTTATTTGAAGGAGTTTAGACTTTGTGTAATCTGGCAGAGCAGTGTTTTGATGATACAAGGATTTTTCCAGTAAAAAGACAGATACTTTGTTGCTTATCCATACACACACACACACACACACACACACACGCACGCACAAGGTGAGACCACATGTAGCTGCAAAGATGTTGACACAGCATCTACATCCCTGTGGACTAATGATTGTTATTTTGCTGCCTGCTGTAACAGCCAGGTCTAATTGTGTGTCTGAAAGCTCCCGCTGAGTTTGATGTGTTTATGAATATCAGTCCCACATTAAAAACTCGGAGAATGGGGCTCATAAAGTTAAGCCCATCCTGATCAGTGCCAGTAGAGTTGTACCTATATACTCTTTTCCCTTTCATCCTCCACCCCCTACGGCGAGTTAAGTGGGCTGCAGTGTGCGAGTGTTTTTGTTGGCGTCTGGCCGCTGTAGTATATTAATAGAGGAAGACTACCTGAGGGGGGAAAGGTGTTTTGGGAGCGGAGATTGAAACAGCCCATTAAAAGAGTTGTTTTCGTTTTCCTCTTTTCTTGCCCAAAGCAGCAGGAGTCCAAACACACACTCACTTTCAACGCCTGGCTACTGTGTTCACTTTACACATCATGAACGATTGTAGATATTAAATAAAAAAATAAAAAAAGTTTCCAAACAGGTTTCCCTAAACAGCCTGAATTCCATCACTTGACAACCAGGTAGTCCACTGGTTGAGACTGTTCTGGGAAATCAAAAATGGCTTACTTTAGTTGTGTCAGCATATGAAACTGAGATATGAGAAAGTATTTAAAAATATATTTAAAAAAAATACACACTTTACCTTTACTCTTTACATAATTGATCCATAGTTGACATCAGCATTGGCACTGAGTTAATAAGGACGGTCTTGAGCTGATCTTGGCTGGCTCTCTGTTCAGATGATTTATTGTGGAATAGATTGTGATCTCTTGAACTGCCCTGCACTGCACGCTTTCAAAGGCAGCCAGAAGCAATCAAAGCCCAACCCATCTCTGTCTCTCCCCCAGGCATTATCAAACGCTCAGTGGGTGTCTGCCTGAGTAAATAGAGCAGGGGCTTTCTGATGATGCCAACTAGCACACAAGCAGGAAAGTGCATTGGAGGAGAAGATTTTTAGGATTTCGTATTCTCTCCAGTGTAATGTGTGTTTCTCACAATAACAATGTTTTGCACCTACACTACTATTCAAAAGTTTGAGTCAGTAAGAGGTCAGTAAGACCTCTGCGTCTAAAGTAACAGCAAGGACTTTTTGTTTTACATTGTTAAAATAAAACTCTTAAGAGTCCTAAAAACTTTACATGGTATACATGGTTTCCCAAAAATATTAAGCAGCATGTTTTCAACATTGATAATAATAAATGTTTCTTGAGCACAAAATTAGAATGATTTTATGAAGGATCATGTGACTGAAGACTGGAGTTATTTAAAAATATATTAAAAATAGAAATCAAGGGTTGGGGAGGGATTCATTCATTCGACTTTATTGTCCACCTTAGTGGAAATTTGTCTTCGACTTCCCCGAACAGAAATACATCAATGACACCAACAAGAGTACAGTACTACCACTATCAACATACAACAACAGAAAATGGAAAAAGGAAAACAGCGCAGCTGATTAAAATAAGATAGATTTCGAAGATAGATTTCGATCTACAATAAATAAATTTTTACAACAATTTCAGTTTAGATTAAGTTCCTGTATGGCATGGGGAATAAAAGATTTCTTATAGATGTTCCTGCTCGCCCTTGGGACCCTGAATCTACGGCCAGATGGAAGCAATTCAAACTCTGAGTTTAGTGGGTGTAAGGTGTCTGTTGATATCTGTCGGGCCTTCCTGAGTACCGCCTTATCAAATACATCCCCCATGCATAGGATGATTGCTGAGCACATAAAGCTAAATATGAAAGTCAAATGACTTTTTTTAAGTTTAGTTGTGGTGGTCATTTATTTAAAACAAGAGTTGAAGTTGTTTTAGTTTTTAGGCTTTTTATTTAAGAACAGGCCAGAGATAAAAGCAATAACTTGAGATATGAGAGGCAGTAAGCAATTGCTGCAAAGCATTAATTTGATATAATGACATTGATTTGATATAATAACCCTAACAGCTACTTGATTAAAGACATTGTTAAATAAATAGTTTCATATTCAGTAATAGTTACCTGTTCCCCCTCAGGTAGAATGTGTGGTCACAGATGTTTGTTTATCTGCTTTTTACGCTGGCTTTGAATGAACCTCATCCATTCAGAAATTAAAGGCAAAGCTATGCTTTATAAAACAGATTCCTCTCTACTGCCTTAAGGGCAACGAGTTTCACAAATGCAAATGTGTGTGTTCGATTGAGTCTGAGCGTCTGACCTCAGATATTTCATTGCAACAGCCCATATTTGAGTGTTCATGTTCCCTAACCACAAACTTAAGGACCGCTGTTTAATCTGTCTGTGAAATCATTAGAAATAACAACTGTCTTGTTTTATGTGAGTAGAGTCTGTTTTATTTGAGTTTTTATAAATGATGGTTGTCACCAGTAAAACTCTTGTTCTGTAAACTCGGATAGATTTTATGGTCAGCCTGGTAAAGACATTTTGTGTGTTTAGAGCTGTTGATTTTGTTGGTGAAAAATGGAAAAAATGACACATACCACATTCTCAACACAGTGTGTGTATGTATGTGTGCGTTTTCTCTGGGTGTGCATTCATGACCCCAGGGGGAGCTGTTTCCTTACAATTGCAAACTGCACTTCTGAACGTGAATGACGTTTCATAACAGTGAAGCAAATTAAATGAAGGGGAAAATAAAGGAGCAATAGCTCTATCTATCTATCTATCTATCTATCTATCTATCTATCTATCTATCTATCTATCTATCTATCTATCTATCTATCTATCTATCTATCTATCTATCTATCTATCTATCTATCTATCTATCTATCTATCTATCATCTAATCTATCTATCATCTAATCTATCTATCATCTAATCTATCTATCATCTAATCTATCTATAATAAAGGCCTATATGTAATTCAGGTTATGGAGCATGTCCCAGTGAGTCTTTGTCAGTGAGTAATCAACCTCACTCTGGAACTCAATGTGCATAACCCATGGCTGAAATATTATTTCTGTTTCCATAGAAATCAGCTGTGGTCTGTCCCTTGTGGTTGAGGCAAAGAGCAGATCTGTCCAACCCACACTCAAACACACAGGTACCCATGGCATAGAGTGTTTATATCCCTGGTATGTTTTAATGACAGTCAATGGCCAGGGGCCACAGTGAGCACTCATCACTCCCCCACTCTACTGTAGACACGCTAACAAACCTGAGCCAAGCGCCTCCGGCCAGCGGTCTCCTGCTCTCCACCCCTCCTGTGTCCTCCTCCCCTTTGCTTGCGTTTGGCAGGTAGTCAACTCAATTTCTCGCCTGCTGATTCTGCATCTCCCCGCCTCGCCTCCTTCTTTTCCTCTTCCTCTCTTCATTTTCTCTGTAGAAAAGGAGGATTAAGAGATGATGGTCAAATGCGTAGTTGCTCTAAGTGGTTCTTAGGAGATTGCTAAGGCTTAAAATACTCAGTGATGACTCGCATTGTCTACTTTCTGCCTTCGTAGTTTTTCTAAAATCCACCCATACTGAGAAACAAACGTACACTTTCTCAGATGTATCCATTTCAGTACGACTATCTTTTAGTTTTTTTACAATTTATACAGCAGCTAAATATTGTATTAAACATATTTACCCTCACTTCTTTTTTTTATCCTTATATTTCCATTGTTTTGTTGTGAAAGTCAACTGCGTTGCTCTGAAACTGCGATTGTATGTTGTGAAGAAGTGTATGTTTATGAATATTAATATGCCTCTTGGTGTGACAGATTGGCCGTGTGTAAAGCTCCAATCAGTACAACATTTTTCTTGAATGTAACTTCACTCTCCAGTGGATTGGTTGCTATGGCGACAGGCCTGTTTGTTGTGGGTGGGAAGCAGAGACAGACAAACACCAGCATCTGGTGGACTGGCCTCTCTTCCAGGATGGTGTGGCGCAACCCTGCATAGCATGTCAAGGACAGGCATTTGTATTCATTGTGCTTTTGAGCTATTTTTTTTTACTAATTTGAATTCAAAGGAATTAAACTCAATCAACAGCATTTGTGGTATAATGTTGATTACCATAAAACACATAATTTGACCCGTTGAAGTAGCACTTACAATGGAAGTGAATGAGGCTAATTTTGGAGGATTTAAAAACAAATGTGAGGCTTATAATCTTATTGTTTCATTTTTTTTTAATTACTATATTTGATCAATAAATAATATAATTTAAGCACATTCTTTCAACTTCAAAATATCTCTCCAATACATGCAATAACCAGCTCAAAATATCATACAAAATATCAATTTGGGTGTCTCGGCCGCCCTCTTGTGGAAAGAAAATATATTTCATGAGTCTTGCCACTAGATGGCCTTATAGCTCTATATGAAGCAAATGAGCTGTTCCGCTGGGTCCTTAAGTCAGTTCTCGAGTTTGTCACTTCAGTATGCATTCAGATACACATGCAGACATTATAAAATCATTTTTGGTAAAGTTTTAGCATTTTTAGTTTTCATTTTGAGCATGTTTAGGTTTTCTATGTATACTGAAGCATTCCTCGCATTCCATTAATGGGGTCAAATTTACCCATGAGGAAAGGATTTGTTACTTTTTTTTTATTACAACCACATAAACTCCTTTGAATCCAGTACATTTTTTTGTGTGTATTCGTGGTTCAAGTGCGACAAAAGTCCTATGGTCTTGGACCACTCCGATGAACACTCAGTAAAATGAATTTCGGGTCAAAATGACCCGAGGGAAGGATGAAGGTTAAATCATCATATCTGCTGTTGCTTTAGAGTTTATGGCATTACATTGGTTGTAATGGCAACAAAGTTGCAAAATTGGATATAAATGTCATAAGAATGGTTAGTAAGCAATTTCCATCCCAGTAAAATCATGTTAAATTTTATTGTTCACATCTTGTAACGCTTACGGTTTGGTACCTTTCACTTCCTTTGTAAGTGCCTCATTGTAACCCAGATTTGTACTTCTTTCTTTTTTTTAAGAGAAGTGTGTACAAGTGGAAATACATTTTTGTGGTAATCAACATTATGCAAGTGCTGTCACGTAACTTGTACTGAACCCGAAATATTCTTTTAACACCAGCTCAATGGAAGAAAATGTCAGTTGAAACATTGTACATTGTTTTTGCTATGTGCAATATAGACTAAGTCCTATGTGTGGGGAACAGCTGTTTGTTCTCGTGATGATCACACACATCTGGGTATTTCATGGGGATGTGAAAGATTCTGTCAGGCTCGCTATTAATTGCTATGGGTCCGTGCCTTTCTCATAATGGCTAGCTGTGGGAAAACTCGGTGAAAATATCACAAGTCAGTGGAAAACCAGCATCACACATGTTTCTTATCTCCCTCATAGGCTACTATCATAGTCAACATATTCAGCATTACCACTGTTGCTGAGACACTATTGGTTAATGTGGCTGCAAACTGCACACTTCAATTTAAAAGTTTGGAGTTAGTATATAAATATTTTTTTTAATTAGCATATACTTTTAGTGCAAAGCCTTTGTTTTTAGGATTTGATGTTTTCATCTTCATTCTGGACTGATCTTTTTTTGCTGATTTTCTGTGCATTTACCCTGCAGTTATGATGTCAACCACCGGGGGGCTCTATGTGGAAATGAATAGCTCACACTGTGATTACGTTGGGCACACTGGTGGCTGTGCGCATTATTTGTCCTAGACTAAGTTTTCTTAGAGAGAAATTAATCCTAGGATGACCGATTTAACAGACACATAGCAGTGTTATGGTGTCATCATATGGATTGCTCTTCAGAAAGATCAGAAACGGTTTGATTTATAGTTTATTCCATCAGTGCTAAAATATGAAATGCTATTTGATTAATGAAATTGCATACTCAGCCATTCTGTTATCAAATATCTTTGGATATTTTCCATTGCGGAATGCTCACAAAACACATACACAGTTTTTGTCAATATAATGAGCATGTGTATTCGCGTCTCATTGGGCTTTTCTTCACACCGTACCAGTTAGAAACCGTACCATGGTTAAAGTTCACACAGTGCCAAATCCCCAGACAAATGTGGATGCACATGGACGGCTGGTTGCTGGATGGCTCAAATGCTGAGTTCCAGTGTGCCAGACTAATGCAACTAAAAGAAACTCTAATAGCTGTTTACTCAGTCATGAACAACACAGCCAAACAGGGATAAATGATCCCTGTATTTCAGTACCCTTCAGTGCCTGGAGCGCAGAAAGAGTTCAGAGATATAATGACAAAAGCAAGTACTTCAGGAAAACAAGGTATTTCTCTGAAACGCCTTGACTGACCCGTTTACAGAGGACATGCCAAGTGCAAAGACGTTTGTCAAGCATAACAGACATTAATATGCATGATATATAGAAAAAAAGGTTCCAAATCATGTACACTGGTAATAAAAGCTGCTTTATTTTACATAAAAGTTTAATCTTTAACTTTTCGTTTGCAGCCTATAAGTGCAGGTCTTATTCCTGTGAAGGCAATTTTCTCTGATTTTTGTTTCATGTTTTTGCCACATCAGCATGAAGACACATTTAGAATAAACATTCCTAGGCAGCAGAATGCTCATCTCGCCTCGAGATCTGAAACAGACACGCATCTATCACACAGAGTATAGCACATTTGTGTGTTTTTGATTTATTTATTTAGGGGTTTTTGAGCAGTGTGTTGTGCAGTGCAGCTGGGTTGAAGCCCTTCCACTACCAGCATGAACCAGAAAACACACAAACACACATCTGAGAGTATTCTGTTTGAAGTTAGTACTGGCTGCTGTTGAAAAGCCACTGGTATTATGACTGATTCTGAGGTAACATGACACCTTCCTGAACTCTGACAATGCTGTGTATAAAAACCCATTGGATGTACTATTACAACATGATTTATGGAAACTATAGAATCTGTATATTGCTTCACATTTGATTTACAAATTATACACAATGCTTAAAAAATTGATTACACACATTTTTTGGATTACACAATTTATAATTAAATTTTTTTTTAAAGATTGTGTGCAAACATATATTTTGTATTGAAGGGTCAAGGGTCAAGCCAAACATCACTTGTCTAACTTGTAGATTAAATATATGAATACACACTACAGTTTAATTAAAGTGACGGCTCATATCCTGTTGCAGAAGTTGAATAGATCATTGAATATGTGTGGTCACTGCCTCTCAATTTATTGTTTTTAGTCATGTATGCAAGTGTATCTTATCACACAACTATCCCTCATGAAAATGACCTGGTTAGGTCACATTAGGATAAAGTCAACCACTTTTTCATCTCGCATTTGTTTCCTTCTTTTGTTCAGACGTTTGGGGTAAGATTTTGTTTTTTACAAGAGAATATTTACTCGCCAAGACTGCATTTATTTGATCAAAAATACAGTCAAAAACAGTAATATTGTGAAATATTTTTACAATTTAAAATAATTGTTTTCTTTTTCATGTAAAATAGAAATCTTTTGTAACATTATAAATGCCTTTACTCTTGACTTTAATGAATCCTTTCTGAATAAAAAATTATTTCAAATAAATAAATCACAGTGACCCCAAACTTTTGAACAATAGTGTATCATCTTTAAGTATCCTTATTTAAAGGGCGGGTCTAATGCTGTTTCATGCATTCTAACTTATTTACACTGTTAAAGAGTTGTATTCTCATGCTAAACATGGCCAAAATGGAGAAAAAAATGTGTTGGACAGATGACAGTATTTCTGTGCCAAATACACTGATTCGAACAAGTTTCGGAAAGTTTTTTTCCGAGTATGGCCCTGTATGACTTCATAAAGGGTGGAATTCCTTGTATGTATGGCACTTCTCCCGGATGAGCGTGCACGCACACATCAAGCAGAGCGAGAGCACAGCCATCAATGATCTTCGTTCGAGCGCTGTCATTTTGTTTATAAACCAAAAATCAACCATGTTACTGTTAAGTGTGTTTTTGGTTGTGAAGGAAAGAAAACCTTGTTCAGCTTCCAAAATAACCCAGCGTTAAGGAAACGGTGGAGACAGTTTGTTTCCCCGGAGTAGCAACGGAGTTCTGCAAGTATGTTTGTTTGATCCCGAGCTCCACGAGTTCGGCTGTTTTCAGAGAGAATCTGTACAGCGTATCTGTCTTTTATAAATATGATATGATAAAACCAAAGACTCTTCGGAGATGTGAAGGATGCAATACTACTCTGAGTACTCAAGATTAACATGAGATTGGCAGAAACTACCCTTTAACATGATTTTGAAGAATGTTTCCTTCATCCTCAGCTTCAGCACATCCAAAACATCCAGCATTACTGTGGGCTCTCTGGATAACGCTGTAAATGTTATCCATACTTCATAACTTTAGCTAGGGTGGCTTATCATAGCAGAACAGTGAATGTTTTGCTGTCCACAAAACCACAGTCTGCAGGTGGTCAGTGTTTTGGCACTTTCCACATAAACAGAACTAGTGAGCCGTGCCAAACTGGCCTGAGTAGTTCCGCCACTGAGCATGTGAATCACTGGAATACCAATCACAGCCCTGCAAGAGAGAGCCACTGTGTGTGTCTTACACAACAGCACCACCATCAGCACCACAGGTGCAGAGAGAGTGAGAGAGAGAGAGACGAGCAAAAAAGATAAACAAATGACTTTCCCCCAAACATCCAATACGGAAAAATGAATGCTGACCGTGTTAAGTCTCGATTTACATAATCAGCTATTTTTGCAGTAAAAAAAGGGAGTTTGATGAGCCCTGTTTTACAGTTTTATCAGCTCTATATGTCTGTAATGTCTGTTATGATCTCATCGCAGACAGTAACAGACTTGCATGTTTTTAGCCTAGAGCCGCTTTCCCATTGATGTTGGTTATATTTATTGGTGGTGTGAATCGGGTGCAGCTGTGTTGACTTTCCTTCCTCAAGATCTATATGCTCCGTTGGCCCCCTGCAGTTGGCCGTTGAATTAAGTGTTTCTTGAAGTATTGTGTGAAAGTTTTTTTGCAATCCCTGTAGGTTACAGGTGAAAGAGGCCCTTTAGTTTAACAGCACACTTTGGTTTGAATCCGGAAGGCGTCTCAACAATAGATCATTACCTTTGCTCTACTATTCAATGCGGTTAGGAACTCTGTTTACTCAGCAGGGAACTCCCTTACAAACACACTGTGACCTGATGCTTTGACCCCTTCCTGGACCTCTTTCCTCTAAACTGATTGACAGCCACTTTTTAAGCAAACATTGTGCTAATCACACATAAATCAGGTAAAGCGCTACCAGACAATCAGAAATTGAATTTGAATTTTGTGTATGAGTATGTGAGCATTAAAGATTGTGTGTGTGTGTGTGTGTGTGTGTGTGTGTGTGTGTGTGTGTGTGTGTGTGTGTGTGTGTGTGTGTGTGTGTGTGTGTGTGTGTGTGTGTGTGTGTGTGTGTGTGTGTGTGTGTGTGTGTGTGTGTGTGTGTGTGTGTGTGTGTGTGTGTGTGTGTGTGTGTGTGTGTGTGTGTGTGTGTGTGTGTGTGTGTGTGTGTGTGTGTGTGTGTGTGTGTGTGTGTGTGTGTGTGTGTGCACTGAAAGAGAGTTGGGCATGTGTTTTATATGTTTAGGCTATAAACACTAAGCCTGTTTAGCAGCTGTTTTTGAGGCCCTGTCTGTGAAAGTCATTCTCCTTTTACCTTAGACCTGCTTGAATTTCTTTGAGTACTGTGTGCATTTGTCTCTGTGCATGAGTGACTTAAAGGGACAATATGTAAGATTTTTGTATTAAAATCTCCAAAAACCACTAGAACAATGTTATATATTGTGTGACTTGTGTACTTATATTATCCCAAATGTTTCCAAGAATGTTTAAATCTAGAGAAATAAGCCATTTTTACCATGCAGGACACGGACCGTGTGTGTGCGTTATCAATGACATCATACCTGCGTTTCCAAAGACTTTTTATTATATTATGTGTTTTATTAAACAGGTGAGCAACTGTTTGGATATATTCATCAACACACAGTTAGTCTTATTGTTAAAGGCGGCATGAAATCAAATTTTACAATTTGTATTTTTATATTAATATTGTAGTGTTTACTATAACTGATTTATCTGTGCACTTCGTTATTTTTTAAAAATTCATTTACCCTTATAATCTTTAATCAAATATGTTAACTTTCCCTCCCCCATGAAACGACCTCTCTTCTCTCCCGGTCATGTGCTATGGCGTGAGGGCGGGGTTATCGCCCCGTCTCGTTTCTGCACCTCCTCTCAGAAACCTGTCACTGATCGTGGTTAGGTGCATTTTTCTCGGTATACACAATACCTTCTTCAAGAAGGACTTGAGGCAAAAAGAGAGAAATATATGAGAAATAAAAGCTTTTTTTAATGTAAAAATTACTCAGTACAGTCGGACGAACAGCTTATCGTGACGACTCACACTGAGGAATGCAGCGTGTGAACGTGCTTCCGGCGCGCCCCCTTATAAGGGAGAGCTGAGAAAAAAGCTTTACAGAAATAAAGCCATAAAAGGCTTAAAATAAGTAAAATCTGTAGCATAAACCAGCGAAAAGTGAGGAAATATGCTCAGTAACATTATGTAGAAAAGATTTAGAAAGAAAATACATTTATTTAAGAGATAGATTGAGTTTTTCTCCACAACTGAGTGCAAACTTCAAATCTGCCTCCATTTTGTTAGCAACGCCCAACTTCCAACGATCCAATCAATTCCCGAAGGACGAAATCAAGCTTCGCCCTACATTTTTTCTAATTTCAGAAGCCGTTTCACCTGGATATACGTCACAATAAGGAGAAAAAGACGATCTCAACTTCCGTTTCATGCCGACTTTAACCGCGAGTACCATGTTTTACCATGCCTAATCTCGATCTAACTTACTGCAGTGTGCAACAAGTGTCTCATAGTAGCCACAAAGCGAACACACAGAGAAGCATTATAACATAACTTTCAACACACTCAAATAATGTATCTAATATGATAAAACAGTGCTGCATTATCACACATACGCATTACCGGAAGAAGCGGAAGCAGTCGTCTGTGGCATAATAAAAGCTCTGCGAAATCAATGCGTCATCAAGCTACGCCTTTGTTTTGAATAAGTGACATCTAGCGGTGAAAAATAACATATTGTGGCCTTAAGTTAGTATAATGTAGATGGTGCTTACAAAACAACTGTGTAGACCACTAAAAGTAAAACTTTTATTGAGAATTTTCTTTTGCTGTATTACACAGATATGTGTGATATTCATGGTCACATGGATGGATGGTCTTCTCTCTGCCCCTGTATGACTAATGCAGGAATTCTCACATAGAACAAGAGGGACTTGCTCTCTCTCTTTTCCCCTATCTCTAATGCAGGCTGTTCTGGCATCTGTCACAAGACTGGACAGCTGTTGCTGGTTTTGGTAATGTGTCTCTGGGAAGCAAAGTAAAAAGAAGACAGGCTAGAGAGAGGTGCAGAAAAGAACAGACATAGCCCCATCTTTGTGACATGAGAAATATCCACGACATGTGCTTTGAACATGCACAATTATTCAATTCTCTCCTGATGGCTGGTTTACTGCGGCTCACATTACACAGGAGCTCAGAGGTTAGTTAGATTAGTGAAACCTCTGTGTCCCTTCAGGACATCTATAATGGTCAGATGCCACAGTACAAGATCTTCATGAAAGAAAATGATGTCACAGATTATGTTACATGAGGATGAATTTACTGATTGTTTTACTTACTAGCTTTGTGACTGAAGGCACACAATATGTTTTAGTTGTTTAGTTTAGTTTAAGCTAACACACATTAGGCAAAATGTTGTATTATTTGGTTACAATAACACTAATTAGTTACTTTTTGTGAAAGTTTATTCTTGTACCATATGAGTGTACTTCAAAGATTTCAAAATGTTAAGGAAAGGAAAGAAGGTGTATTATATGTGTATATTTTTTTTATGAAAGTGACTAGTAATATAACTGATAATGCTGTGTTGGTGTCAGTGAATGGGTACTTCTACGTTATTGATGGGGGTTTATAAGTCAAAAAAGGTTGAGCACTGCTGTATGAAACTTTTAGGCGTGTTTTGAAGTTTTATGAATAGAGAATGGATAACGTCATGCTTCTAAAATAATTTGCTTATAGGCTTTTGTTTTTGAATGCATTGTGAGCAAAATGTCGCTTTGTTCCTTTGTGTATGAATATAGCGGGGAAAGTATTTCTGGAAAAGCGAAAGGAGAGATGCCCTTTTCCAAAGGTCTCTTTGTGTCGTCATAGGTTCGTGAAGTTAGTGAGGATCAGATCAGATCAGTTTGTCTAGTTTGTGGCAGTGAAGCGGGAGAGCCGTGTGTTGTTTGGGTGGAGTAAACCATTGCGTCGGAGAGGGGGAGGCTGGAGAAGTCAACAAGTGAAAAAATCCGCCTCGGGCGTTTTCGTCACTGTTGCTGCAATAGTGCTTTCGAGTGCACTTCTGATGATTGTTCGTCTCGCTGGGGTTGATTTTTAATGCTCTATGTGGATTGTAATGGTTAAATCTGTGTATATTGCACACTAAAGCTGACTCCTTAAAGTTTGGGTTGGTTCGCACCGACGGAGTGCCAAGTGAATCACTGAAAACTGTCTGTCCGGCTATAACTTACTTGAGGTGAAGTTGCTGTGTTATTCTGTGGCGTGCGCTCAGCTGGATTTAAATGGAAAACATATCAGCGACCTTGATGATTATGTATTTCTGTACTTTAACGGAATACTTGGTATCGACTTTTGCACCACGGAATAGCGAGATACTAAATCAGATTTAAAAAGACTTCGGGACGTATTTTATGGTTTTGGGATTAACACTCATCAACTTGAAATTTGAGGCTGTAAATCCATCAGTGTTTGACAATGGAGGAGGATCAAGTGTCTTCTGTCGAGGAGCCGCAGGCGGTCAGCGCCGCATCATCGGACAGTTTCTCCCGGCTCTGGACTGACGTGATGGGGATGCTGGTAAGTTCGGGGTTGGGGGAGGGGTGTCACAGGAAGGCAACTTGAGAAAAGTCCTTCAACCCAAGGGGCTTAATTTATTGGACCTCATTGTGTGTGTGTGTCGTGCTTGTGCTTTGATGCCAAACAAGCAGCCAGCAGGAGCTTCAGGACAACTTCGGCTCTTTTTCTACTCGTGGTGAACAGGAGGTTTGAAGCGGTGTGATTTGGTCTGTTGAAAGGCGGTGAGAAGTGTAGAAATCTCCTGGGAATCGTATCACATGGTATGTAACCGAAGTGTTTATTATTATACGCTCCGCTGGTTCCGCGGCGCACGTGCGCAGTCCGATACACCGCGGGTCTCAAACAGAGCGCAGAAACTATAGATGTGTTTTCCTTATTATTACTCCTAGTGAGGGCTAATAACAAATTGGATGTACATTATCCATATTACACTGCATTGCTGCAGGACACGAAAGAGTGGTTGGCGTTGTGTTATCTTGCGTGTAATTCCGCAAAGCATTCTAGCATGGCAACTTTGAAAACTATCGGTCTGGCAAAAAAATGAGAACTGAAATGATATTACTAGAGAATTGTGTACATTATTAATCAGCATTCCATGTGTTTTTCTCAGGAATGGTTACTTTACTGAAACGTAACATGTCAAGGACCACAAAAGCATAAATAAATTAGACAAATCAGGATAAATCAGCTTTCCATTGATGTATGGTTTGTTGGTATAGGACAATGTTTGGCCGAGAAACAACTATTTGAAAATCTGGAATCTTGAGGGTGAAAAAAAAATGTTGTAAATATTGAGAAAATCGCCTTTAAAGTTGTCCTAATGAAGTCCATAGCAATGCATTTTTTATTTACTTTAGGACATGTACAAAAAATATCTTCATGGAACATGATCTTTACTTAATATCCTAATGATTTTTGGCAAAAAAGAAAAATCAATAATTTTGACCCATACAATGTTTTGTTGGCTATTGCCACAAATATACCTTTGCGACTTATGACTGGTTTTGTGGTCCAGGGTCACATACATTATCAGTTTTTCTTCTCATGCAGTTGGATATATATATATAATATTATTATTTTTTTTTTTATGTAATTAATTGATTTATTTTTCAGAATAAAAATTTGAGTCTTTGAGTGTGGAAAAAACGATCTTAGTAATGTGTATTTTCTCCCAAGGTTGTCTCTATTGTCTTTTGTTTACACATTTAACTCAATCAGACATTAACATTTATTAATTCAGAGTGCTCATGTTTTTATTGAGATCACCTCAAATGGACTATATATTGGATTCTTTGTCCCTTTTTGGTTTTAATTGGATCTTTAATTGTGGTTGTTGTGTGGGACATTGGGTAAACTGGACATTTACATACAATTATTCCCTGAGACTTTGTCAGAGCCTTAACACGCCTGTTGTTAAACACCCAGATGAAAGAGATAAAGGTGTGACACCCATTTCCAGTGAAAATGGCTTTGATGACTGCGGTGTTAATTTGGCGTCTGAAGAAGTGTGTGTATTGCTTTTGTGTCTAGAAAAGTGAGATTACTTGATGAGAAGATATACTTATTCAATACCACTCCCAGTTGTTTCTGTTAAATCAGAGGAGATAAACTGTAACACTGACACACATTAGTGATTAATTTCCTTTAAATTGCACACCTCTTGTCCTCCTTCAGGCAAATTTTATTCTGTGATGTTACTGTTAGAAGATGACTCCTTCTTCCTTAAAATATGTCTCATGTATACTCCTTGTTACAAATAGTCTTCAGTGATCTCTCTTCATCTGACTTTAACACGTAATAATATTAAAACCACATTGCTCAAGCAGCAGGTTAAAACTTTACTTCTGTGTGCGGGAAAAGTTGCCGAAGTAGCACCTGAAGGCGTTCTCAGCTTTGCTTCACCCAACCCCCAAACAACAAACTCCTCTTTAATCGACTCCTCCATCTTTTGGAGGATTCACAGCTCTCAGTGGCCTTCAACCATAGTGGTAGTTTGTAAAATTTACATTCTGTCTTTGCTTCAGTTATTTTGATTGCACAAATGGAGATCTGTGCATTTGCACTGTTTATTTTGCAATGACTAGATGATTGTATGTTAACCTTTTTATCACAGCAACTTAATAAATTAGTTTGAAATATTTATTTAAATTGGGGGAAAAACTGTATGCTGAGTGCCAAAATAGAGATTTAGGGGCCATTTACACGACACCGTTTTCAGCTAAAAACGTATGCGTTTTGCCCATTCATTTAGGCTACAGTTAATTTTGGGGCCTGTAAACACAAGCTTTTGAAAACGGGTTTCAAAGTGCAAGATTTTGAAAACGATACCTTTACCGTCTCCATGTAAACAACAAAACCTGAATTTGTGAAAACCGTGGCATTGTGTGGGCGTATGTTCAGTCTATTTCGTGTGGGGTTTCTCTTTGCAAAGTGACATCGCCAACTACTGGCCTGGCATGCATAATACAGCGTTTTTAGTCGTATTTGCAGATCCGTGTGAATGGTGATCGCTTTGACAACGTTGTCATGTTTTTAGTACATCGTTGTCATGTAAACATACCCTTAAACCAGTACAGCTGTTTAGAAAATTGCTTCCTAGGGACAATGATGAAATATACAGTTTACACATACACCAGTTAGAATTATTGAGAGCCTTGTAATACATTTCTTGGAAAATTGAAAATTTCTTCAGAAATAGTTCTTGGTTTCAGTTAAGACAGTCCGGGTTGTTTTACTTTCATCAAGTCTGATGAAATTTGGTTTTGATGGGCTCTCAGCCTAAAAAAGTAAGATTTTATTATAAGTCTTTTTGTAAGATAGATGTAGATTTAAGTTTTAAGAGTTTTTGCTCTCTGAAGTATGTATATTGCTATATTTGAGGCAGTGTTTAAGATTTACTATCTTATTGCTAATGATGATAAACGCAGCATCTGTAGAACCAGCGGCTACTGAGAAACATATTAAGGGTTAGAGACACATTCTGAGGTTTACCATAGTGCATGCCAAGCTCATAGATCTCTTCTAATGAGAATACCTCTGCCTGCTTGTCATTGAAGTGCAGTCTGTCTACGCAAACCCCGTTTATATGTGGTTCCACTCATGTAAATTCACTTCAAAGTCAATTAACGGCTTGCCACCCTCATTTTTGCCGCATCTCAGATTTATGTTGTGGTTGTGAATGTTTTAGAGAGAAAATGATCTGTGAAATATAGTTAATTGTTCGCCTCATCGCATATTTATAAAAAAAACTTTGTTGACACTTGAGTTATGGTATTTGGATTAAATGCAATAATTTCTTTACTTCAACATGCAGTAGCATACACTTAATTTGAAAGGCATGTTGCTACTAGGCTTAAACAGTAAGAATATTAACTCCAACTATTAAGAAAACCAAACAGACAATATGCATGTGGCAGCGATGTTCAGAAATTATACATTAGCTTCACCATTAGACATTAGACAATGAGTGTGAGAGAGGCTGCTCATATCCGCAGTACTTGAGCACCTTGACAGTAACTGATCTTAATTTTGGATGAGCCATTGCTCCCCACCTCTGATTCCAGTTAATGTAACATTCTCCTTCTTCATTATGCTTCCGTCAGCCCTCTTTCCTTTGCCACTGTGGATATCCTGAGGAAGCCGCCCTAATGAGGGTGTGCCAAGACCCCCTAACCAACTTCTGTCTCACATCCTCTCTAACTCAAATACAGCCCGTGTCCACTTCTACTCTCCAGGGCGGCGCCACACATCTCACCTACGTCAAGCAACTTCCCCATCTCCACATTGCTTTGAAGAGCGAATAATTTCCATTTATTTGGTCATTTTATTTTTTAGTACAGGGCCATTTTAACCCAAACTTAGTTTTTTTTGCGCGTTCGCTAGCGTATCCGTACAGACGAACGCTTAACCTTTCAAAGTATACTCCATTTGATAGCATGTGCGAACGCAGGCGGTCGACACGTGCTCTAGAAAGTTTAATCTTTGTCCAGTCTGCACTGTTTTTCTCCAGAAATTAGGACCGATACAAATGTCTTTGTTTTCTTTTAAAACAAAGTTGCGGCTATCTCATAGTCCTCTCACACAAGCGTTTGTCAATACAGGTGTCTGTTGTTGTTGCAGTCTCCGGTATTTTGTTGCTGCTGTTGCATGCAATATAAGAGCGAAGGTTTAAGCGTTAATTTTGAAATCACGATGAACTTAAACATATTGATGTATTCTCCAGTGTTGGCGTATGTTTATAATTGTTTTACCTTACAAATCTGATGAACGTTATAAGCAACCCAAACTCTCAGCATAGATAGTAGGGCTGCACGATTAATCGAAATCGAACCGCAATCGCGATTTGGCTTATGTGCGATTGTGAAAGCGCCCAGCGTTTTAGTGAAGAGCGGCTCTTATAACGTGCGTTTGAAAAAAACATGTGTCAAACGACTTCACAAACTAGTAATGTAAAGTGTACATAAACCTGTTGTCCAATAAAATACGTTTAATAACACGCTTTAACTCACTTCATATAGTCAGTCGAGTGTTTGTGAGCTGACGTGGCTTCTTATCACAGAATGAGGCAGACAACGCTTTATTTTATAGGCAGTGATAAAGTCTATGTCAATCAGCACTGCTTTATTAACTTATTATGAAAATACCTGAGAAGGCTTGAAGTACTCAAATACACCATCAGGGCTCTACGCTAACATTTTTCTTGAGGAGCACTTGTGCTCCTAATTTAAAAAAATTAGGAGCACAGTCAAAAGTTTAGGAGCACTTTCTGATCAATAACACGCATTCCAATTATGACTTTCCCATTACAGGACTATCTTTGTCCCTTTAAATTAATGTCCAGGGGCATTTTTACCATTATAAGAGCAATGTTTTCTAATCTTATTAAATATATGGATCATCTTATCAATTTCTTCAATTAAAATTGAAAAGTTGTTTTTAAAATGTTAATTTAAACAATAAATTCAGTTACAGCAATACGACACAATCAGACTGTTACCAATCTAATTAAATCAGCATCAAAAGATCAATCTTTGCAGTGTAGAAGTGGCACAGCAGCTCTATCTGAAGTGGTGATTAGACTGTTTAATGCAGGGTAAATAATGTTGTATGAATGTTTTAAATATAAGTTTTTGAATTTAGAAATGGGTTATGTACAAGTGAAACTTTAAAAGTTTGATATTTTAAATAAAAAGTTCATGCAAAGTATAAATATGAAAATAAAACCGCCAGTAGGTGGCGCGTCAAGTCTATTTGCGAGTCATTGATTCAATCGTTCAAACGCAGATTCATTCGAATCGAACCGCTTGGAGATGTGCAACAGTTCTGGTGTAGTTTTGATTTTCACGAAATAAACAGTATTGTGGCTAAAACGTTGTTACTTAACATCAGCTTGTATATTGGACTTTTGTACAAGGTCAGTATAACATTTGCAATCATGCCAACTCGGAGCAATAGCAGTCAGTAACTGTTTTGGCGCTCTGGCGCTAATAAACAGAACTGCATGCGTCTCGCAGAAGAACACTGCAGCCGGATCTACTTCTCTCTGTTTATGTCTATGGCGGGTCACGCAGGGACTGTGCTCCTCCGCAGCGCTGCGAACCAAACTGGAATAAAATAGTCAGAATATAAACACTTATTATATGTGTACCGTAGTGATTCAGGGTAAGATAAAAACACGGTTTGGAAAATGGACTCATGATGTACTCTCAAATATACATCTAGTAATTTTTAAACACGAGAAAAGTTGTGGACTGAAGCTGATAGCCTAAAGATTAAATCAAGTACTCATACAGGGGCTTTTTTTTAATTATTATTTAGTAATTTTCTGGTGGCATTTTTTGCCCCAAGCCCCCGTTAATTTCCGACCTTGTTTATGATAACTAGAAATACCACATTTGGATTAATTTGGATTTGGCTGCAAATAAACATCAGCTCAAGTGCGCATGGCTGCGTCACACCCGTCTCACCTGGTAAACAATCTGTGAAGTTTAGTCCGTTACACACGTTTTTTGCACATGCTCTGCTGACAGAAGGCATGACAAGCAGTCGATCGCAGAGCGAAACGCAACTGTTGCTCAGTCAGTGTTGATGCACTTTGGCAGTTGTAGTTTTTATTCCGATTGTATTACATTTATTCATGAGAATCGATCGGGTCACTTGCACCGGTGCGCCTAAATGTTTTTTCACAGTCGCACGCAGTCATTTTCAGGCGCAAATGCCCCCAAAATGGTCGCTATGTAGAGCCCTGACCATATCTTGATGCAGTAGTGTTTATTGTCCTCATGTTTAATCAGTCAAAGCGTTTCTATCTTCCTTTTATTCAGCCTGCAGCGCTAGCTTAGCTTCACATTAGGGATTTCTACGGTGGCCCAGTAGTGCACAACACAACGAAATTTAAAAAGCATACATAAGTTCACAACACAACAAAATAAATCCACAACACAACGGAATGAAACCACAACACAACGAAATCAAGCCACAACACAACGAAAAATCCACAACACAACGAAATAGCCACAACACAACGGAAATGCTCCCAACCACTCGGGGGCACTCGGAGCGCTGTAAAGTTGCCACTGTTCTATAGAGTTGGCAATCTTACAAAGAAATCAATACCACAATTAGTTTCAACAGTATGTAGGCTAACCATTGTTTATCTATATGAAATATTAATTTTAAATCACATCACCTACATGCATTATAGCTGCATATTTATGCTCGAGAATGCTTTGACCCGATACCACGGCGCTAAGGCAACGTCTGCCAATTCCACCAATTGGTTGAAATGTATAATTTGTATGAATTAAAATTACTTTTTAACATTTAAAAACAGACATGTTAAAATTCCACAGCTTGATTGTATTGGTAAAATTGACTTAATAATGCACAACACAACATTGGAATTTGAAAATTAAAAAAAAACAAGTTAATTTAATTCATACAAATTATTTCAACTTGGTGGAATTGGCAGACGCTCCCTTAGCGCCGAGGCAGCGGGTCAAAGCGTTCTCGAGTATAAATATGCAGCTATTATGCACGTAAGTGATTTTTAATTGATATTTCATGTCGATATACAACTGCACACTTAAAACTGATCGTAGTGTTTAAATATTTGTAAGATTGGCGAATCTATATAGAACAATGCAAGGAAAACTAACTTTAGCGCACTCCGAGAGTCCCCTAGTGGTTGGGAGCATTTCCGTTGTGTTGTGGCTATTTCGTTGTGTTGTGGACTTTTCGTTGTGTTGTGGATTTTTCGTTGTGTTGTGGCTTGATTTCGTTGTGTTGTGGATTTTTCTTTGTGTTGCGGCTTGACTTCGTTGTGTTGTGTCTTGATTTCGTTGTGTTGTGGTTTCATTCCGTTGTGTTGTGGATTTATTTCGTTGTGTTGTGAACTTATGTATGCTTTTTAAATTTCGTTGTGTTGTGCACTACTGGGCCACCATAGATTTCCCATAGGGATTTCCTGAAAACAAACGATTACTTCTGTAACGCAAATGTGGAGTTTCAGCTGGAGGGCGTCCCCTGGTCTCCAGTATGAATGAAACTTTTTGGTAACAAATGAGAAAAAATACTTCTCTCTAAATAAATATATATGACAATCCATATGTTTTTCTTAAATATACAGGAATTTTCTTCCCCACAATGGATGCATAAAAGGCTCATATTTCATATTAAAGACATAGACTTTAAGAAATTGATATCACAGATAAAAAGCACAGATTTTTATAATAATAATTTTACGATAAATCCTTAGAACTAATCTAATGATTTTTAGTCATAGTCTGTCTGCATATTAACAGGAAACCCAGCAGTTTTTTTTGTAAAATAAATTTTCTGTAAAATAGAATTATTATTATTAGTAGTAGTAGTAGTAGTATTATTAAATTGTTATATTTATTCTTAAATACTCTATTTTTAATAATGAAAATGTTATTGTAATAGTAATATTTCTTATTTTGTTAAATATTTTTATTTAGCAATAATAATAATCATAATTATTATTAGTCATATTAATATATAAACACAAAATGTTATACACACACACTTTTCATTTGTAATAAAATAAAAAATAAAAATCGCATTCAAATCGCAATTTTAACCAGAATAATCGCAATTAAATATTTACCCCAAGTCGTGCAGCCCTAATAGATAGACAGAGATAGAGTTTGAGAAGCGCTCCACGCATGTAAATAATAACAGTTCATGTGGAGCAGAACGAAGCCGCTCTGAGACGCACGTAACCGACATGCATGTAAATAAATATTAAACCCATAGCCGCAGGGCATATATTTATTTAATTGATTCGCAGCCTTTGTGAATTCACAACAGCACTAGTATATGCAATATTATTGTTTTTAAATGGTTTTAATATATCGTGAGATCTTTAAAAAACGTTTTATTAATGTGGTTCATGGATTCTCATCAGTGGAATGTGCCACTTCAGGTATTTTGCCGGTTACTCGACACGGGTAAATTTAGATTTTTTTAAAATGAAGTACTTGTATTTAATCGAGGAATCGTGAAAGCCCTAATACTGTACACGCATACTATTCTGGTGACGAAATCTGTGTCATGCGCGCTGTACACTGACCCTCGCGCGTACATGTTAGAAAATGATACTTTGGGCTTAACACATTGTGGTCTTTTTGATAGAGACAGGCCACATACTTTCTGAGTGGGTAAGTTTCATTCTGTATTCAGTAATTGTGTCATGACACGTTTAGGTATTGTGGTCATTAGCATTTATGATGAGAAGTTCTAGAAAACAAAAGCAGACTTGTGATTTTCTGTTTCTGAAGGAGGATGTATTAAACCTGTTTTGTGGTTTTCTGTGTTACTCATTATTCCGGGATCAGCAGCTATAAAAGCAGACCTATTATGCAATCTACATTTGCACAAAATAGCAACTGAATAAGCCTCTTCCCCAAAAGCCGTTCTACCGTATTATTTATTTACTTATTTAGTTGTTTGAATGCATATTGTTATATTTGTGACAACCTGCAGATTAGTTAATTTAGCTGACATTTTGAAAACATCACAAGCTTTTAGACCTATATTAGATATAGATTATTTAAAAATTATTGAAATATAAAATAATTTTCAATAAAAACATAGATAATTTAAACGTAGTTTAGATTGACGTTGTTAATGTGGTGACATTGGATGCCCTATTGCAGGGTTTTCCAACATTTGTGAGGGAGCTGCAGGAGATTTAATTAATTTAATCATAAAATTTAATTATTGAAATATTATTTTAAACACTCAGTGGACCATACTCTTTGAAGTACTATTTTACTTCGAAGAGGTTCTGCTGACAAAAAAGGTTTGGGAATCCCTGCCCTGTCTAGAGTCTACTAAAACTTATACTGTTGCTGTTTTGTTGTTTTTTTAATCCTCAAGAAGTGCATGCCTCTCATGAATTCCTGGAATTAGTCACATATTTGTCACAGTGCAGAAGCATTGGATTCAGGGCTATGCCCGAACTTCTAATGGCTTTCTACTCTTCACACTGCATTCAGAATGAAATGTGTTTCCTTTGATTTGAGCGCTGTGAAAAGAACAGCTCTTATCAGATCTCCTCACTCATTTCACACTGGATTCTCTGTATGAATGCGTTTGAGATGTTTTGTTTTAGGCCAGTGAAGAATGAAAGGGTTTTCCTAAAAAAATGTTTCCTCTCTCAGTAAGAGAGTCAGCAGGGGAAATAGCCTGATCTTGCATGTTTTTGCATGTTGGAGTTGGTTACGATTTTTCTTCCTCCCTCAGTTGTGTAGAAGGGTAATCAAATATGTCTTTACCCTCTGAGGACCTTTGTGTCCCATAAAGCTGTTTCTGAGCAGGTGGGCTGAGCAAATGAAAGGAATGTAGGTTAATTGATTTGCACGAGTTGACTGCTGTCGGAGGAAAATGCATCATCTCATCCTTCTTTTTTTTGTTTATCGTTCTCTGTATTTTGCTCAATCACTGTTTTCTTTCCTTGTTTTTTTTCTTCTTTTTCGCATATGGCATAACATTATATTTGTCTCACGGCACAATGGCCACATCAAAGCTTCGTGGCTTTGCTCAATGGCTGCTGTTTCATCTGAGGGAAGTGTGAATTTGTGGTTGGCTTCTGTGAACAGTTTCTCATATTTGATGCATTTTATTGTAAAATGTTCATTGTCTATTGCTTTAAATGGGATCTGTTTCTCTTCCAGTCCCTGTGACCCGTTCCTCTCCTTTCTGTGCCTGTCCTGGAAATAAACATTCTTGAGAAAGAATGTAGTTGCAAATCATTACACAACGTGTTGAGTTTGGTCCATGTTGTGGGTGGCTCAGGACCTCGGGTAGTGTTGAAGTTAGCAGATTCTTGAGAACTAAACGGTAATTAGATGATGTATACTTTTGAGAAGTCAACAGTGATTAAAAAAAAAAAAAAATTTAGGGGCTGTAGAACTGAAGTGTAGTCTCCTGTTTTGTGCCACAGTGATGGATATCTCACTTCCTTTTACCAACTAAAGTCAACCCAAAAGAGCAAACATTTTAGTAATGATTAATAATAATATCAACCAATGAGTGTAGTTCCAGATGGACTTCATAAACAAAGGAGCTGGTGGGCTACACCTGCTAGGAGCCAAGGTTTGAGGAGCTTTACAACAGTCTGTACAGTTGCAGCTTAACATTTAAAAAAAAAAAAAAAAATATATATATATATATATATATAAGATAATTATTTTTTTTTTTTTCCACATCAAGTGAATAAATGTCACGTTCCTCTTGTCAAACACGTTCCAGTCCAAAAAAGTTTTTTTTTTTTTTCTAATTCTTTTTTTGTGTCTAACCAACTTTAATAGAGGTAGATCAGATAGATATACATTACTGGCTGAGGACAGTAAAACGGCAACACTCTGTAATTTAAGGTTAGTATAGTATCTTCTAACTGTATGAAGAGGTCTGCTGCATTAGTTTGTGTTTGGTCCACCATAGAGCTCCAGTTACAGTCAAAGATTTGTGAGCTTTATATGTTTGGCTTTTTGGGCTGGACAGCAGAGTTTGGGTGGTGCTGTTTGTGCTCAAACAGTGATTCATGTAATCTCAATAAGACTCATTCCCTCTCTTCTTTTTTAGAGCTCTCAGCTCATGTGGAGCTACGTTCAAGTGAGAGGCAAGCATTTTTCGGTCCTCTACATCCTCTTACAGATACAGACAGATGAGGCATGAGCTTTGAATTAGTCCTTCAGTTAAATGCCCAGCTGGAAGCAGCAGACCCACACTCACTCACTTTAAGAGTAAAGGAGTCCAGCATTACCTCACTGGAGGCCTGGAATGTGTGGAATGATAAGAATATAGAAGGCATGTGCTGTACAGATGGAACTGAACTAATTCAGATCAAGGGCCACTGCTGCTCTCATGGCTGACAGGCTCCGTTCCACTCCGAAGGTAGACTGAATATAGATGGGGTTTTTTTCCCAGGAAATAAATTCAGGAAAAAAAGCTAAAGTTTTTTTTTTTTTTTTTCAGCAAATTTCTTAACATGTTAATATTTGTTTAAACATAATGATTCAGCAACTGAAACATAAACTAAACAAATGTCACTGCTTTAAGTACTACAGTGCATCTCATTCTCATTGACTGCACCAGATTGGCCAGTTCTTGCTGTGAGATGTTGCCCCTCTCTTCCACCAAGGCAGTTGCAAGTTCTTGAACACATCTGAACACAATTTTGCTAGAGGTTGCACTACGTTGCCCAACTGATAAGAGCTGCCATTTCTGTTGCATATAAAAAACATCAATGACAAACTAAACTAAACCGCGCTTCTCTTTTGAGCTGACAGTTTTTGGACCAATATTTGACAGCACAGCGCAGTCTATGGCTCATGGTCGGAACAGGTTTACTCGCGGGCCATTCTCGATCATGACGCGTTACTACACAGCGCAGTATTACTAACATTACTGCAAGATCTTGAGAGGAGCATTCAAATTCAGTGCATAATTCTGTTATAAAACATAGATATCAGATCAACCAGTGCTGTTGTGGAAACCAGGAGAAAAACTGTGCCATGAACGAACAAGTTATAGAAGTCTTTTCAGTCCACAAATCACCAACATTCATCATGGATTTAATGTAGTAACACTAACTGTAACTATGTCAGAAATAGTCAAATGTTTTTACTTTATTTGTTTCAGGATTCGTACAACATTTTGAGAGTGAAATTGCAAGTACTTTTCAAGGACTTTTAAGTGTTTCACACCTTTTCCAGCACTTCAAAAGTTCTAAATATTATACAATTATCCAATGTACTTTTTATTTTTTTTATATATATGACCAAAATAAAAAAATTAATGTGTTTTCTAGTCGGGCTTACCAAAATGTATCACCGGCCTGCCCGACGGGCTATCTTAAATATGCTGTCTGCAGTTTTGCTGATGCACGTACTTGGCTTGTGTGTGTCAGTGATGCACGGTTCGCGGTTATATCCACCGATCGGGCGGGCCAAGTAATAAAAAATTACATTCCAATTTTATGCGGGTGTATGAGAGATAAATCATTGTGTTTGTTTGATAAACACATTTTGCGAGCCATGTGGGCGAATTATTCCGGTGGCCGTTTTTCCACACGTTTTCAAAACAATTCCCCACGTGTACGGACGGGGGAGTCGAAACTCATTATAATATGCAAAACTGTTATCCAATCATAGCAGTGGCGTTTACTTCCAAGTCTTCAGTGCGGTACGCCCATAAAAACAGAGCATTCCAGGAGCTAGGCTCAAAACCAGGGTAAAAAATAGCCTATTACTCATTATGATGTTTTTTAATGTAAAAACCACGCAAACGTCATAAGTTGACCTCAGACAACAGTATACATTAAAAAAACAAAAGCCAGTTCATGACCCCTTTGATTGCCAACCACCTGTAATCTGTTAGTGTCTTAAAAGGTTATTTCACTCAAAAAGTCTTAATTTACTCCCCCCAATGTATATATTATAAATAAATATATATATTATCTTTCCTTAGTAGTTGTTACACAATTACAGGTTTGGGTAGTTGAAATGTTTACAGTCCCTATAAATGAAGAAAAAGTGGCTGCCTCAGTACATCCCCTTTTAATTCTTGAATTCTTTCTTGCTTGTGTTTTTGCTTTCTATATAATAAAATTATATAAATTTATGAGTCCATTTTAAGATTGGAATATGTTCATGGATGAAGGTTTTGGCTCTTCCACCCATCACTCAGAGCTCCACACAGCCTCTGACCTGTTATTACAGCAAGCTGCTAGACTCGCCATGCCAACCAACAGTATGTACTTGAGAAAATCTGTTTAATGGCAACAGAAAAAAAACCTGTGGCCTAGTTGCTCTTGTAAAGGTTATTTTATTCATTTATTTAGTCTTATCTCTTTTTAAGAAGTATCCTAGAGTAAGGAGAATGTGAGTCAATCTTTCTTTGTCTTATTTTAGATCCTTTTTTTGCTAATATTTTCTGTGTTTGACGTAAATTGTTTGATTGCGCATCCAACAACATAAATCTCACATACACATTGTGTTTTGTCTAAAAGCTGGAGGTGCTCTGTAGGCCAGCAGATTGGAATGTAAAAGCTGGAATTTCTCACAGAGCAGCGTTCCGTTGGGAGTCTCAGTATACTGAGATCATCTGTTTTGGAGTTTTATTGGAACGGATCGGTTAAGCAACATTTTGTGAAGAGCAAAGAACAATTTTACCTTTTAATCCTGTTATATTATTCATTTTTTCAGCACTAGTCTTATAGCTTTTATTTTTAGTGGAAAATTCCATGTCTGTACATGACAATTTTACCAAAAAGTGTGTGAGGCCCGTAGTTTGCCTAGCTCTTGCCCATACACACAATGACAGGATGTGTGTGTTTGTCAGCATGGTCCTAAGCAGGAAGAAGTCCTTTGTGCTTTACTTTTCATTCAAAAGGACTTTAAAAGGGCATCTAGTACAGCAGCAGGAGAGATCCAGCCTAGCCTAGAACTGAGATACAACAAACTTGGTCTTAAATGTATTAAACTCTTTCATTTAGGAAAAGAAACTATGCCACCTGCAGCTGCTGGGGTATTAATTGTTTTCTAAAGAAGCTAATCTCTGGTTTTGAGTGAAGGACCTTCCTGTTGTATGTGCTTTTTTGCAGTAGTCTGAGGTAATTTGCTGTTACGTGTGTGTCACGAGCTTGTAGAAAAATAGAATGCACCCACACGCTGACGCCAGAGCCAGGCAGCACCACAATTGATATCTGCACTCACAACAAGACTACAAGCTACAAATGTCAGAGAAGGTCATAAGGGCTGGTCAGTAAGAGAGGGTTTCTGCGTGCGTGTGTGTGTGTGTGTGTGTTGAGTTTTTAAATACGCGTTGCACATAAAATGCTACCAGGGCGTAATAACTTTTTATGCTCGCCTTGTAAAAGTTTTCTCGCCCCACCACAAAAAAATAATAAAACTTTATTTTTATTAAATCTTATTTTCTTTCCAAAAAAGCTTTGCTGTAAAAATGTTATTGGATTTAACATTACATTAAATAATTAGTATATAAAACCAATTACATTTTTTTTATATATATATTTAATATTATTATTATTTTAATTTTTTTTATTATAGCATACAATGTGTACCATTATTGAATACTTTGGGATTGGGCTGTCCTTGGCCCATATATTTAGCACAAGAAACTCATCTCAACAAACAGACGACCAATATCATGGAAATTATATCCCCACAAATTCACAAAGCCCTGCAAAAATCCTGTGGTCTCAGCCCAGAGTATTGTATGTGGAGTGAAAATAATGGAATGTGAGGGCTAGATGTTTAGTTGGTATGTTTGTGTGTGACTGTTTGCTTCTTGTCGCAGCAGATGTGTGCAATGTGTTCTGTGCGCGTCAAGTCCTTTTTGGCTGGCGCCGTTCTTGCGATCCTAATTAAAATCACTTTCCAGTGACAGGTTTTTAATGAAGCTCCCCTACAGCTCCCTGTGTTTGTTTGTTTCTGAGACTGTGGGAGGGAGGGAGGCGTAATAATGAGAGATTTGCAAAGCATGTGATTTAAAATTCTAAATTTCCGATTTGAAATGGAAAGCCATCAAAGCTTCTCACCTTGCATCTCTGTTTGTGCAGGATGGCTCTCTGGGTAATATAGATGACCTGGCACAGGAGCACTCGGAGTACTACAACACATACTTCAGCGACGTCAGCGATCGGATGGAGGAACTACGCAAGCGGCAAGTCACTCAAGAGCTAGACATGGTACGTTCAGCCTAAAAGGTTTACTGCACATTTCAGTCTTAATTGTACACCCGCATTTCTGCAGCTGTGGATGTTTGTTTTGTAGAATGACCAACAATTCCATTAAATCTGTGTCACTAAATAATTCGAAGGATTGTTTACATACTTTCACCATGGATTTAATTCATCTGGGCATGTTTACTCCCTCAGCATTTGGAGCCAGATGAGTTTATATGGCAGTCATTAGCACACTGAAACACGTTTTCAGGTCAGGTGGAATTTGCAAGTATTAAAGCTGTGCTCGCAGTCATTTTTCTCTCCTCTTTCAAAAAGTTTTACCCTTAAAAACACTTTTGATAAATGTTAATGAGATGAAGACTCCAGTCATATCAGTAGCACTAATAAAAGCTGTTTGTTGACATGGAGTGGTAACCTCATGAGGGCTGCCATTGAGGTCACATGATCAACTGACTTCCATATTGACCAGTGCAACATAAAAAAGACGATCTTAATGTACTGAAACATTTTCTGCAGACGTTATGTTGATGCTTTCCAAGTAGCATTTCATTTTAATTCTTAAGTTCAAATGATATGTTTTATACTTCTTGATTTCTTTTAATATTTTTATACACTTGAGTCTGGCCTTAATAATTAAGGAAATGTTAACGATAAAGGTATTACCACTGTATGGCATGCGTGCTATTGCAGTAACAGTTGTTTTAGTCATATACCAGCGCAATAGTTTCCGCTCCATCTATTTTCTAGGGACAATGAACCACAAGCATAGCTAATAACAAAATTCAATTATTTCTTTCATCACTTGGTCTTACAGAATGGCCATTGTAAACCTATGAGCTGATAGAAGGAAACGCTTGTCTTAAACCATTACAAAATGAAGACAAATGTGTTCACCCCCTGCCCTCTCTCCATATGTGTTTGGATTGTCTGCGGTTCTGTCAGTGCTCTGCATTTCTCGTCTGCATCTCAAAGCGTCTATGTTCTCAGGGATGTAGGGTAGTGGGCCACCCAGGGTTGCTAAGAAACCGTCGGACTCATTATGACATGCAGCTGGGGTTGGCACAGTCCAGTGAGGGGATTTTGAGAAAAAGAAAGAAAACATTCTGAAAGTCATGCTCAGCTGTGGTACTGGCCTCAGACAGGAACCAGTCATTCTCAAGGTTTGAATAACATTAGGTACGCTATTGTGTTGGATGGATTTTATCTCAAAATTCTAGAATGAATGATACATAATTCCACTGCGCACTGTGTCCAGAATCACCACACCAAATCACTATTACTTATATAGAATTCACATTCCCTTAACATCCCAAAACAACCGATTCTTATTTAAAAGAAATAATAATAATTTAAACGCAATGAACATGTTGCATACCCAGAAACCCAAACTCGCAGCATATGCAGAGATGGAGTTTGTTAGCCGAGCTGCTGAAAAACGTTCCCTGCATTTAAATAATGCACTTCGCGTGAAACACAAAGCGTGTCAGACTTTATGCGCTCCCAAAAGCACGTTTTTGGAAAGCCAAACAAATAGCACATGCAGAGACTGAGTTTGTGTGAAGCCGAATTTACTCTGGAGAAGCTCTGAGAAACGTGTAACCTGCACGCATGTAAATAAAGAATTGCTCTTCACTGAAACCTATATTCAACCAAATCACAGCCTTTGTGATTTCACAACAGCAGTTAAAGCGCTATGCTATGATTTTTAGATGGTTTTAATGTATCGTGCAGCCTTTGAAAGTGGTCTAATAATGTGGTTCATGGATTCTTGTCTGTGGAATGCGCCACTTCCGGTATTTTGCCGGCTAATCAGCATGGACAAATTGCAATCAAGGATTTTTAAAAAATGGACTACTCAAATTAAGTTGAGGAATTGTGACAGCATTCACTTATTTAATTTTTTACTGTTATATGGAAAAAGCTAAGTAAAAGTTCAAATATTTCTGCTTTTGTGTTCCACTAAAAAGTAACATGGGTTTGAAATGATTTTTGAACTATGACAGAATTATCATTTTTAGGTGAACTCTTCCTTTATACATTATTTACTCTGTTTTAATCATCATCTTGTCTAATCCAGTTTTCCGGCTCCACACCCTGCCCTGTGTAAATCTTACCAAAGCTAAAGCTGGTTGATACACGGCTGAGCACAGCAAAAAACCTGGCTGTACCGTCCCACCTTAATCAGCACTGTGGGATTCAGCTGTGTTTATTTAGTATTCATGATTCATGTCTCTTCAGTGCTAGTGTTCTTTCAGTGTGGGCTTTATGAATATGGTTCTTCTATTATTCAATTGCTGCTATTTAATTTTATCTTTACTTTAATACCATATCTCTGCCCCTTTAATTAGCACAAACTTAAGATAACCGCCAACAAAGGCTCAAGATAATAAGATAAGGGCATCTGATCTCATAATGAATTGAGTTCAAAAATAGGTCTCCACATTCGGACTTTGTGAATGATGTATCAAAGGACGTTGCGATTAAATCCCGAACAGAGGGTGTTGTCTGTCAAAAGAGGCTTTAGTCCGAGGCTAATGGGGCCGGAGGAAGTGTCAAGTGGGCCAAGTAGGTCATCATTCTCGACTGTGTCGTGGAAAGGAAATGGGGACATTGGAGTAGCTGCTGGCTGGTGGGAGATTCGGTTAATGGGAAGAGGGATGATATGGATAACGGTGGGAACTTTTTTGGGAGGTGTTTTGCATTCCATGTGAAAGAAAAACATGCTTGTTTTGGGGCTCTACACAAGTTTTGTTTAGTAATGCGGATGAATTTGGAAACTCAACGTCCTTCCTCCTTCCAGTTCCAAACATATATGCTGTATTTATTTATGTATTATTATTATTATTTTATTAATTTTTTTTCATATGTACACACAGCTCCAAGCCTACAATGACACTATGTCTGTGCTAAATCCATTGGGAAAAAATAGAAGTTGTGAAAAAGAAAGGGTAGACTCATTGTGTTAGACCAGTGTGGCTGCTGTCCAGTCTGGGGGCAGTAACAGGTGATTTATCCTCTTCCTGATAGGTATTTTAAAGGCCATATTAATGGCTTGATATTTCAGCTTTGCCTCGAGAGACGTGACGTTTATGTGACCTTTTAACATTTTTGACACTTCAAAAAGTCAAAATGCTATTACTGCCTGTTGTTGTCTTTCAGTCATTTCTCTGTTCTTTCTGGTTCTTTTTCTTCCTCCTCATATCCTCTCACTAATTTCCATAAACACTGTCACCCAACTAACCTCTCTCCCAAAGGCACGTAACCCTGTATTAGAGGCCAAGCTGGCAATGGGCCCTCGCTTTCGCCCCTCAACCCAAAAGAGGGGAAAGGTCACTGGTTTTAACCAGAGGCAACACTGAATGCTATTGTGAGTGAGGCACGAATGTTGTGGTCTATTCATACTTAGACAGAATGAATCTCTGAGCACATGCAGGAATCCACAGTGAAGGACTTGTATCCTGAACAGCATCAAATGAGGCCCATGTTTTCCCCTTCACTGCCAGCTTCTTCCTTTCTGACAGAGGTGAAGTCCATGTGCTATTTAAATCTGTTTGTTACTTTCTCTTCTCTGTTTCTATTCTCTGGTTTAGTCTGAGGCATTTTCAAATGCTCTAGACATTCCCAAGTTCGATTTTGAGGTTTGATATCGGTTTCGTTTCCTCAGATATCGCAACAGAGCTGACAGGACGGGTTTGGGCTTCCACATTTGCTCAGCACTCTTCCTCTCCATCTCGGTCTGCTTTTATAAGAGCTACCCTGATGACAATGAGTTAAGAAAACATCCTCTACTGAATGTGTTGAATGGATAAACCCCCATTTTACACAGAACAAACTAACTATGCTGCTATTTCGCCATCTCTCTTTTTAGCCGTTCCTACAGAGACACTATCCTTTATTCCATTTGCCAGACAGATAGTCTCTATTAGCCACACAACTATGCTGTGGAAAGCAGTGTGTGTTGGCTCTTAGCTTGAACATCAGTTGTGAAGGTGGAATAATAACAGAAAATATCAGGCTGAATGTTTCTCTTGGTAGATTTAAACTTGAGACATTAACCGTTGACGCGATTTAATGATTTAATTGTCATCTGTTCTTATCAGTTATGGCATAATCTTAATACATCTGTATTCTGTACCTTAAGAAATCATGCAACAGTTAAGTTACCCATTTGAACAATGTATTTAGCAACACTACCACCTAATAACAGTTATACTGAACCTATCCGTCTTTTTAAAAAGTTATTTATAATTATTAAAGTATTCATATATTTTATTTACTAATATTATTTAATATAATAATAATCATTTATATATGTTACCGGCAGTGTGTGAAATCTGTCATTGTGTAGAATGCCTAGGGAATATATCGAATGCCCGAAGTTTGTAGGCAAAGTATGAAATGGTTTATATTTCACACATTTCCTAGGCATTCTATACAATGCCAAAGGGCCAGCCGGCAGAGTGTAGAATGCTCCTGCTACTCGCGCTTTGGGTCTTTATTCGGCGGTGGTTGTGCCGGTAGTGAAACACGTTGGCTTCCACTTCCGCCGCAGAGGCTTGTACCTATCGTTCCTGGACGGTTGCCGTGTCATGATGTCGGAACAGGAAGAAAGTGTAGTGCCATTCAAAATGCCATTCTAGCCTTCCTTGCTGCCACAAGTAGCTTAACGCCACTTCTGCTTTCGTGTTTTTCTGGTAAGAACGTCCAATGCCAGTAAATGCGCATTTTGATACTTTGCCCAGAGTGTGCTTGTCATTCTGTATAATACCTAAGGTAATGTATAGAATGCCTAGGAAAAGTATGCAACATAATCGCAAAAACCACACATTTCATTCTTTCCCCAAAAACTGCACGCATTCTATATATTCCCTTGGCATTCTATACAATGCCTGCTTTTCACATATTGCTGGTAACATATATACCAGCTATACATATACATATACATATACATATACATATACATATATACATATATACATATACATATACTATTCACACTGTTCAAAAGTTTGAGATTAGTACCTTTTATTCAGCAAGGGCACATTAAATTTATCAAAACTGACAGTAAAGACTTTCGCATTAAATTTATATTTCAAATAAATGCTGTTATTTTCAACTTTCTATTCATAAAATAATCCTGAAATGTATCAGGTTTTTTGACAAAAATATTAAGCAGCACAATTGTTTGCAACATTAATGATAAGAAATGTTTCTATTTTTATAAGTGCTATATATATATATATATATATATATATATATATATATATATATATATATATGTATGTATGTGTATATGTGTGTGTATGTATATATGTATATGTGTGTATATATATGTATATGTATACGTGTGTGTGTGTATATATATATATATATATATATATATGTATATATGTGTATATGTGTGTGTATATATGCATACATACATACATAGGTGTATATATGTATGCATATGTATAAATGAATGTGCTACTTAGAAGCATTTCTTCTGCAGGTTATTCCACAGCTCTGCGGGTTATTTCACACATAAGTAAATTGAGGTTGATAAGGTTTGAGGGAGTTCTACTTCAACAAGCTAATTCCATAATTGCTCTCAAAACTCATTACTCTGACAATGATTTTTAGCTCTTATGTCCCCCTCTCTTCCTCAAGCTCAGACTTGATGTTTACTCAAAGGCATGTTGCAGCATTTTGATTTAACTCCTGTTGGTCTGAACCCACATACATGCACACCAAAAGCCAGATGATGTGCAAATATATGGAACTCAATGTTGCCCAATTCTTTCTTTGCACAGACTACACTAACCTGTTTTAAAAACGTTTACTTAAGCATGAGAAACAACTTTTTTTCCTCCCCTGACTGGTATTTCCAGGTAGAAACCACATGGATGAAATAGTGTCCCCACAATGCTTCGCACACTGTGAGGTTGTATGTGTGTGTTTTGTTTGTTACAGCAGTAGGAATGGTTGGTCTGGTTCTACAAGGACACTTTCTCTACCTGTCTCTCGACATGTCTCTCCTGATTGGGCAATAGGAGCCAAGGCTTTCCCCATGACCGACCACATCCACCCACACAGCCCTTTTTGCTGCCAGCCTGACTGTGTGTGTCCTGCCCTGCACACAGACACTCTGTATGAATGTGTGTAAAACACCTCGTTAGCCTCCTTTTAGTTTATTTCCCCCAATGCTTCTGTGGCAGCCTGCCGCATCTCTGTATCTATATCTCTTTCTCTGACCAATAGCTGTTCCAAAACCTAGTGATCTACCTGCCTGCATAGGCAACTACTTGCACTGTAAAAAATGTATAATCTTCCCAACTCAAAATTTTCTAGTGACTGGTCACATCTAAAATTTTCAATTGGCCAAATTGAATTTCTGTGAATTGAATTGTATCCATTGTGGCAACAGTCTGTTAACATGGGCTCAATTATAAATATGTTGAGCCAATGGAAAAATGTAATTTATCAACACTGTAAAAAATGTCAGGCCTCTCCAATTCAAAATTTTCTAGTGACCGATCACATCAAAATTTTTCTTTTTCTTTTTTACTAAAACATTTAGATGTGATCAGTCACTAGAAAATTTTGAATTGGAGAAATGTTTTACAGTCAAACTGTGTGGTTGGTCCAATTAAATATTTTAAATTGTAGTAACAATTGTTTATTTCTCACTGTCCCAAAAGACAAAAATGACTAAAAACATAAATATATTAAGCAAAATACAGAAACAGACAACAGGGTTGACATTTTACCACATTACTTTATTAACAAGTAAATTCCAACACAGGATATTTAGGTGAAAATACCTTATTTTCAATAAGGAAAAACTCTGAATACATTCAAGAAGTCTTCTGCATAACAGGATGTCTTAAAGTGGGGAAGAAAACACGGCACTGCAAGCTAAAAACCTGCAAATAAAAATAAAAACTAACATTAATGACAAAGCTCCCCTGCATCACATCTGGCAAGAGACAGAACAGAAGTTTCTTCATTATATAATGAGGATGAGACGAATGAATGGACATAAGAAAATCACAAGCTTGACGTGTTTGATATTAAAAGGTAATAAGTTAAGCCCTGAAAGAGGCCGACTCCAAACGCACCGTGTTCAACAGTCGCATGCCGCACATATCACACAAATGACTTAATTTCCTTATTACCTATTGTTTTAGACATATAAGACATGAGGAAAATAAAACTATTGGCTACAGGCTACCATTAGATAATTATGTGGTAAACGAGAACACACTCATGAAACCAATGAATGCATGAACTCGTGATTCTACAAAATGTCTTTTAAACTTCATACCCGGTCATAAAGCAAAACTCTGGAGAATAATTTCAGTGCTAAATACTCACCAACGTCTTTGTGAGATGAATATCTCTCTATTCTCTTGGGAATGTCTGTTTCGGTCTTCAGCTCGCGCTGCCGCTCCCGCGATCCGCATTTGAAATCTCCACACGAACGGTTTTCTTCAAGTGCATTTTGCGCATGCGTATACCGTTTTTCGGACGTAGGACTTGTTCATCCAACATGGATTTTTCACTTTGACTTCATAGATTGACTGAGCACAATTAAATATGTTCGGTGAAATATACAATTTTAATTTTGAGTGAAGACCTTAAGCTATGATTAGTACAATGCATCTTTTTGCATGGCGATAATTATTTGGAAGTCATTTATTGGGCCAATATGTAATGATCAATTTGCAAAATTTTTCCCCCCAATTTTTTTTTACAGTGTATTAATCTGCAATTTTTTGTGCACCCTGTTAATCTGTATGTGGATGTGTACAGTAGTGACAATGTGCTGCCTATTAAATCTAATATATTTTCAACATGCATAGAGCCAAATCGAGTCATGACCAGACAATCACAGCAACCACCAGCTGCTGTGCCTCACAATATACTTTAAATAGCCAGTCATAAGCGATCGTCTTTTAGCTACACTTAGACGTATACCATATATAGTGGTATAAACATTGACACACATGGACTAAACTATGTCAAGAGGTACAGTGTCTGTCTAGTGTAGATCAGTGCTGTTAAGCGTGCTGTGAGTGTGTTTTACAGTACTGTGTCAGTGAGTACACACAGACACAGAGCATCTCTTTGTGTGTCGTGTTGTGTGGATATGTGTTTTGGATGACACGGGCAGCAGCAGTATGTACAGATGATTCAGTGTGTGCCAATGCGAGCATCTGCCCAGCGGGTATGGGGCAGTTGGTGATGCCATGCTGCTGATGATACAGAACACAGACCTGTGTGTGTGTGTTTACTTTGGCCAGTGTGTGTTCATATGGGAATAACTTCAACTTGCCCACTGCATGTTTGACTTTTTTTTTCTTTTTCTGGATGAATCCACTTTTACAGCACAACATCTGATTTACTACTTAGAAACTTCCGGACTTTACCAACACACCACTGAGCGCTAAAGCAGAGGGATGGAGTGGCAAAGAGACAAAACACACACAAACAGCCTTCCTGGCCTAAAACATTGCTTCTCTCTAAAGAAAATGCTTCGCTTGCACGAAAAGAGGCTTGAAGATTACTACTGTGATAACTGAGAGTCTGGACACAAATTTTCCAAAGTGCTGTCCACCATCCACACACACACAGACAGTAAGCCTTAGGCCATGTGTGATCAGATCCAGGTGGTTGTGTTAGAGGGCCTCTTCCATCCAAACACAGTATATCTCTGTCAGCATTCTGCCATAATGCTATTTAATAACTATATTCAGCAATCTTTTCTGATTCTCCCATGTTAATTATTGTTTTATTTTATGATATGATCCTGATATACTAAAAGTCAAGTTTAGTATTTATTAAACAAGGAATCTCAAAATTGAGCACAATGCAATTCATGCTGTGGAGATGAGGGGATTTTTTTTAAACTGCTGATGCCCACACTTTCACATGTGTGGAGGTCAGGGAACGAGCAGAAGCCTTGGTTTTGAGAAGTGAGCAGTGTGAATGAGTAAGCAGTGATTATAGAGTATGTACTGGAAAAACAATAGATTTTCCCTTAGTTCACATCTGATTGTTTTAGTGTGGCTGATAAGCTATACAATAATTCAGGGTAGTTAAATAAAAAAAAAAAGAGCTCAACCTCTGTTCGACTATGCCATTGTGTCAGGGCACTTACCAGACCTGTAGCTTCAAAGAGTGTGGCTGTAAAAAAGCAAGAAAATATCTTGGGGCGATAAGATTCCTACACAATGAGGTTGCATGTGAAGTGCAAGTTTATCTTGATTTACAGGCTTGTTACCCATCTAAAAATATTTCAATTTGAACTTAACACAGTTGACGGCATACTTTTTTTTCCTTATTTTTTTTTATCCAAGATGCTGTGTATTTATCCAATTACATGTTTTGACAACTGTTTAAATTATTATATTTTTAATTGTATAAAAGAGAAAGATCTCAACAATTTTCAAATTCTATATCACATTAAAGTCAGTATTATAGAAATCAGTAACTTAGATTTATTTATTTATTTATGATCCTAGGTCAAATTTCTTTATCTAATTGCATATCTTTCACAACAATGTATTTATGTCGGCATGTATAAAGGGGGAAAAACACTTAAGCTCAGCTTAGATCAAATGTAGGTACAAATGTGACCAAAAGAGAGTAACCCAAATTAAAGGGATGGGTCACCCAAAAATGAAAACTACCCCATGATTTACTCACCCTCAAGCCCTCCTAGGTGTATCTGACATTCTTCTTTCAGACGAATACAATCCAAGTTATATTAAATAATGTCCTGGCTTTTTCAAGCTTTGTAATAGCAGTGAATGGAAGCCCAAAATTTGAAGCTCAAAAAAGTGCATCCATCCATTATAAAAGTAATCCACACGGCTCCGGGGGGTTAATAAAGGCCTTCTGAAGTGAATTGATGGGTTTGTGGAAGAAAAATATCCATGTTTAAAATCTTTTTAAAGTAAAATATCTAGCTTCCAGCGGACTGTAGCGTAAGCGTTTTGAACTGCGTTACACTTCGTAAGTTGAATATGGAAGGCAGCCTGGCGGAAGCTAGATATTTTACTTTTTAAAGGATGGATGCACTTTTTTTGGACTTCAAATTTTGAGCTGCCATTATAAAGCTTGGAAACGCCAGGACATTATTTAATATAACTCTGATTGTATTGGTCTGAAAGAAGAATGTCATATACACCTAGTAATTTCCCTTTTTGGGTGAACCATCCCTTTAAGATGTTTATCAGTGCTTTCCAGTCCTCTGATTAGTTTTGTATTTTATTTGTACTACATTGTTTCTATGGCAAGGTGTTGAAGTGGGTTCATGTGTACTCGTTCCACATGTTGATTTTATATTTTTGTTTTTGCCCGCTCTCTTTTGCGGCTGCACAGGACCGGCGGGTTCGCTGCACCTCAGGTGACGTGTGAATAGGGGGCAGAGGGTGTGGCTTTCTTAATGACAAGACGTGCTCCTGGCATATGGGCGTGTGGCCCTTTATTAGTGGCAGTGTGTGTCTGTGTGTATTTGTGTGTCCTTGTTCCTAACCCTCCTTTTTTTGTGTGTGTTCCCAGGAAAAAGCAGACACCAGTTTCAACTCTTCCGAGCTATGTTCAGACATCCAGGTCAGTCAACCCACAATGCGGTGCATATCTGCTTTCAGACCTTTGCACACCTGCAGTCATCACTATAACTCACTGTTACAACACAACACGCTTTCATTCATGACCCATCAGTGATAAATCAGCCGACTACATGCTCAAATTACACTGATTTGTTTCTCATCATTGATTAAAGTCAGTGTGTGTAATTGCAGTGTGTGTTGTCTTTGTACACAGGAATCGTTTGGATTCAGCAGTGAGGTGTCTACTCCAGAGGCTGAGAGGAAGTAAGGACATTTAAACTAGCTGCAACTCAATGCACACAGTATTTTTTAGTAGCTGGTTGCAGAAACATTTTTACAAATGTGAACAAAACTAATGAATCAGACCCATGGTAGTTTTTAAGATCTAAACCATATATGACTTGTATATGACTGCTGACCATATGGTCTGCTCTCCATCCCCCATCTACCCTGAGTTTAAGTGTGTGTGTGTGTGTTTGAATGGGTGTGAATTCCTCCATTTTACTTCTTCACATCTTGGTGCTTCCAGGCTTCCTTCCTTCCGTCCATTGTTCTTAGATGTTTAAGATGAAACTCTCTGATTAGAGAGAGGAAGACAGACAGAAGATCAGACTTAAATGAGACTGTGTTAGTCATATAGCGTCTCAGATTTAAAGTGCCAGAGTTTTTGTGAAAATGAATTGAGGATTTGAAATGAATGATGTCAGTGCACATCATCAGTGCACTCCATGCATCTTTCCTGTTGATGGTCTGTTTCTGTGGGGATGAGCAGTCCACGTGCCATGGGGAAGATTTTATTCTGCCTCCGTCATCCACACTCTCTGGAGAGTAGTAGTATGCTTAGATGAATGTAAAACATATGGAGCTGACACATCTTTCATCATTTATGTGTCTCGGTGGTCCTATGCACATGTGGCTGGGTTTGACTGCTTTGTGATAGTTGTGATACTTGATTTGGCTGGTAAAATCAACTTTTTTTTTTTCAACTTGTTCACTCAACATTTATTAGCTCAGCATTAGATGACTTAACTTCATGGGAAAATAAATTAACATTTTGACCTGTTTGTTTGAATCGTCTGATAGAACTTGGATCAACACAAAATTAAAATTGTCACACTTCTCACCCACGTCGTTCCAAACCTGTATGATTTTTTTTCTTCTGTGGAACACAAAAGAAAATATTTTGATGGACGTTGGGACCCAAATACTGGAGCCCATTGACTTCCATTGCATGAAAAGAAGCTAAACAACAACAAAAAAGCACTGATACATTTCTCAAAACAACTTTTTTTATGTTCCACGTAAGAAAAAGTCATAGTTCATTTACTCACCCTTATGCCATTCAAAAACTAACCCCTTTAAAGGCATGTGATTTAAAATTCATCCTACCTATTTTCTAAATGCATGTTATAGATATTATTATGAACAATTCATCCATGCAATTTTCATTTTTAAAATATTGTTTGAAAAGAAAGAAAATATTTTTCGGAAGAAAAGATCCTTTACTTCGGTTTCATCTTGACCAAAGTATTCTGTGAGTTTTTATGCCTATTTATTCTTTCAGTCTTGGTGTCTAAGCAGAAGCAATATTTTAGATGCAAGTCATATCGAAGTTCAAATTGGTTTCGCAATATTTGTCATAATAATCGCAATATGATTTTATGTAGGCCTGTTTCATATCCTATTCTTCAGAAGAGTTTTCTGTGATATTAACAGCGCAGTGTCATACCCAACTAAAGAGTTGTTGCCAGATTACCCCGATTTCCTGTCTGTATGATTAGAAGGAAGAAGCCTTGTTCTCCAGAAAGGCTGTTCATGCTGAACAGCAGAGAACCCGATGACAGTGCAAGAGATGTGTATGTGTTAGTTTAGAGTCTAACTCCTAATACACACTACTAGGGGTGTGACAAGACACTTAGCTCAAGATGAGACGGACACGAGATCGGGTTCATGAGAACGAGACCGTGACAAGCAGGGTGGGCGAGAGCCGTGAGAGGAATCGAGACCATTGTGGCGCATAGGTGACGAACATCTGCAATCACGCCACCAGCCTCGCGCTGCTTTCACACCTCTCGCCCGCCCTGCTTGTCACAGAGATGAGTCAAGATTTTTGCACAGTATTTCCTCAGATATCCTCAATGACAAAATTCAGGACTGGAAAAATAGTCTGCAATGTAATTTCAGTTTTACTTTGAGTATAAATTATGCATTGAAATGCATTGAAAGACAACAATAAACAAACACTGGAAAAGGTTTTGGCGCAAAATGAACTGACTGGCTTCTCCCCTGTATGCTTTCACACGAGTCTCTTCAGACCTTACTGTACACGAATGTATACAAACTTCCAGGACTTCTGATTGAGGCTGTGTGTGACTTTAAAATTCAACTCCTTTTCACAAATTGAACATAGAAATAAGAACAGTATAAATCACAAAAGTAAATAACAGTTTTTTTTTCTTAGTCTTATGAAGTGCAAACAATGTGCAACCATAATCAAAGTACTCTCTCAATATTCAAAGTGCAAAGAGGTTACAACTACACAGCCCAGCATAAGATAGCTTTGATATTGGGAGACAGGCTATTGTAAAAACTGAAATGTCTGTATAACTTGCACATTAGGTAGTTTTCATAAACACCTGCCTCCATAAAAAAAATTATAAGTAAATTTATAAGTAAATAAGCTCATCTCTAGTGTTTGTATGGCTAACTAACAAACTGTGAACATTGGATAACTTTCCTGAGCTAAATGCAATGTTAAGTGACATTGTTTTCAAGTTGTTTTATTGGCTTCTTTCTACGGGTGAAACTCTGATTGAGTGATTAATTTGCGCGAATCAGGGAGCTCTCATTTGCCTTCACTTTCGATTTGCAATCGCATGTACTCTGTGTACAGGGAATGGCGGTGCTGAGCATGCGTTCTACAAGATAATACATTTTTCAGACCCTTATTGTATATGAATCCTCCGCCATGGTCCCGTCAATCATCTCACCTTACTCTCGTCACGTGATCAGTGAACTGCGATTCCTGCTGCACTGTGCTAGACTCTTGAGCTCGCACTGGCTGAGCAGAGCAGGCTGATTGAAGCGACCATTATCCAAATTAATTAAATGTTTTTTATTTAATTAAAAGCAACAGTGGAGGATTTAATGGAAACATAGCGGTGGCATATTTTATGCTAATTTCACCCTCACACTCTGTCATGGCTACATCACGAGACAGCTTTTCGATCTTTGCTCGCGAGATATCGTGGCACGAGATCTCGTCATACCCCTACACACTACCGTTCAAAAGTTCAGTAAGACTTTTTAAAAAATAATTAATTCTATTATTCAGCAAGGGCACATTAAATGAATCGACAGTAAAGACATTATGTGACACTGAAGACTGGCTGCTGAAAATTCCATTTGAATAAATTACAATTTAAAATATATTAGAAAACTTATTTTTTACTGTATTTTTTTATCAAATAAATGCAGAGAAGTGTTATGAACCTTAAACGTTTTGAACGTTAATGTACATTTGTTTAAATTTGTTCTGCTGCAAACAAAAGAAGATATTTTGAATAATTGTAACCAAGCAGATAGAGCAACCTTTGACAACCATAGTAGGGAAACAAATACTATGGTAGTCAATGGTTGCTCTCTCTGCTTGGTTACAAACACTCTTCAAAATATCTTCTTTTGTGTTCAGCAGAACAAAGAAACTCATACAGGTTTGGAACAACTTGAGGGCGAGTAAATGACGTCAGAATTTTCATTTTTGGGTGAACTATCCCTTTAAGTGTTCGAGATGGCTGTAAGTAGTTTTTAATCTCTTTTTACTGAATTACATTTTTCCACTCATATAAGGTGGTAGAAACGTAACCGAATACAGTGACTGTGTGTGTGGCTTTAAGGAAATCCCTCAAGCTCCATTTACCATGACCTCTAGTGAAGGTCATTTCCTGGACACTTCCTTTGCGATCTTTGTATGTGTTTTTGTGCTTGATCGTATACGTGTTCTGAACTCAAACGCCAGGTGTAAGGAAGCAAACCAACCAATCGCAGGACACCAGGTGCACCCTGGGATAGAAGTGTTCCTTCTTCATCAGCAGTTTGACGAGAGGAAAAAGGAAGTCAGCCCACTCCTAGCTCTGAAAGAGCAGTGAACATACATCACTTTAGTGATCTATCACTGATGAGAACAACATGATGTTCCTCTTAATTCAATAGTGAGGACATGTTGGCACAGTAATATGGCTGATCTCACACTCTGAAAGGCCATTTTCTGATCTTTTCCAATCATGCAAAAAAGATGGCTAATTCACACCAGCAGAAAACAATCCTCAAGTTATAGTTATTGTCTTTTGACTTTGGTTACCTTTTCATACAGACGATATTCAGTCTAGACCTGTTAATTTGAGTTGCGTCTGTTAGTAAATACGGTTGTCAATCCCAAACATGCCTCATATTATATTGAGTGTGTGGAGTGTTGAGTGCAAATATTCCTGTGTGAAATGTTCTTCCATCACATTCTCTGAATAACAATCTCAGCAAGCCAGGGGTTCCTCTGTTTCAGAGATAGTGGACATGACCGTTACTCGCAGTGAAGGAATGCAGCTTTAAAGGCTTATATTCTACTAGACACACACTAGTAAAAACACAAGGCACTCTGTGAAACGGACTGTAACACGCTTTTATTGTATGCTGGTCACACAGCACTCGCACACATACAACTGTCAGTAGCAGAACTCCTGAATGGAGCCTAATTTACTGAGCTGCTCTTCAATAGGGCCTTTTAGCATGGGATGCAGTTAGCATACAAGCAGGAGACTCCCTTTGGATTATGTGCGGGGTGAATGAGAGGTTAAACAGAGAAAGTTTGTGTTTCCATGGCAGCATAATGATATGATAATTCAGGGAGGCCTCCATCATGCCCTGTGTCACTTGGGTAAAAGAACAGTGCTGACGTCTTTATTTGGTCAGAGTGCGATGGACTGGACATCCTGAAATATGCAGAAATCTTTTCAACACAACATTTTCACTGTCCTTGTAATGTCATGTATTGTCTGACCTGACACTACACACACACTGCCCTCTTGAGTGTGTGTAGATACTGATAGCTTAAGCAGTAAGAATGTTATGGATGTATTTTGGACACATGGACAACAGATGAAAAGCAGATACGCGTGCCCCAGTGAGGATTTAAGCACAAGTGACTAGCAAAAACACTGTCTTCCTGTGGAGAAAACCAGACAAGAGTGCATAGGTTCACAAAAGTGTGTGTTAGTGTATGCTTATATGACTTTCACTGTTTACTTTAGTGCAGACTAGGCTGAGATTGTTTTCTTTAACCAAGGATGAGCAAGAATCCACTCAGATGAGAAAACCACACATGCACTTGCATACTTGTGCTCATGTTCTCATCTGCAGAACAAACACATTTGAGACGGAATGTTTTCTTCTCCTCTGTGTTTTTGGGTTCTGTTGACAGTCAATTCAGTTCAGATGTTTCCTCTCATTGGCAGTTAACACATGGCCCTGTTTCACACAACATTTTACAACTGACCGTATGACAAAGTCAACATGATCCATGTCACATGGTTAATTGGAATTAAACACTTGATATTTTATTTTTATATCGGGCTATAATTTTTTAAAACATGCTTTTCCAAAGGTTTTGGATTGTTTTATGTATTTATTTTATATTTATTTAATAACTGAAAAGAAACTAAAACTTTTATTCAGCAAGGACACAAAATGTATCAAAAGTGAAAGTAAAGATATTTTGCCATCACATGAAGTAATCGGACTACAGTTACTTTTTATTGATTAAATTATGACTTATTCACAGAATAGCAGTAAATTATTCTTAATTCAATGATTCCCTAATCATTGATCATCTCTCTAATTCTCCAAATTTTATCTTTTAAATTTTACTTTCTAAAAAATACTATAGCTTAATTATACAGCCACTATTGATTACAGATTGTAAGTAATCTACCTAGCACTGTCTACAATTAAAGCATGAATTTGATGGAAACAATAGGTCTATATATTATTCACAAATGCAGTTCAGAGGTGACATTAGCCCTACAGTTACAGCATGAAATATGTTAACCTATAACATTTTACATAGATAACATTTAAACGTATACCATTTTTATTTCACCATTCTATAGTAGTTTTTTTTTTCTCTCGCAATTGCGAGTTTACATCACAATTCTGAGGGAAAGAAGTCAGAATTGCAGGATATAAACGTAATTCTGAGGAAGACAAATGTTTTTATCTCGCAATTCTTATTTTTCCTCCGAATTATGAGAGAAACTTTTGTTCTGTTGCTTCCATACACTGCTACTGCAGAACTGTCATTTTCCAGGTAGTCTTAGCTCACAAAAAACATCATCACTGTTTGCCTCAAATGGCCTAGGATCTAAATAGACCAAATATGTTCTGTCAGTATCAATATGATATCTGTGGAATCTTAGAGCTGTATGTTTGTCCATTGACTCCGTAAAAGAGTGCTTGTCTGTTTGTGTTAGATTTTCGTTATTTTGGTATTTTCCAAGGGCACTGTGCCCTAGAGGAGCGGAGTGGAAATATAAACAGGCAGTGTCTGTCCTGTGGTGGCTGTCGTTCTCTCTCTCTCTCTCTCTCTCTCTCTCTCTCTCTCTCTCTCTCTCTCTCTCTCTCTCTCTCTCTCTCTCTCTCTCTCTCTCTCTCTCTCTCTCTCTCTCTCTCTCTCTCTCTCTCTCTCTCTCTCTCTCTCTCTCTCTCTCTCTCTCTCTCTCTCTCTCTCTCTCTCTCTCTCTCTCTCTCTCTCTCTCTCTCTCTCTCTCTCTCCTGTCTTTCTTTCTTGTCTCGTTTCACTGCATCTCAGGAGCGTCTCATCTGTGCCCTGTGAGCCTCAGGAGCCTGACATGTGCTCTGTGAATAGCACAACACTGCCCTCTGCTGGCTCTATTAATCACTCTGCATTTGGTTTACACAAATCCAGCCTCCACACATACATGCATACTACCTGATAAGGGCATATCTGATATAAGAAATGTTCAGTGATGAGATGTTCAAGTGTTTTATTAAACACATCTTAACAACTATCTTTTTCATATTTTTTCAACAGAATTCCTCTGCACAAATCCAGCTCTGAGGATGGTTCAGGTTGGTTTCTCATTATGAAAACTATACAACTGTTGCAGACATATAGATGCTAGATAATAGATGTAAATTATTTTACGTTCTTGATGGCTTTCTCCACTATTTTCTTACAGGGAAATGGGACAACAAGAAGAAAAACAAATCCTTCTGGCAGAACTTCCGAAAATCACAGAAGGGGGTCACAAGGCAAACGTCAAAAGGTAATAAAAACAAACTCTGTTTTCTCATGTTTCCTTCCTTACAACTATCCATTTTGTTCATTTTTATTCCATAGAAATACAAATGGAAGAAATAATAACTCTAAATATGGCAGCTGTAGTTCCATCACTTAAAAAGTCAGTTTTTGTTAGTGTTTGTTTACTCTAAAATGAGAACTACATTTTGTCTACGAAAATGAATTTGTGGCGGCACTGTTATCAGATAATATTGCTGATTTGAGATGTTTTTGAAACAAACAGATTACCTACATAAACAATATGATGGTTACTGAATGAACTGACTTGCCCTGGAGTTTCCCTTCTTCTTGTTACTCACTTTTGACCTTTGACCCGGCAGGAGAGGACATTGGCTATGTGGCCAGTGAGATCACCATGAGTGATGAGGAACGGATCCAGCTGATGATGATGGTCAAAGAGAAGATGATCACAGTGGAGGAGGCGCTGGCACGGGTAAAGGCACCCCATCAACCCCAAACCATAATGCAAATGAGCTTCCCTTGCTTACATTCATGTGTACTAACTTTACTCACCCAGACTGATTTCGCCCTGCTTCTTCCTTCCTCCAAAACACACACGCACACACTTACATACACTTACATGCATCTAAATACATGCGCACTGACCCTGCATTTTAGGGCTGCAGTAGATTCCTTAGTGTAAATCATGTTTTGTTGAGATGAAGGAGGGTCTTTGGTGTCTAATTTCTGAAGTAGGTTTAGCTGGGGATGGTTGGATAGATCTCCTCTGTCCTTTTTCATTTGTTCAGATGTGTTTGGTGAAAGTAGGTCTCTTTTTCTTTCTGTCATTGTGTTTTGAGAACATGATAATGATTAATTATCATCTGATAATGAACCTAATTGAGTTGTAGAATCTGGCTTCTTCTGTCCACAAGGCTGAAATTGATTCCTTTAATCTACAAATTCTCTTCTGCTTCAGTTTTTCTTCCTTTGGGCTTGTAGTTGATTAGTCTTGAATGACTGGATCTAAAGTTTGAATCAATGCTAAGCCTTTGTGGATAGTTGACATCATACATGCTGTAAGCATGCATGAACATTTGTCTGTCCTTCTGTGTGTTTGTTTGAATTGTTTTTTATTATGTTGCTTTACTTGTTCTGTGTTCTATCTTTTTATAGTATATTTCTGTGTGTGCGTGTCCAAGGGCGTCATGCACCTATATATATATATATATATATATATATATATATATATATATATATATATATATATATATATATATATATATATATATATAATATATATTTTTTTAAGATAAGGTAGTCTAGGTCATAATCCTTTTTCATTGTATGAGAAAGAGCAGTTTTGACATTGTTACAATGGGGAAAAAATGGGAATTGGGATGACTTAAGGGTGAGTCTTTAGAATTAATTTAACCTAAATAATTTATCTTAATTATTAAAAAACAAATATTTAATACATTTTATGTATGTACTTATGCCTATAAATACACAACTGTTCAAAGGTTTGGGATCAGTACATTTTAATGCTTTTTAAAGAAGTATTTTATGCTCACCAGGCCTGCATTTATTTGATCAAAAATAGAACCGTAAAAACAGTAATGTTGTTAAATATTGTTATAATTTAAATTTTTAATTTCTATTTTAATAAAAAAAAATTAAATGTAATTTATTTCTGTGATGGCAAGGTTGATTTTTCAGCAGCCGTTACTCCAGTCTTCAGCGTCACATGATCTTTCAAAAATCTTTGACATGTTATTATGACATTCATAAATATAAATAAATAAATAATCTTATGATGAATGTCGAAAACAGTTTAGCTGCGTAATATTTTTGTGGAAGCTGTGATACGAATTAATTGATGAATACAATGTTCAAAAGAACAGCATTCTTTTGTAACATTATAAATGTCTTTACTGTTACTTTTAAACAACTTAATGCACCCTTACTGATAAAAAAAAGAAACATTTCTTTAAAAAAATCTTACTGACCCCAAACTTTTGGATTGTAGTTTATATAAATACAAATGATTAACACATTTTAATTAAAAAAAAAACTGTTTGAATGGACATGACGCTTTTATATGTGCCTGTGTTTGTTTGTGTGTATGTGTATAGTATGTTTGTGTGGGGTATTCTTAGACTGTATTTCTGTAACAGATAGGGTGTGTGAGTGTGAGGGCGAGGGGGCGGCTCTCTTTGACCTCTTGTTCTCCATAGTTAAAGGAATATGAAAGGAACAGACAGTTGAGCAGCAGTACAGACACAGCAGAATGGACTGATGGATCCAGTCCCACTGTTAACCTCTCCTCCGCCTGCAATGTAAGTACTATGCCCAACCACCCAGACTGTAGACCTGAGTGTATATAGGGGTGGGTGTGTTTATAACATAACCTCATTCAGTCACATCAAAGTTTATTTTCCCCCAGCAGTAAGTGTTAGTAATGTCTCTCGCTGTACTGACTATATATTGGTGTGTGTGTAGGGAGTTAAATCTTCTCAGACTAGTGACATTGTGGTTTATAAACCCAGGCAGTGGCAGTCCTTACGTCAACCCAATTCATCCCCTTTTCTGCTATAACCACATTGAACACACTTTCATTTGTTGGAAACTTTAGGGCGTATAAAGCTTAGGATGCTTTGTAGTCATCATACATTAAAGATGCACTTTTTTTGTGTATGCTGATCTGATCTGGAAAATATGGTATTTGTTATGGATGTTTTGCCTGCAGTCAGTGATGAGTTTTATCAGGTTGAGGCCGGTCATGTGATCTTAACATGATGACATAAGTAAAATAAAACTAAAATGTAACAATCTGACATGACTGGAGTTTTCATATCATTTTAACCACGTTTTTACAATACTATTAATTTCTGTAGAGGTAACCGTTTTTAAATTAGGGAAATTTACTGAGTGCATCTTTAATCATAAATTATAAACCAGTGAATCAACTAAAGACTTATCTGAAAAGCTGATATGTTATGTGTGTTTATAAGGAGCCGCTTATGTTGTAATGGCACAGTTGTAATGAGCATCTGGCACTGGCGGCATCACTGTAAGACCCCAGTAATGATGTCATTTCTACTTGGCATGGGGAGCTGGCACACTAAACATCCCCTGTTGATGAGGTCATAATGTGCGTCTTAACTGAAGGGCAATATGTGTCAGGTTTTTTTTGCCCCCTGGCCTTTTCTTCTGCTTTGATACCGAAGGGCCATCACAAGCTGTGCATGAATGTGTTCTTCGTTAAAGCCTTGAAAGGTTTGGTGACAGTGGATTTAGTTTTCCCTTTTCGAGAAATAAGCTACCAGTACACAAATATACACATAGTTATGGAAACTTTGAGCTGCTTCCAGCCTCCGCAAGTAAACATACACCTCCTGTTCTAATGGTCAAAAGCTAAGCTGTTTTTGCAATGCTTTTTGATGTTAACAAACCACAGCACTGCTTCGCTCAGCGCTTACAGCTACAGAATGACTCACTCACCCAGCAAATCCGTGTCCGCTCAGAGGATTCACTGCCCGTCCCCGTTGCAGCACTTCCTGTGCATCTGTGTGTCAAGAAATCTACAGGATATATTTAACCCCAAAATCAATAAACTCCAAATCAATACTTTTTTTGTGACAATATTTTCATGCACATTTAAAGCACTTTAACTCTTTCAAATTATAAATACATCTTTGTCTGTCTGTTTAGTGTCGTTGTGTAATACTAATTGTGATGTCAAAAAATGGTCTTGCAAAAAATTCTGATTGGTGCTAAAAAGGTTTCAAATATAATTTCTTATTCTTTTATTGGGGTGAAATATGATGACATTTATTCTTGAGATTCTCCCATTGTACCGTTTTACTTGTGATTGCAAAAGGAGATGAAATGAGGTAAGAAAGTCTTATTCATAAAAAGACCTTGTATCTCTGAACCCCTGAGGCTGTTTCTGAAACACACACGCACACATCTCCTCCTGTCTGTCATTGGCACACATAAGCATGTGCAAATTGAATCTCAGCGTCTGAATGAGAAAATGGATCTTAGTAGGAATCTTGGCCCCTGGGCTGATGATCCCCTATTTATAAATGGAAATGGGTCAACCCTAGTCTGCTAACATTTAAACCGATGGGCATAACTCTCTCTGGGGGTCCTGCTGATCTGAGCTCAGTTTAACATTAATCAGAACATCGAGAGCTTGCTGTGTTTCTGCAGGGTTCCCCTGTCATGAGATCAGTGTCAACTGCACTCAATATAGTGACCCGTCACATCTCCGCCAGAGTAAACTGATGTGGGATCAGTGTTAGCATCCACTATCACAGAGGATGTACTGTATCTCGATATGAATGGACTGCAACCAGGCCAGCCTTTTTTCTCTCTGGCCCACATTCCTTCTCTCCTCTGAAGACCATTAAGGATGTTCAGGGGTCATATGGGAGACCTCGCAGTGTTTCCGGACGCCGAAGCTCACGCCTTTTGCCACAGTCACTCCCCTGCCTCCAGATTTTGCAGACTTTCCAGAGTTTCCTTCAAAAAAATTGTTTACGGTTTGTATTCATCTCGGTGTGAGATGGTTGCTAACATCTGTCCAAGAGGAAACTACTGCTGGTAGGAACACTATACACATTTCTGCACTGTATTCTCGTTGTCTTGTTCTCTTTCTCCTTTCTTTCGTCTTTTGCTCTTGTTTGAAATATGGTTTAGTAAACTTGCTGTTGACTGGATTTGAGCAGTAGAAATGATGGTTTTGCTTCAGTTGAAGTCCTGAATGAGATTGTCCAGTTGTTGTTTTTTTCATGTGGGAGCTTTTGTTTACCATGTAAATTAGTTTTTCTGCTCCGTTTCTCAGAATACACTCTTTGAGCCGTGCTGTTGTGTGTCCGGATCTTCTGTTTCTTGTCCATCATCACGATCGACTACCTTTTGACTGGTGGTTATTGTGGCATTGAATAATTAGGAAAGATTATTCAATGCCAGTGGTGAACCAGTGTGATTTTGTCTGTATGTGGGTGAGCTTTAGGTTTCCAGTAACAGATTACTTTCAACCTCAACATCTTAGTGGAACACTTAAGTGTGTGGTTTGTTAGGATGACTAGATCTATTTGCCAGTCATTAATATTGGTCAAAAAAACAGCTCAATCTCTTCTGGTGGTTTAAAAACACTGTGGTTAGCACCGATTATATCCTGTTAGTCAAAAAAATAACAACTCATCCCATAATGTGGTGTATGTTTGCAGAGAACAAAATGTTTTTGCAGTTTTCAATTGAAAGTTTGGGACTTGGATAAAAAGGATTAAAGGGGCTTCATCTTTGTGGATAAAAGGTTTTAGTATCATAATTGATGCCCCCACTGTGTTATCTGTTATTTTTTGTTATTTTTGTTGAATTATATATATTTGAGGCTGGGGGCAGGGGGTCATAAACCATCTCAACAGTTTAGTCCATATCGTAATTATTCATGTCCACAAATGCTCACTCATACCCATCTGTTATGTTCAAAAACAAAACTTGTGTGTGTTTCTTGGACTTGGTACTTCATAACACTTAACTCCATACTGCAATGTTTTCATAAGTCATGTCCCTAATATCAAGAGCCCATCCTAAACATGTCATAATCTGTTCATACCAGTTGAAACCATCATTGTCTGTTTTTGTGTATGTCTAAATGGAAGAGATGTTGTGTGTACGCGTGTTTCTAGGGGGTGATATAATATTGAAGCTGGGTTTTCTCTCTCCAGTCTGTGGAGCAGTCAGATGATGAGCAGGAAGACTCTGTGAAATTCAAGAGGCTTCACAAACTGGTCAACTCAACTCGACGTGTTCGCAAGAAACTCATCAAAGTGGATGACGGGAAAAGACATGGCTCACAAGGTAGCTGGAAGAGAATATTGCTTATCTGGCATTAACTGATGTTATGAGAATATTCTTAACTGAAATGTTTTAATTTAACGATGCTGTTACTGTTAGCAAGTCTCAAAATTAATATCCATTTTTCATAGTGTACATTATACTGTTGATAATGTATTCCTAAAATTCATTTGGAGCATTTAAAACAATTGATATTAGCTTTTAGGGCCCTATTTTAACGTGAGCGCATGGTCTGAAGTCCATGGTGCAGGTGCACTACGTCTCATCTACCGTTTCCTTTAAAAGCCAGTTGCGCTTGCACCATGGCGGATTCGCTATTTACATGGCAGAATTTGCGGACGGAAAGACTTTAAATAACACAAAAAATACTACGCAATTGATTTTAGACCAGGTTTTGTTGGTCAATGGTGCAGACGATTTCAGTTGCCTCAAAATAGAACATGCCAACAATGCACCTGAACACACCTCGTTTTTAGACCAGCACGCCCATGGGAGAACAGATGGGCGCAACTAAGTGCATTTGCTATTTAAACAACGTGGCGCTGGACGTAAAATTGATAACTGTCGGGCTGAAACTTGCAAAAAAACACTTGCGTCGCACCTGTCGTCCGTTTGCGGCGGGTGTATGATAGGGCCCTTAGTGTTTTATATTTACTTTACAGTACCGTTTTAAGAAATTTATATTTTTATTCTGGATATTTTTATGCTGTCCATTTGTACATTTGTACAAAGAAATCCTGAAGAAAAAAAAAACATTTTAAAAATATTACCTACCTCGAAACTAATGAATGGTATTTAGACAAAATAGTATATAGTTTTATTATCTGCTGTAGGATAGATATCATTCATTGTATTCAAAGTAATTATATTTCAGTTTATAATTTTAGTTTTGATCGTCCTTTTCTTGCAGATTCGCTCAGTCTGGATGCAGCTCCCTTATGTGATGACATAAACGCCCTGTATGCAGAAATCCACAAGAAGCCGGCCCAGTGCACAGACTCCTCTTTGTCCTCTCTTGCCCAAGAGCAACTCTCTCTGGACGGGGACACGGATAGCTTGACCACTTCACCCTCCACCAGCAGCCTTGACGCCTGGAAACCTGCTCACAAGTTAGTGAAGACCCCTGGCGCACATCCTCACGGCCTGATCCGCCCTCCACGGAAGAGTAGCGCCGGATCCGGACTGGGTGTAGTGGGGGGTAGTGGCTCCTCTTTCTCTGAATTGGAGGGAGACGACAATGCTAAAGTCTCCCGCTCAGCTACAGACGGAGAGATGCGGAAGGCCTTATCATCTCTATCTCACGGGGTAAGTACTGACAGCGTCTACGCTTTTTACGGCCTCACTAGGCCCCGCCCAAAGCCACACCCCCTTCTGGTGTCTTTAGATGACATTAACTGCACCAAGCGGCCACCCGTCTCCATGTGGCAGCGTAATAAACCTGACCCAAACTATGCGTACTCCACCAAGCACCTGCTCTACCAACGTTCCTGCAATAATCAGAAAACCATCGCTCCGTCCTCCACCTTGCCTGCCTCCCCTCCCGCTCGTGAGTTTCCATTGGCCAGGGAGAAGGGGAAAAGCTGTGGGAGCGGAGTAGTGGGCAGCTGGCTGTTTCCACCAAGGCGTCTGAAGGGAAGGACGGCAGTTAGCGAGCTCAACATCACGTACGTGGTGGAACGCAGCTTGTATGGCCACTTGAACTGGACCGGGCTGGTTAGGCCAGTCACGCTGAGTAAAGCAGACAGGCGTTGGCTCCTGGAGGACGAAAGAGACGTGAACAGGAAGTGGGCATCCAGCATGGATCGCTGCACCAAGCGCGTGCTCTTACGCATTCAGCAGAAGTCTGTGAGTGTGCCAGAAGAGCAGATCTACAGTGCCCCCTGCTGCACTGAAGGAACAGGCTGCTGCAAAGCTGCAAAAGAGAATTTCTGTAGGGTACAATTTAGAGACAAGCTTGAGTTATATTTCAAGACAGAGTCTGATACTGAAATATGGACTGTGCTGTCATAAAATACAAAAAACTAAATCTTCACCCATGTCTTTGGTGATTATTAAAGTTAGAAATCCCTTAGACTGTCAGTTAACAGTCAGCTCTTGTCATTACTGTAGACTCATATTACAGCGGTATGGAGTCAAAACTTCATAATCTGAGAAATGTATAGAAGAGAAACAGAATTTGATAATACTGAAAGTCTCATCTTTCCCCATCCTGAGCTTCTCTCCTTTTATTTCTCTTGTAGTCAGTCATGTGTGTCAGATCATAATTGAAACTCGCAGTCTTTGTGAGAAAGTGGAGGTTGCTAGAAAAATAATAAAATAAAAATAATTCCTTCTGCAGCTTTGTAGAGTCTGCCGTCTGCGGATCTTCGCCGTCATTCATAGTGAATGTGAACATGACCGTGATCTTCATCAGTAAACCTTTTCATTAATTTGGGTTGGAAATGCCTCTTACAGCCTGGGCATGAATGCTGAATTTGATGGAATTTTTTTTTTTGTATGTGCTATTTTATTCTTTTTTAATTTTTATTTTACGTGCATGATCTTATTCCATGGAACATGAAACAGCTTCTCATACTATACCTTTTGATCTTTATCTGTTTATTTTGAACAGCACATTTCTGATTTCTGCCTCTTTTGTAGAACATTTCTACATGTTATGAAATGAAAAGCCAGTTGAATTTGAGCAATGTAAGATGTTGCTGTAAAGTCAGTTCACGTTTGTGCTTTATTTCTCATAATTTTTTCGGTATCAATTTTCAGTTCATTCAAGGTTTTACAAGTAAGCACTGGTTTATTTACATAATGTTAAACAGCTGCTGAAAAGATTTTATTTGGAGTTGAATAGGAAATGGGGTCATACCAAGAGCTATTTCTTTTGGCAGTTCATCATTTTAAAATGTGTGGTTTCTGTTGTAAAGAGCAGCATGAATCATTGAGACTTTGTGAATCATTTTAAATGACTCTCTCTTAATATATTCATTTTATTGTGAATTCACAGTAATTATGTATTTTTTTTCTGCAGAGAACATGTAGCTTTGGAGGATTTGACCTGTCTAATCGTTCCCTCCATGTGGTCAACACAGCCGAGCCTAGCGTGAGTACACGTCTGTCGCTTCTTCTTGGTCTCAGCTCTCATATGCAGCTGCGGTGTTTGCGATCCAGTTGTGTTGATCAGCTGGCTTTCAGTGTGCTTAATTGCTCTCTTTCTGTCTCTTTCTCGCTGGCATAAGGAGCAGGAGGCTTTGTACAGGGATGCTGTGAAATCTCCCACCACATCCCGCATCTCTCTAGGGAAGAAAGTCAAGTCTGTCAAAGAGACTATGAGGAAACGCATGTCCAAGAAATATGCTGGGTCTTTATCGGAACAGGTACACGCACAGATGCTCGTGAGCTTGCTTTGACCGTGTTGAGTTATGTGCTATAGACCAGGCTTGTTCAGAGGTGAGACCCTGCCTTTACTCTAGGGGAAAGTAGCACATGTGTGCCCCACTTTCTGTGTCTCAAACTAGGGTCAAACATCACTTTATGTAGCCTGGAGTCTGATACAAGCTCATCCAATTTAATACACCCTAACAGTGTTGAATACATACTCACTGCCTGTATTCACATGTTGTCTCTATAGGCCGCTCACTAGGTTTTAGTTACCAGTTTAGTTTCAGTTTATTTATTTTTAAAGCACAAGACTGACGAAAGTGCTGTACATGAGAAAATTTAAACAAATACAAAAGTATAAAACATAGCAGAGAGCGATAACATATGTTAAAAGCTAAAGAAAACAAAGGAGTTGTAAGAAGAGTTTTAAAAACAGATGGAGAGGGAGCTTCTCTAAGTTGGACTGGTAGGCTATTCCATAATCGAGGCCCCACCACCGAAAAGGCTCCATCTCTGCGTTTTAGCCTTGAGCAAGATACTGTCAATAAATTAAGATTACCAGATCTTAAAGCATTCACATTTATGTTATGTCTCATCTCTTTTAGCATGTTTAATGTAGATCTCGGGATGTGTGTTAATCAATTTTGAGCTCATCTGTGCAGAGAGAATTTCATTTGCCAACAGAGCACATTTGTTCTTCAGATCTTGCGCCCTGTAATTATATATGATGTTGTAGTCCCACCTAGTGGTGACGTAGTGGAATTACTGTCACACTAAAGAATGATCTTACAGCAGTGCAGCAAGTGTCCATTTTGTGAGCTTTATGTTATGTACATCATCTGCTGTCTATCTTTCTTGATTTGTTTTTATAAATAATGATACACTTTAATTTCTCTTGTTTTTTCTTTGTATAGTCCAGTCTAGATGGGACGCCCAGTTGTCCTCAGTCTCCTCAGCCAGGCACAGACTCTCTAGAGAAGCCCAAACTCAAGGCAGGAGGGTCTGTTGAGAGCCTCCGCAGCTCCCTCAGTGGACAGAGCTCCATGAGTAAGTGTGTGTGTTCTTTGCTAAGGCAAGCAAAGGCAAGCATCACTATTTCTCATACTTACTTTTACCCTCATTTTTTATTGTAATTTGGCCTTGTAATTTTTAATCAAAATGTCATCTCGATCTTATGGTGAAAACTTCTCTCTGCTTAATTGTGGCGGATTTCTTCAACCATTTAGTCCACATAAAACACCTTTCTTACAATCGACTGCAAGATTTCATTCTGATCTGTCTCTATCTAAACAACAACCGAAGGATAGAACCAAGTCCCTGCCTACATTTTTTTCCCTTCCTTTTCCAATAATCCATTTCACTCAGATGTGTCACAACATGGAAGAAAAGATCTGTCTACATCTGTTTCATAGCAACTTATATTTGTGATACGGACATGAATGATGCCTCATATCATGCAGATGTTTTTCTGAATGGTCTGACTAATGATTGCATTGGTCCTCTCACAGGTGGACAGACTGTGAGCACTACAGACTCATCAGCCAGCAACAGAGAGAGTGTGAGGAGTGAGGATGGTGATGATGAAGAGCCTCCGTACAGAGGCCCATTTTGCGGCAGAGCAAGAGTTCACACTGACTTCACACCGAGTCCATATGATACAGACTCACTCAAGCTCAAGGTACTGAACACACAGGAAATTAAGCAGATTAATTTAAAAAATATATATATTTTAGACCTTTACAAACCACTGTGATTTAAACATGAATTGGTCCAACTGAATACATGGCTACTTAGTAAATGAATAAATATTGACATGAGTTTAAAGTACCCCAATAGTTTTGGAGGTCTCCAACAACTGGTTTACATGCATCAAAGGTTTCATTTTCTCATAATATACATTATACATCACCACAATGTTCATGATTCTCAAACGACTCAATGGATGAATCAGTCTCTCCAAATCCCTCCTTTCCGCAAGCTTACTCTGCTTTGATTGGTCAAATGGCCCAGTCTGTTGTGATTGGTCTACCGCATACAGTTTGTATTTCGGAAACAAACGGCCATTACCATTACTGAACTACAGCTTCGTCCGGAGGCTTCCTAAACCTCAGCGATTGTACACACTGTAAAGACAGTAACGATGACGCTGATTTTACACCAATCCCAGCGCGAGTCCAAATAGATGATGGAACATTGGAAGAACTAGTTATTCAACCTGAACCTTGAGCCGGAGGTTTCTCAGTGATGCTACTCAGTTTGAGGTACATTATGAGATGTTTCAAATGTAATTCCTCACCATCAGCATTAACAAGTGTGCGTCCATCAACAAACCCCTGTGCGCGCGTGTATTATCTTTTGAGAGATTTTAACTTTATATATGCTGCACTTTCAGATTTAAAACTTTGCAGGTTTTTTTTAATTCACTTAGAACTGTTACACACTACATGAAAGGTAATTTTCACAAATCCATAATGGGGCACTTTAAATCATTTCAATTAAATGAGAAGGAAGATGCTTTATGGTGATACAAGACTAGCATGGATATTGTTTTTCATTTTAGAGAATTGTTTTTAGTTTCAGGTTTAAATATTTACTTATTTCATATTTCTGTTTTTCTGTTAAGAGAGGAGATGTGATTGATATCATCAGTAAGCCACCCATGGGCACCTGGATGGGTCTGCTCAATAACAAGGTGGGCACATTTAAGTTTATCTATGTGGATGTCCTGGCTGAAGAAGAGGAGAAGCCCAAACGAGCAGTTCGTAGGAGGAGGAAGGGCAGGCTGCCCAAACCCAGCTCTGTCGAGGAGCTACTGGAGAGAATCAACCTGAAGGTGAGACAAAGACCACACACAACCACCTTTATTGAATTATGTACATGGCATGCTTTAAATTTCAAGTGGTATATCTATAATCATCTATCATAAATCTGAGCGGCTCATCTTTAATCTGTACTGACAGAATGTAAGAGTGGGGTGGGGAGAGATGAGAAAATGAAAAAGTGGAAGTTGGTGTGTAAAGATGGTCTGCTCTTGTTAAAGCACATTAACTATGAGAATGTGGGATGAGGTTATTTCCCCATGCCATTTTGAAAATGTTATTTAAGCATAGAGACATACACACCCTTCAGACCTCCCACAAGCTCCTGCATTATTACTCTAAATAACATCACATTACAGACCTTACGGCTACAACAGACACAATAGACACCAGGACACATTTAAAGCCTCATTGTTTTCAGTGTATTAATGGACTATAATGATAGTTGGCTATCACAATAGAGTTTGAAGTCTGGAAACATTCCCACACATAAATCCCACCATAGTTGAACTACTAGGGTGGAGTGGGGTATTTTTAGCTGTAAAGGTCCTATATAGTGCTGCTCTACAGGGTGTTTAATCTGTGAATGTGTATTTTAGGAGCACATGCCAACGTTCCTATTTAATGGGTATGAAGACCTGGACACATTTAAATTACTAGAGGAAGAAGATCTGGATGAGCTCAACATCAAAGACCCCCAACACCGCGCCGTACTGATGACTGCTGTAGAGCTACTGCAGGATTACGACAGTGAGTACACACACACACACACACACACACACACACACACACACACACATTCACGCTCAATCAGCTGTAATGTTACATGAGGGTTGACTTGTCTAATTTGTCACCTGGTTCCGATTCGGCAGGCCGGCACTCTCTGTCATGGAACCTGACGAGGGCAGATAACACATCTCGATTGAGACAGAGTAGTCTGTCAGATGTGTATGTGTGTGCGCGTGTACGTGCGCCGATCTGTTTGTGTGTGTGAGTTTGTGTGCATGTGTTTTGAGTGTATTTTAAATGCAATTACAAATAAACTAATTGGTTTTGTTTAACTCTGAAACAATTTTCGAGTTGTGTTGTGGTAAAAATAGCTACCGGTAGCGCCAGTTGATTGCCGAGTGTAACCATTCTACGTCATCAACCTAGAATGCAAACAAAATGGCGCCGCCCATTGTCAAAATATATCATGGATTTTTTAAATAACGTAGATCTTTCATGAGTTTTATTCATTTATGTTATATTAAGCCATACAAGTCTTAACACCAGGGGATCCCTTTAACATCCATTTGCAATGACCTTTATTCAGATGACTCAGGACCACCTTTTTCACTTGTTTATTAAAAATTTCTATGCAAAAGTGTAGTATGCATTTCCTAACTTTGTGTGTCTGTGTGTGTTTATAGGTAGCAGTGATCCGGAGCGCAGCGCCCTCTCTGGCTCTCAGGAGAAACTCCTCTTTGAGGGGCATGGCCTCATGGCTGACTCCCCACGGGACTCTGGTTGCTACGAAAGCAACGAAAACCTAGAGAATGGTAACCAGGCGCTTGTCTAGCATCTCCATACCAACCGCATCACCATGTCCAGTCTAGTGTAGCAACGTCATGACACCATCCTCTCACCTCTGGGCCTCTGCCATGACTCAGTGTCCTAACAGCCAATGAGAACCTGTCATCACATCTGGATTTAACCCAAGCCTGTCTGTCTTTCACATCTGCTGTGCCCTCTTCTCTCTCTGTTGCTCTTTTCCAGAGGCGCTCTATCATCATCCCTTTCTTTTAACTCTCTTCTCCAGCCTACAAAGACTGCTGCTCCTGCTTTCATCCATTCTGATAGAAATCAACATTTCCAAAAGCAGCCGCTCATGCCTTCGCTAACTAATCAAAATACATCTGCTGCTTCAGAGAAATCTAAAGAGAGACAGACAGAAACTCACACAAGGCTTGTGCTCACAGCAGGACTTACACACAGGACGATTTTGAGAATGTTCTCCATTGCAAAACCACTGCAGACTCATTTCAGACTCTATTTAACATCTCGCTTTCTCCCTCCCTTTGCCATTTCAAGAAATATCACTCCATATTTGTGTGTGGTGTTTGGTATGGTCATATTGCACAAGTTCTTATGTGCCTAACTATAAATGCAAAATATTGTGGCTGAATAGTAGCTACATACGATTGGAAGCTGATATTTTATGTAGATTGTGTAAAAGTAGGATTTAACTTACTAAATCCATTTTTAGAGGATTTTATCTAAGTGAGAGGAGCCTATCTCATTCTGTATTTTCAAAGAATCTCAGTGTTTAAGGGTTTCACTCTTGTTGCCGCCTTAAACTCTTACTGGCATCTTAAAACACTGACTGATCCCTCCTCCTGTTGTGTATGTCAGTGTATGTATGTGTGTGTGTGGAGCAAAGTATGAGTGTTTCGAACGGATCAGAATTATGTGCAATTTGCCAATGTGGAAAATAAACCCATTCTGTGATCTCTAGCATTCTGGTCTGCTTGCTTTTTTCATCTCTCTTCACCTCCTGACATTATTTTATCTGTGCTGATTACTTTTCCATTAATTTCTTTTAAGAGCAGTACAGAGCTTATTATATTCAATATTGGAGCATGTGCTGCTTTGTCACCATCAGTGTTTCCTGAGTCAATGATTCTGTTAAAGTATGTCTAATGGCCTAAGGGAAAAATGCTTTAAACGCAGCCTTGAATGCTCCTTTCTCTCATTTCCAGATTATTTTTACATCATCTCTCAACCATGGCATAATCATTTGATATTTGTGTACATTCATCTAAGGTCCCTGCATATAAATGCTCATTTATCCTTTTATTTATTATTATTAATATAGAAAGTGTTGTGGCTCTGTGAATCTTAATAGCTTGACTGACTCTTCTCAGCATATATATATCAGTATATTTGATATGGAAAATTGACAGAAAAAGATACTTTCAAAATAAATGTGATCTGGATTTGTTGTTTTCATCACTTAACATCTTAACACTCACATTTAACATTCACCCAACCTTCAACTTGAAATTAACCCTTACATAATCACTAAGCATTCAGTTCAGCTAATGAAGGTGTCTGTAATTGAACTGTGTAATGAACTATTCCTCTGGGTATCTGCTAAACAATGTGACCACTAACCTGTAGACATTTGTACTTCCTCATACCTTTGCTTATGTTATAGATGCTTGTTCTGTTATTCTTGCATGTTAAAAGGGTAGTTCACCAAACAGTGAAAATCTGTCATCATTTACTCGCCCTCATGTTGTTTCTAAACCTTTATGACTTGCTTGCTTCTGCAGGCTAAAACATTGAGACAAGTACTTTTTAAAATAATTATACAGTTTTGGAACATGTCAAGTCCATTTAACTTGCACAATTTTTTTTGCTGGTGCAGTACCTTAACTCTTGTGCCTTATGTACCCCTAAAGGGTGCATGTTTAGTGCCTTTTAAGGTAATAATATCCATCCTTTAGGGGTAGATGAGATACCTTTGAGGATACTGCCCTGGTGACAAGCTGTTGTAAAGGTGCAATTTTTTTTGCACTTTATTTTCTGACAGCATACATTTCAGATTGCAGTAGTTTGGTTTCAATTATGATAATACTCATTGATGCATGAACCAAACCAATAATAGTGTGTATTATTGGTATGGCTAATGCATTAATGAGAAAGTGGATGAGATGTACTGTCATGCGTGAAACCAAATGGCTACAATATTATCTCTTCCTGTTCATCATTTTTATGACATCAGGGTTAATCTTAGGAACCAAAAATACCTTTTGAAGCCTTTGAGGAATCACATGTGATTAATGAATTTATGTGAAAGCACGACTCTCTGTTTCAGGTAAGAGCCGCAAGGCGTTGCGCCACAGCCGTGGTTCATCTGGATTTGATTGTGGGGGTGTAAAATCTACAGACTATCCCACTCTTCCCATGACTCACTCCACTGAAGCTCTTCAGCAGCAGGCCAAGAAGGAACGCAAGTTCCCGAAGACCTTTCTGCCCCGGCCCATAAAGAGCTTCAACCTACGGAGCCTCGGCCTCAAGAAGGGCTCCAAAGCAGGACAAAACTCCCGCATACCGGTCAGCCGAAGCTGTGAGGAGTTGGACGGCCCCCAGGAGACCCCTGAGTCTTGGAAGCGCTCGCATTCTCTGGGGGATATACACTGGGAACAGGCCTTCGATCAGAGGAAGGACCAGTGTGGCAGTGAGGATAAAGGCAGACCGGAGAGCAAAAAAAAGGAAGTGAAAATAGCTACTATAGAATCAAAACAGGACCAGAGTTGTCAAGTTGGAAGAGAGACGGGCTCACTGCAAAGGCCTATGGTTCCCACACAGCTTCCTCTCAGCCTGGTCAGTCAATTTCCTGCTGCTCAGATTTCAAGCTGCCAACCTGTCTCTGCCCCGACTAGCCCGGCTCCACGGACTCACCCTAAAAAGCCGCCTGTCCCACCTCCTGTGCCTGCTAAAAAGTCCAAAGAACGTCTGCCGAATGGTCTGCGCCACCCTCCGCTGGTGCTGTCTGGTTCGGTGCCAAATACCCCAACCCTACCCCCAAAACCCATATACACCCCAACCACTCCCTCAGAGAGGTCTCCATCAACCCCAGTATCACCAGGTGAATCTCCCGCAGCTCTGAGTCCACCCTGGCTGTCGGACCTGCCTGAATCAGCACGTCCTCAGATCCACGGTGCTAAAGTCGCCCTCAGCAGGAAGATCTCTAAAATGGTTGACCTTGAGACTTTGCTGGAGGATAGGATGCGCTTGGAAGAGATTGACCTCACCGAAGAGCCATACTCTGATAAAGTAAGTCATGACTTCCTTTTGAATTTATCTAGTAGTAATGCTGTGTTGCCTATTTTGGGATGTAGTAGTAAAGTGCATAGTAGTCACAAAATGTGCTCTTGTGAGCGAAATTTTAAAATACCAAATGGTTCCTCATATCCAGCCCTGGAAGGCCACTGCCCTGCAGAGTTTAGCTCAAAGTCTAATAAAACAAACCTACCTGTTATTTTCTAGTAACTCTGAAGACCTTGATTAGCTTTATTATTATGTCTTTAGCTACCGCGGGAACTTTCCCCAGGAACTAGAGACTTTGGGTAGCCTGGCTCCGCCCCCAATTTTGATTTTCCTTCAGTACTCCGTCTGGGATTGTTGTATTTTCTCTGGTTTTCTCCGGTCAAATTTTAACCGGTCCAATCAGCGAACAGAGGGAGTGGCTGAGAACGATGATGTTGATGTCGTGCACTAGTTTGAGATGACATGCGTCACGACCAAACATTAGCGATTGGTTATGGCAGATCCAATAGTTTTAAACTTCAACAGAGTACCCACCTTCAAGGAAGTTAACGCTTGTCAATGGAGAGTGGCCAGACTCTGTACAATGAAATGTACGAGAGTCTGGTAGGACCAGGCTAGACTTTGGGGTGGTACTCGATGTGTGTCGACCGCAGGGACCAGGTCTAAATGAAGTTCCGGGTAAAAATGTCCCCCCAAGTTGAACATGCTGATTGGTTGAGTTGACGCAGCATTTCGGTTGGTTGACTCCACACAGCATTTTATTTCAACCTCCATTTTTAAAGTTCTGTTGCGGTGCTTGCAGTAAGAGTTATTTGCTGTTCGAAATCAACAATGGAGTATTAAAAAAATATGACAGATGGACCGACTAAAAGGTTCAGGCTTTATTAAGCTTATATGTGGAGGACGAAATCCAGCGGGAACTGGAAAGTTGTCCGCAGTCATATGGAAACAGGTCTGAGAGAAAAAGTCCCTGGGATAAATTGTTCCGGGTAATTTTGGTGAAAACAAAGTGTTTGATTGTGCTTTGAGCTAAACTCTTCAGGACAGTGAAGAACTCTTTAGGGATTTGACGAACCCTGCCATAGTCTCATGGACTTAATGTTCAAGCGACCGCAAGTTTGTATGAACTGTGTCATATGGGGGAAATGGTGGCACTATAGCAGTTAATAAGCAGTTAGCAGTCTAAACAGAAGCACAATGGTTAACAGTAGGGGGCTTGACTTAACCATGCCACTGTCCCTGGAAAATCATGGCCGGTTTATTTTTTTCCATCCATTTACAGCTGGAAGTTCTTTTGCAAGTGTCAAGAGAAACGGAAAGAAACATACATTATAATCAGTGCTCATCCAAACACTAATTTCCACTCATTAATCTATCTTCATATAATAAGACATCCATATAGTACATATAGGGCTGTTAATGTACAATTAATTGTCTTCCTTTTTTTTGTACTTTTTTTTTAGCTATTTTTAATTGCTAAAAATGCATGACTTAGCACAGACATAACTATCACATATCCTGTATCCTTAAAAAAGTCATTTCTGTCATGCCAGCAATAGCAGTGGAAAAGTGGAAGGATTGGAAGACTTGTGTAATTCATAAGCAGGGATTTTAGTGTTTGCGAAACATCTCAAATCGGGTACATCGTCTTTGCTGTCCACTGCCCGTTCACAACAAATCAAATCTGATCCCAAATCACTTCTTTGAGGTTATCACAAACAAAAAGGTGAATAAGAGGTGAAAAATGCCCCCTCTCTGATATGAAAACACTGGAGCAGCTTGTGGTTTCAGACCGCACAGACTGCCTGGAGTTTTAGTGCTTTTTATTGGCAGCCAATCCAATTATGCCTGGACCCACAGCCTATCGGATGTATCCCATTTTGGGCACAAGAAATAGTTTGAATCTCTTTGAGTAGATTTTGAATTAATCTCTCAGTTAACAAGATGCTTATACGTTAAAGATGAAGTGTGTAATATAAAGTGTATACATTCTCCTCTCGCAACTTGTTTGCTGTTCATTGTTTGATTTCCCTGAGCAGCGTAAACACTGTGGCTCTGATGTCTTTTTGTGTTGTGAGCTGTGTATTTGGATTGTTAATTAGTCCACAAAATGAAATGGCAGAGCATTTCCCTTATTGAGATGGCTAGAATTAAAAAAAAAACTGCTTGGTTTGCAATATTATAAAGCCACAATGTTTATTTTAGAGAAGATGGACATTTGGCGCGCTAACAAAGACGTCCTGAAAATGATTACACTGGATCTGTTACGCCACACAGGGTGATGTTAACTTTAAAGCGCTGAATCTCACATTAAACAAACGATTTAGTCTCGCTCTCCTTGTAATGCTATAATTGCCACATAAAGCTTGCTTGTTTGTGAGTCAACCTCCGTTTCCAAGTATGCTCGGTCTCTACCACCCGTAAAATCAATTAAAAGGCCACATGAAGTAAACTTTATGATCTGATAATTTCTGTTGTTATTCAGAGTCCACAGTCTGAGATGAATGTTGCGCCGCTCACATTAGTTGAGTGCTAACCACAGCTTAGCTTGACTCTAAACAGTGTTAGCGAAGAAAATTCGGTAACACTTTCTATGAAGACCATGCTAGTAAGTATTAATGTTTTTATAAATATATTTATAAAGACTCATTAAGACATATACTGCATTATAAGAGCAGTTATAGTTACATTTATTTTTATAATTTCTTATGTCAAAAAAAAAAGGTTCTATATGGCACCAAAAATGGTTCTTGGCTCGTAATCATAGGGGAACCTTTTTAAGTGCATATAGCACCAATTTTGGTGCTTCAGAGGTTCTTCACCGGTTCTTTGACTAAGGTGCTTATATAGCACAGCTAACTAAAGTGCTATATAGCACTGCTACCATATACAGAACATGTTAAGATGTGCTATATAGCACCAAAAGTGGTTCCTCTGATTACGATGAAGAACCATTTTTGGTGCCATATAGAACATTTTTTTTTTTTTACATAAGAAATTATAAAAATAAATGTAACTATAACTGCTCTTATAATGCAGTACATGTCTTAATGAGTCTTTATAAATATATTTATAAAAATATTAATACTAGCATGGTCTTCATAGAAAGTGTTACCGAATTTTCTGTGCTCATAATCCATTATACACTAATTTATAGTTCCAGAGACATTTGTTTGCTGTACCAATTAGTTATCAAGTATGTCTTTAATAGGTATTGTTTGCATTAGAGGTCATGAATGGTAATTTTGATTTGTTAAAATCTATATCTCCTCAGACATATGCATGGTATTGCTTATAGCAGTTTGGAAATATACTTTTAAAAATATCATTGCAGTATTTTGAATGATTTATATATATATATATTTATATATATATTTATATATTTATATATATATATATATTTATATATATATATATATATATATTTATATATTTATGAACATTATAGCATCTTTATACAGTGAGGAATATAAGTATTTGAACACCCTGCTATTTTGCAACTTCTCCCACTTAGAAATCATGGAGGGGTCTGAAATTGTCATCGTGGGTGCATGTCCACTGTGAGAGACATAATATAATGTTTTTTTTCCAGAAATCACAATGTATGATTTTTTTTACTATTTATTTGTATGATACAGCTGCAAATAAGTATTTGAACACCTGAGAAAATCAATGTTAATATTTGGTACAGTAGCCTTTGTTTGCAATTACAGAGGTCAAACGTTTCCTGTAGTTTTTCACCAGGTTTGCACACACTGCAGGAGGGATTTTGGCCCACTCCTCCACACAGATCTTCTCTAGATCAGTCAGGTTTCTGGCCTGTCGCTGAGAAACACGGAGTTTGAGCTCCCTCCAAAGATTCTCTATTGGGTTTAGGTCTGGAGACTGGCTAGGCCACGCCAGAACCTTGATATGCTTCTTACAGAGCCACTCCTTGGTTATCCTGGCTGTGTGCTTCGGGTCATTGTCATGTTGGAAGACCCAGTCTCGACCCATCTTCAATGCTCTAACTGAGGGTTGTTCCCCAAAATCTCGCAATACATGGCCCCTGTCATCCTCTCCTTAATACAGTGCAGTCGCCCTGTCCCATGTGCAGAAAAATACCCCCAAAGCATGATGCTACCACCCCCATGCTTCACAGTAGGGATGGTGTTCTTGGGATGGTACTCATCATTCTTCTTCCTCCAAACACGTTTAGTGGAATTATGACCAAAAAGTTATATTTTGGTCTCATCGGACCACATGACTTTCTCCCATGACAATGGTCTCCTCATCCAAATGGTCATTGGCAAACTTAAGACGGGCCTGGACATGTGCTGGTTTAAGCAGGGGAACCTTCCGTGCTATGCATGATTTCAAACCATGACGTCTTAGTGTATTACCAACAGTAACCTTGGAAACGGTGGTCCCAGCTCTTTTCAGGTCATTGACCAGCTCCTCCCGTGTAGTTCTGGGCTGATTTCTCACCTTTCTTAGGATCATTGAGACCCCACGAGGTGAGATCTTGCATGGAGCCCCAGTCCGAGGGAGATTGACAGTCATGTTTAGCTTCTTCCATTTTCTAATGATTGCTCCAATAGTGGACCTTTTTTCACCAAGCTGCTTGGCAATTTCCCTGTAGCCCTTTCCAGCTTTGTGGAGGTGTACAATTTTGTCTCTAGTGTCTTTGGACAGCTCTTTGGTCTTGGCCATGTTAGTAGTTGGATTCTTACTGATTGTATGGGGTGGACAGGTGTCTTTATGCAGCTAACGACCTCAAACAGGTGCATCTAATTTAGGATAATAAATGGAGTGGAGGTGGACATTTTAAAGGCAGACTAACAGGTCTTTGAGGGTCAGAATTCTAGTTGATAGACAGGTGTTCAAATACTTATTTGCAGCTGTATTATACAAATAAATACATTGTGATTTCTGGATTTTATTTTTTTTAGATTATGTCTCTCACAGTGGACATGCACGTACGATGAAAATTTCAGACCCCTCCATGATTTCTAAGTGGGAGAACTTGCAAAATAGCAGGGTGTTCAAATACTTATTTTCCTCACTGTATATACATTCATGGAACCAAACGACTGACTAATTAATACTTATAAATCAGTGTATAATGGATTATGAGCACACGCATTGAAAAAGCAAATACATGACTAAGTAATTATAAAAATAATATAAATGTAACTATAACTGTTCTTATAATGCAGTTCTTATAATGAGTCTTGTATAAATGGAGCTATAATTCATTATAAGAATAGGCTTCATAGAAAGTGTTACTGAAAATTCTCCTCATATTTTTAATATTTTGATGACCAGACTTGTGTGTCTCTGCAGGGTTGTTAGGTTTCTGGAGATGATTAAATGAGGTGGTGAACTCCACTAAGTCTTGTTATCCTGGCTAATATTTCCATTTCTCTCTGTGTTGTTTAGCATGGCCGGTGCGGTATTCCTCAGCTCTTAGTACAGAGGTACTCCGAGGACTTCCAGCAGCCAGTGAAGGACGTGGCGTCCAGTCTGGATCAGATCAGAGTTAAACAACTCCGCAAGGAGCACCGCATGGCTGTGAGTTACTTTCGGAATTTGTTTAGCACAGTCATGTGAGTCAAATTAGATCACGATACTCTTATTTACTTGACTGCGTTAGCACTGACATTTGGTCTCTGTGTTTTCTTCATCTCCGCAGATTCCCTCAGGAGGTTTGACTGATATGTGTCGGAAGCCAGTGTCTCCTGTTCATGTGAGCTCTGTGTCTGATTGGCTCGTCTCGATCGGAATGCCCATGTATTCTGCCCCTCTATTGGCTGCAGGCTTTGACACGCTGGGTCGTGTGTCATCCTTAAACGAGGCAAGAGCGAGGGAAGCTGGCTTGAAGGAGGACCATCACATACGTATTCTTCTCAGTGAAGCCCAACTAGTCACAGCCAGCAGCTCAGGACAGTCATAATACTAATATGAGCTATTATGAACTAGAATAAATGGATCAAACTCTTCAGCCAGGTGAAGGGACAGACCTGGACAACAGCTGCCGAATTTCTTTTTTTTTTTTTTAAATCTTATAATCTCAAGCCTTTTGGCATTGCAGAAACAGAAAAGACTGATCTGGCTTCCAAGGACTGTTATTGTGGGCCTATCAACAGATGTTTCCATAGAAACACCTAGTTTTGGCCAGAAAGGACCGCCTGTCGAAAGAAAGCACACCTTTTTTTCAGAAAATTTATGCTTTTTGTATGAATTTAAAGACTGTTCTGAAACCCTTTCTCGCTTTTTCAGAAAGCGTGAGATTTATTTAGAAAAAAAAAACTGTAAAGGAAAAAAGGTTTTGTGCTTATTGAAGCACATGGGTATCAAGAGTATGACACATGGCCAAAGCAATGTCATTTCATGCAGGTTTTGTTAATATAATATTACTTTATATCTCAAAGCATACAGTATGTATATGAAAAGATGGGTGGGTCAAGTAATGGGTGTTTCTAAAATTCCCAAAAGCATCATGTTGCCATATGGGGGATATTCAGAGCAATGCACATTTTGATTTCAGGCCAATAATTGGTCATGGTTTTAGCAAGTATGTACTATGTTTGTACAAACTGTTTCTCTCTTCATGGTTACATTTTAGCATCACTCCTTATATTCCGCTTGATATAAAACGTTATATTTACAGCACATTTAATCTTCCCAGTCTTCTAAACACTCAATATTCACACAATATGCATTACTTACTCGGATGTTGCGGATATCAAAGTTTATTACTGTATCAGCTCTATCAATTTATGTTGCCTGTTATCTTGAAAATTATACTCATGCATATTTTACCTTTCATCATACTCATCTCTGATGCGACTGATGCATCACACAGCTGTAATATTCTTGCTGGAGTGAAATGTGTGAAGGTTTTTTTGTGTGTGTGTGTGTGTGTGCTATTTTATTTTTCTTATGCCCCAGATTGCCTTGCACATTGACTGGGGTGTTAAAGACATAATCACACAGTCTTAGCCTTAAAATACAAGTCAATCAAATCAAAACTAATAAGGAATAACTTCGAGGAGTGTTCTGACTCTAGTGACCTACACAGACTCGGGCTTCAACCATGATTATTAATTGGAAAGAAAAACATTTATTTTTGGGTTTTCCCAAGTGTAAGTCAGTCACATAACCATGACATTGTGTCATTTTTGTTTGTGAGAAGAAAAAAAGGATGGTTTGATTTACAATTGTGATGATTTTTTTGTCATTCAGGACACATTGCAAATGACGTGTGTGTGTGTTTCAGGGAGAATAAGGTGTTATGAGCTAACTGGGGATGGACATAACTTTTCTTACACACATCTGGTGTTGGGGAAAGGACAGAGCATCTGGCAGACTCGCTCCTAAATGAAAACTAAGTGTGAAGTACAAGGTTAGCTGACGTCATTTAGGCAGTAGTTTGACGTCATCGCAGCTCACTGATTTAAAGCATTACACTGCTCCAAATGAAGCACAATGAAGAGAGTTTCTTCCACAATCACTCTCAGGCTGTTTTTGATTGAGCAACTGAAGTGAGAATTCAGCTCGTTTCAGTACGTGCGGATGCTTCTGAAGATCTTTTGGTTGTCCAGTTACAGAAAGACACCAGTCATGCTTCCCCAAGGCCTTGCAGTTTTAGGAAATGGTGTCTTTTTGAACGCTCACTTTAGAATTGTATTTCTCCGTCATGCCATTTACTCTTGTATGTAATGCAGCACAATTTATAGACCATAACGCTCAAGATTTTAATGAACAAATAGCAGTAGTGAATCGATAGATTCCTTTATATCCGAATGGTTGCCTTCAGATTGCTATCAGTTGAGTGCTTTGATAACAATGAGGCTTTTTATGTATTTAAAATTGAAAATATATTTCATGAAATGTTACTGTAAAAAAAATGCACTTTATTAAAGAATGAATTTTTTAAAATTCCATTGTGGAGAAAATGAGATTACAAATCGACACATTTACAGTTTAAGATGTTTGTTTTCAGGTCAAATGTTCATGGTTGAGTTGAGCTGTTTAAATATCAAATCTGTTCAAAAAAATATAATCACTTAATTCCAGAACTAACCATGACGAGTTTATTATTTCAACTGAAATTATATAAAACTGGGTCTTAATTACATATATGAAATGATTAACTGAGGTTGCACATTCTGTATATGTAATTGATATTTAAATAACTTATTTTTTGCTTTTACATCAAATGTAATTATTAGCTGTATTATACATCATAGAGCAATACTCTTTCACCTATAGTTAGCAAGTGACATGCTTCAGTGACCATTGTAAAATACATGTATAAAAATGATTTTATCTGGTTTCAGTTCGCTAATGATTGTCCATAAAGGTTTCGCTTGTGTATTTACAAACAAAAATGTCTTAAAATATTTGTCCCTTTGAGGTGTAATAAAAAAAAAAGAATATCATACACTGACTGCTCTTCCTTACTGTATGTGTCTGTGTGTTTTCAGCATCGCCGGTCTTCAGTGTCACATGATCCTTCACAAATCATTCTAATATGCTGATATGCTGCATGCTCAAGAAACATTCCTTCTTATCAATGTTGAAAACAGTTGTGCTGCTTGACATTCACGATAGAAAGTTCATAAAAACAGCGTTTATCTGAAATGGAAATCGATTAAAAAATATTTACTATCTATTAAAAAGTCTTTACTGATACTGAATGGATCATTGCTGTATAAAGGTATTAATTTATTTAGGGGGAAAAATATTAACCACAAACCTTTGAACAGTATAAAGTGTATTATATTTCTCAGCCTGGCTGCCTGTTAGGTTAATAACACAACCCTAATTGTATCTAATTTAAAGACTTTTTAAATATTATTTTTTTAAAAGAAATATCAACAAAGCCTTCATGCTTTCAACAGAAATACAATTATATACCCATACAGTTTGACCCTAGATCATTTATCTTCTAGATAATAAACATCCTAATTTGAGAACATGTAAACTATTCTTTTTTGCATTTTACTTTCTTTTCATTCTTTGATAAAATTATTATTATGATTTATTATAAAATCTTCAAGAAATTATATCCAAACTGGAGAGACAAAACGCTGCTTGAGACTTTGGAGGAGGTCAATTTTTCCATTTTTCACCTCTGATTTAATATTCCGGGTGATTTAAATACAGACATTATTGAGTTTGATTTAGAATGCGTCAGTGAAATAAAAGATATTGTGTTGCACTATAAATGAAACCATTGTCAGCCAGACTGCTTTTATCATTCTTCAAACACTTACTTACATGACAAAGTCAAATTTAGTTTTGTAAGTTCAAATGGTCAAACATTGCTCAGTCATAAACTTTGCTCTTGGCTAAATATTTAATTAAAATGGTGTCTATCTTTGTTTTGTCCGTGTTGCCTTAACAATTTACCCTGGAAATTTGCCTCCAAAAGCACAGCTTGTTTTCACACTGAAGGCGGCTGCCACTTTGACAAAATGCCACCCTTTCATGGATAGATGGAAGGATAGATATTTGTTGTTTATAAAATTATTTGTTAGTTTTGTTATTTGTTTATTAAAGATGCATTTTGACTCAAATATTTGTAATTGAACAAATATTTACTGGATTTGCCTCTGAATGTGCATGATGATGTAGCCCACAGGCCGCTCTCGAGCGCTTTCACGCGTCTTCCGCCTGGTGGTGCTGAGCTGCACATGGCAGTCCATCCTCCGGTTGAACTTTTTCCTCCACATTTGGTAATCTGACACCGACACTAACCCCAAAAAGCAGAGGATGGATTCCCAACTTCATTCGCAAAAATAGCTCAGCAAGAGCAGACGAGAAAACACGACCGAGCAGGGGGCGAACACAGTGAAGCGGCTTCAGTTTTTGTTTAAATGTTGACTAAAAAGTTTTTATCTAAAGAGGCGGATGGGTGACGACCATTCTCGGCGCTTCCATGTGAGGAGACGATGAAGAATTACAGCAGTAGTCCCCGTCTAAACAATCACAGCGCGAGTCACGGCACAGATCGGAACAGCAGAAAGGGATTCTGGTTATCGGCTCTCGGGCTTCGCTTCTCCCTGCGCGATTATGCTTTCTGCATGGCCACACTGCTGCTCTTCTGTCTCGGCTCTCTGTTTTACCAGCTGAACGGAGGACCCCCTAAAGTTCTGCTGGAGATCAGGCAGTATCTCGGTAAGATTCACCCTCTTCCTCTCGCTTTCCCCCGTGTTTGGATACTTGTACCGACTGCTGTCTCGTCACGGGGTTAATGTGTCCAACATTTCCTCCGTGTGTCGCCGAGGCAGATGTTGAAACTTGGATTCCCTGAGGTTGGCGTGTTTGGACAGGTTTGCTTCTCCGCGTCCTCGCTTTTACGCAAAAGAAAACGTGCGTGGTTCGGTTTTACATCCGTAAAGTAGGCTACATTTAGAGAGAGAGAGAGGGGAAAAAAATAATTCTTTCATAATTTACTCACCCCCATTATGTTCCAAACCTTCCTTTCTGTGGAACACACACATGGGATGTTAGGCAGAATGACAGACTCAGACACCATTCACTTGGCATCTTTTTCCTAACAAATGAAAGTGAATGGGGACTGGGAAACATGTAATTTGAATAACGTGAGGGTACGTAAATGATTGAATGAGTTGACTATCCCTTTAACTTCTAATAATATAGATAGAAGAACTATTTATTTTCTTTATTCAGTCTTTATGCAGTTATGTCTATTCACAAGCAGAATATGCCCTCTGTAAAGTATTGATCATGTTCACTCCATCAAAGTAATCCAACCCATATTTCATGCTGCATCCTTGTTAATACAACAGGCATTAACTTGTGTGTGTTATTTCTATCTTTTATGTATGATCTGTATGTGTTGTATACTTGCATTATAGTTTGCTAAAGGCTTTTCAGAGGTTAGGAGTCTTTGTTCGCCTTGGTAAGGTAAAAAAACGTTGATAGAAGCTTAAAGCTTTGATTTGAGTTTAAGGTATTTGGTCCTTTTTTTCTCACATGGGCAATATAGAGGCTTTTTATAATTCCATTTTGTTTTATTTCATTATTGCTGTAAAGATTGTGACAAAAGCAACAAAAAAAAGTGTGGTTCCAGTCTTACCTATTTCTGCACTTGAATTTAGGCATGTTCAGCTGTTAACGTGTGGGAGGTCTATGAGAGTGAGAGTTATCAACATGTGTAGTTATAAAGAGCAGTCTGTGTCATTGTGTTGGTATGAAATTGAGAATAGCATTATCATGAGCAGTGCATGCTTTCATATGAGCATACTGAACAGCAGATCTACAATCTGTCAGGCCATCTAACCCTTTAAAGGCTACTGTTTCATATCTGATACATGAATGTCTAAGACCTTTTTATCAACATGATCAAAACTTTGCTGAAAAAAACCTGTTGTACACAATCTTGCCTTCATGACTTCTACCATCTGTTGGATAGTTCATATACTTTTTAAGTAAATAAAAGGCCTTAATATAATTCAAAAAATGTCCACCCTCAAGATGAACATTTACTGATCTGATGCAATTTAGGTTTACTTTATCCATATAATCTTTTAGAAAATCGTGTTAAAATGTATGTAATTAAATATAATACAACACGCTTTTGAGGAACATTTTACTCATTATTGTACTGTATTATATGTTTTCCCCCCACAATTAAAATAAAAAGCTTTGATCATAAAGCCAAGCATTTCAATATCATCTTACTTAGATATTATTATAGTGTGACAACTGATATCTATGCATTTTATTAAAGTTATTATTAAAAGTCTCATTGATTTACATTACAAGCTATCAGAATATCAGAATTTAATTTTGGCCATATAAACAACATCTGTACCATATTGGATATTTTTGTTTTTTTTCTCCTCAAGTGTTATATCCATTTCTTACTATATCTTACTATATACTAAATTTTTCAACTAAATATCCAAATAAATCTAATTATTAAACTAAATTAACCATATAAACTAAATTACTGACCTAAAGCCCACACTGTCACTGTATGATAATTCAAATGAACTGATGACATAACCGTTTTCTCCAGAATGGCTAGACGGCTGAATAAAATTATGCTGCATTATTTTCCTGTTTAACACTGTAAAGCTGCTTTGAAACTCTGATTTGACTTGACTATATCATATCATAGGCCATAAAAGCCTCAAATATAATACAAAACACATATGTAAACTTTTTTTAGGTTCTCTTTTTAGATTTTTCCATTTAAAATTCTGACTGACTATTATGTCATATATTAGGCTTTACAGAATTAAGTTCCCATAGATAGAAAGATGGAAGATAGTCAGTTATTGTCGGGACAGTGAACCAAAAAAGCATCTTACGGGAAGTTCAACCAAAAAGGGACATTGTCATAATTTACACCACCTCATGTTATTCCTGCCTAACGTCTCTCCTTTGTATTCCACGGATAGAAAGAAAACTATACAAAGTTACAACAAGAGGGTGAGTAGTAAATTATGCATAAACGTTCATTTTTATTGGTGAGCTATTCTTTTATACTAATATGGTGATGCATTCTTAAGGTATACGTCAGCTTTTTCCAAGTGGCTGCTAAGTGGTTTCTCGTACACTTTTATCTGCTCAAGCCTCACCCTTTACCATCAACACGATTACCCGGAGCACCCACAGTTGCCAGTCAGCTCCTTAAAAGATTAGTTCACCTCAAAATGAAAATGTCCTGATAATTTACTCACCCCAATGCCATCCAAGATGTCCATGTCTTTCTTTCTTCAGTGGAAAAGAAAATAAGTTTTTTGAGGAAATCATTTCAGGATTTTCCTCCACACAATGGACTTCAATTGCAACCAAAATGTTGAACGTCCACATAAATGCAGTACTTCCGCCCACGTTCGGCGTGACCTTTTCAACGTACGTTACGCAATGCCTGGCTCGTTGCAGACCAGAACAAGACGATCAATTGTGGTTAAAAAGTATACATTTGATTTCTTTTTTTTTAGAACATTTTTTTTTAGAAAATGACAGATTGTTTTGCTAGATAAGACCCTATTCCTCAGCTGGGATCGCGCAGTACCATTTGAAGCACTTCAAAACCCTTTGAAACTGCACGGATGTGGACGTTCAACATTTTGGTTGTAATTGAAGTCCATTGTGTAGAGAAAAATCCTGAAATGTTTTCCTTAAAAAACTTATTTTCTTTTCCACTGAAGAAAGAAAGACATGGACATCTTGGATGGCATTGGGGTGAGTAAAAGATCAGGACATTTTCATTTTGAGGTGAACTAATCCTTCAACTCACCCAAAACACACTACATAAAGCCAGCCTTGTTCACTGCTACAGGAGGTGCAGAAGCTTTGTAATGTTATGGCCACAATTCTTTATTTCTACATATTTTAAACTTTTTTTTAAACATCTACAGTGCTCAATCAAGTTAAATGGTGGACAACAGCTAACTTCCTCACCGCCAGTGCAGAACATCTAACATGTCATTGGCATTGTGTGTGTGTGTGTATATACATGGCTTGTTGTAGAGTAGATGTAGCGTATTCTGGCTGTGGGAAATGATTGAACAAATGAGCTATGGACAGCCAGGGATGTGCAGCACTCAGAAACCCAGGCAAAGGAACACTGTCATTGTAACAAACAGGGTCATATTTATTTTGCCCACAGAAAAGCACTCTTTCTTCAATTTTCAGTTTCAGTGTGCTTTGTTAGAATTAAATACTCTTATACATTAGTCCACTATGGCCCGGTTTCACAGACAGGGCTTAGATTAAGCCAGGATTAGGTCTGAGTTCAATTAGGACATTTAAGCAGCTTTTATAAACATGACTTATAAAAAACATTACTGATGTGCATCTTGAGACAAAACAATGGTACTGACATATTTTAAGATATGTCAGTGCAAGTTGTACTAAATTAAGACATTTTAGTCTGGGACTAGGCTTAAACCTTGTCTGTGAAACCAGGCAATTATTGCCAAATGTATTGGGACACCCCTCCAAATCATAGAATTCAGATGTTCCAATCACTTCCATGACCACAGGTGTGTAAAGTCAAGCACCTAGGCATGCAGACTGCTTCTACAAACATTTGTGAAAGAAAAGGTCGCTCTCAGGAGCTCAGTGAATTCAAGCGTGGTACGGTGATAGGTTGCCACCTGTGCAATAAGATCATTTGTGAAATTTCCTCACTAAATATTCCACGGTCAACTTTTAGTGGTATTATAACAAAGTGGAAGCAATTGGGAACAACAGCAGCTCAGCCACAAAGTGGTAGGGCACGTAAAATCACAGAGCAGGGTCAGCGCATGCGCATTGCGCAGAAATCGCCAACTTTCTGCCAATAGCTACAGACCTCCAAACTTTGTGTGGCCTTCATATTAGCTCAAAAACAGTGCATAGAGAGCTTCATGAAATGGGTTCCCATGGCCGAGCAGCTGCATCCTGCCTTACATCACTAAGTGCAATGCAAAGTGTCGGATGCAGTAGTGTAAAGAACGCCGCCACTGGACTCTAGAGCAGTGGAGACGTGTTCTCTGGAGTGACGAAACACACTTCTGTCTGGCAATCCACTGGACGAGTTTGGCGGTTGCCAGGAGAACGGTACTTGCCTGACTGCATTGTGCCAAGTGTAAAGTTTGGTGGAGGGGGATTATGGTGTGGGTTGATTTTCAGGGGTTGGGCTTGGTCCCTTAGTTCCAGAGAAAAGGAACTCTTAATACAAAGACATTTTGGACAATTTCATGCTTCCAACTTTGTGGGAACACTTTGGGGATGGCCCCTTCCTGTTCCAACATGACTGCGCACCAGTGAACAAAGCAAGGTCCATAAAGACATGGATGAGCAAGTTTGGTGTGGAGGAACTTGACTGGCCTGTATGTTGTCCTGACCTCAACCCGATAGAGCACCTTTGGGATGAATTAGAGCGGAGACTGTGAGCCAGGCCTTCTCATCCAATATCAGTGCCTGACCTCAGAAATGTGTTTCTAGAAGAATGGTAAAAAATTCACATAAACACACTCTTAAACCTTGTGGAAAGTCATCTCAGAAGAGATAAAGCTGTTATAGCTGCAAAGTGTGGGCCAACTCCATATTAAACCCTTCGGATTAAGAATGAGATGTCATTAAAGTTCATGTGCATGTAAAGGCAGACGTCCCAACACTTTTGGCAATATAGTGTAATGCCAGAGTATTGTAATGCCAGAGTAAGAAAGAGAAATTGTAAACAACAATAAAAAAGAAATCTAAATATAATTAATAAAATAATGCAATAGTGGCGTGTAAACAAAAAAGAAGACAAAAACAATAAAACAAAGAAGAAAAAATTAAAGTAATATTGCCTGAGCCAGTCATTATGAGAGAATGGAGAATAAGACTAACTGTGCCAAAAACATTGATAATGAGCTTGTGTTTAGTGATGGAGACACAGACTCCAGTCTGGTCACTCACTGACCCTCATACTGTGGTCACAGACTCATGCTGTCACAGTCCTTATTAGTGTTCCCCTCATAAGACACAGTTTCATTGTTTCATACATTATTAAATGTGCGGTGCATTGATGTATATTATAATTTTGGGTTACACTTTATTTCGATGGTCTACTTTAGACATTCTACTAACTATATGTCATTTTGCAAATACATGTCAACTTACATTAGAGTATTAGTAGACTGTTAGGTTAGGGTTATGTTTAAGGGTTCGGGTTAGTGGAAAAAGATGTTGTTGTAAAGTTACTTACAGTATAGTCAGTAGAATGTCTGTTGCGGGAGCATGACAATAAAGTGATAGCAGATATTAAGCAGACAGTCTACTAATACTATTTTTGGGCAAGCGAGAATTGCATTTACTTTTGATGCATTACTTGCACTGATCAATTCAAAAGAACAGCATTTGTTTGAAATATAAATCTTTTGTAACATTGTCACTTTTGATGCATTTTAGTGCATCCTTGCTGAGTAAAAGTATTCAGTTCTTTCAACAACAACAAAAAATGACTGACGCCAAACCTTTGAATAGTAGTGTAATTGGTTGGTTTTGTTGTGATTTGTAATTAGTTTGACAGCATTGGTCTGGTCTGGAGTGTCAGAGTGATGGTGGGTTGGTAGGTGTTAGTGAATAATATCAAGGTTGAAGCTCCAGACCAGAGAGAAAGAAAGAGAGGACTGGTTTGCAGGGTATGAGTGGGGGTCACTGAGTCTCTCTCTCTTTTTGAAAGCAGGAGGATGAGCATCTGTCCTATTTACTTTAAGAGCAGGTGTTACTTTTGGCTGGGCTGATTCGGTGTGTGTACACTAAGCGAACACTTGTGTGTTAAGTCACTATCTTGGACGGTGCTCAAGTGCAACGTTGTTATGTATTTCAACTAGCGTGAGGAAGTGCAGAATGGTAATCAGTCTCTCTCTCCACTTCAGCTGTACATCTTACCCTTTCAACTAACTTTCAGTTGTTGATGATGAATCATATGTTGTTTTCAGATCTGGGCTGCAAATTTTAAAGTGCAGTGTTTATACACTACTGTTAATTTTTTTTTTTTTTTTAATGGAAATTAATAATTTTATTCAGCAAGGATGCAATGTTGATAAGAAGAAATGTTTCTTGAACATCAAGTCAGCATTGAAGGATCATGTGACACTGAAGACTGGAGTAATGACTGCTGAAAATTCAGATTTGCCTTTGCAGGAATGAATTACATTTTAAAATATATATATTTTTAAAAAGTTAAAATTGTAATATTATTTCACAATGATAAAATCACCATTTACAATGTTAAATGTTACCGGCACTAAACTTTTGAAAGGTATTATATATTGAATAGAATCATAGGAATGTTTTGACAGACTGACAGAGGGACGACCTTTGCTGTGATGCCCGTTAACAGCGGATGTGAGTGGCACGTGTTTGTGTTGCTGTCTGAGGATTTTATGGCAGTTCGGTAGTTCTGTGTGACTAATAGAGGGTCATAGAAACACTGGGTGTGCCATTAATCATGAGTTGTTATGTTGCCTTGACTTTCAGACCCTCTTAGACTATAAAATCACACACATACACACGAAAATAACTGCTGCTGAGAGGTTTGGGTGATTGAACAATGCGGCCAATTTACAGAAGTATCTCTGGCTCATATGAATTAGAGTGGAATGTTGGAAGGCCACAACAGACACACACATAAACACTCTTTAAGAGATGATCTTGATCTTAAGTTGTGATTTATTGTAGGTTCGTAAGCCATCCTGCTCGTAAAGATCTCCACTCCTGAACAGTTTGAACTCTTTGCACTGATATGACCTCTAAGGTTAGATGAGAAATGTAGGAGAAAGTCAAAAGAAATTCATGAATATGCTTCTGTCTGTCCAAGCCATGGCCTGACAATGAGCTCACATTTTCACATAGGTGACGCAGATTCAAATTTGGCTGTTCCAATCCCATTCCCCCTCTCTCTCTTCAACAATTTCTCATTTCCTCTCTGCTGTCTGTTCATCTCAACTGAGGTTTGCAAACCCCCTGGGGTTCGAGAGGGAACTTCAGGGGGTTTGCGAGTTTATGAAAGGCTAATAATTCATTTAAATCATTAAAATGTAAAATGGTTAAAATAATTTAAAAAATAAAAGTTAAAAACATACTATTACGAATTTATTAGATTGTGAAAATTGTTCATAAATACTGAAGCCAGACTTCACTCCGCATTTGCAAAGATATCTGGCTACAAACATCTTATCTAATGTCTAATATCTTACGTGGCCAAAGTAACATTAATTGGAAAAGATCTTCTTCAAGAACTTGAATCCGCAAAGACTGATCACCCCATAATTGTTGAAATTTTCACCAAATTAGATCTATTAAAGAAGGAAAATTTTAAAATTATCTTTTGATTGGTTCCAAGTGACATTGGACCGATTGGTAATGAGATTGGACACGGCTCACTCAAAAAAAAAAAAGGTTCTATATGGCACCAAAAATGGCTCTTGGCTCGTAAACAAAGGGGAAGCTTTTTTAGTGCTATATAGCACCAATTTTGGTGCTTCAGTGGTTCTTCAGCGGTTCTTCAGAGGTTCTTCACCGGTTCTTTGACTAAGGTGCTATATAGCACCTCTGAAGAACCACTGAAGCACCAAAATTGGTGCGATATAGCACTAAAAAAGGTTCCCCTATGACTACGAGCCAAGAACCATTTTTGGTGCCATATAGAACCTTTTTTTTTTAGAGTGTACCAGGGATGTGCTTGACCTGGAAATATCTGACTGTCAAATACCATCTTCTGGTTTCAGACCATTAATTAACTTATACATGTGGCATAAGGAATGGGATGAAAATAAAAATAATAAACTGTATGAAATAAACCCCAGTATAAAAAGAAGTGTCTTCCATAACTTCAAGTCAAGACATGACTAAGTCGTCTTCACCAAGTGCAGACTGGGTCACTCAAGACTTAAACATGGGTTTCTATTGATGGGTGAAGTAGTACTCCTCTATATATCTTGTGTCAAGTTCCTTTGACTGTTAAACATTCTGTTGGACTGTAATTTTTATGATATTGAAAGAAAACGCTTTTATTCAGAAACATGGAATATTTCAGAATGTATCACCTGAATGTATTTTGAAAGTGAAGTGACGTGTGGCCAAGTATGGTGACCCATACTTGGAATTTGTGCTCTGCATTTAACCCATCCAAGTGCACACACACAGTAGTGAACACACACCCGACAATTTGGTTAGACTCTAACCATTAGGCCATGACTGCCCCGTTTTTAGATTTTCTATCTTGTCAAGTTTAAATGTTTTATATAATAATTAAAAATGTATGGATTGTAATATTGACTTTTTATTGACAAACCTTTTTCCCTTTGGAATAATGTGCATTAAAGTCTTTGTAGTTTTTTGGGTTTACCAGAATAGGTGTTCATGCATGAATGTTCAAAAAACACATTAAATGCAAAAAATACATTGTTGCAGCACCTCTCTTCCAAGTCTGTCTGTAACGCTCTGTTTAGTTCCAGTCTCTGTGAAGCCCCTCCTTCCGAAAAGCGCAATGTGCTCTGATTGGTCACCCATTTCAAGCATGTTTTGGAAATATATTGCCTCTTAAAATAACCTTGAGTTTCAACTGACTAATACTTTTTGTTTCCTTTTTTTTTTTTTCTTTTTTTTTAATTTAGGAATATTGTGAAGTGTATGTTCCTGGAAGAAAAGTCAAGACTACAGTCAGGTTGTTTCAGGGAGTTCAGAAACCGTGTTTACTGTTAAAAAGCAGCCGATCTCAACCTTTTTGACCGGCTTATTTTGTCTTATTTTAAATCATTTTAAGTTGTCCTGGAAGTTTGTTGAGTCCCCCTAGTGAGCCCCGGCCCCCTGGTTGAGGCTCCGCTGATATAGAGAATATCTCCCTTTGGAATGGACTTTGTGCTTTGTAACTTCGCAGACCTTTTTCGTGCTCAAACAGCAACATTATTATTCCACACTAAAGAAAGTTGAAAATGTAAAAAAGCACAATAGGTCCTCTTAAAGTAAATGGGGCCAATTTCTTGTCGACTTAAATTGTAACCTTGAGCTTGGGTCTATCTCTCTTATTCCGTTGAATGTCTCTCTTTTCGACAGTTTCTGCTGTCATCAGCTTGTATTTATAAAGCAGGACTACTGTGTGATGTTTGAGTATGAGAGCGTATGAGCAGTGTTCAAGAGCATGCCTTGACCCATTTACTGGAACATTTAAAGGAAAAAAAGACTAATGACAAAAAGCTATAGGAGCTGCACGTTTGAGTTTTGCCAGATGCACATGACAGTCACTGGAACAATTACCCATATGAACACATAGAGTTCAGCTGCTCTATGCACTGACACATTAATCTCAAGCAGAATCCCCAATAGAAACACTTTTGCTTCACTATCATTGTGGTTCATAATTGCAAAAATAGGAAGTGTGAGTAATGTTTTATAAAAGCAGACGCACAAACAAGCGTATAATACTCATTTAGCTCAGTCTCTGCTCCACTCATGTATGTGTGATTTTTGGCAGGTCCCATCTTTGCACTCTCTTGTACAGCATGCTTCCAGTGGCCAGCTAAAGAAACGAGGGATTGATTCTCATTTTTATTTCATTTATTCATCTAGCTCTCCCCCGGTTGACAGATTTACACGGTGACTCTCTTAAACTCACAGGCCAACTCCTCCACAGGGGCGCAGGTGGGAGCTTTTGCAGCAGGAAATGAGTGCGCTGAGCTGTCAGTCATACTTTGCTGGGCATTTAATGTAAACAGTGTAAGTTGTTGGTGGGCGTACGGTTGTCAGATTGTCGACTTGTTTATTGAGTATTAAAATCCCACGTTACTGAATAGTGTCCTATGAGAGTGGAAAAACAGAAAGGAGTTTGTAGACTCTGAAAGGACTGGACAGCAGACAATGTGGATCTCTTATTTGACATTTGAACTTTCAGTGAAATATGTGCATAGACGGAGGGAGGCTCTCCTGCCAAAGTGGTTTCCTGAATGTTTGACTAGGACAAATAGCCTTTGTAAGATCGGAGTTCTTTCATTTTCTCTCTGTTGCATACACAGATGTCTTTCTATGTACAAAATGTGTACATGTAATGATATTGTATATGAAAGCTACATTTCTAGAAGTGCATTTGGTTTTGAACGGAGCCACTGTTCGAAACTAAATGTCACTGCAGTTTCAAGCTGAAATGAACACTAAAGTGGGAGTAAAACGCCTACAACTTTTATTCCTTTTCTCACAAATTATGATTACAGGGCCAGATCATTGATTAATAAAGCCTTTTTTTACCATAGTGCGTGATAGGTAATACATTTTGACATTTGTGTTTTGAAATGTTTTGACGTTTCATGTGTTTCAGATCAAACTGAATGCGCTTTTCGCTTTTCCACTCATTGGACATCTCACTTTGAAAATGTTGCGAAACTTACAAGCAATGAAACAATGCATTGATTTTTGACAAAGCAATGATTTTCCCATGTTGCCTGGGAAATGTCATTCAGATCCTACATGTAGCAGTTCAGGAATGTGTGTTTGAAACAATGTGTGAAACCTTTCCAAACAAAAACAACCTCAGTTAAATGAATCTTGGTTAACTTAATCTCAGTCAATTACCTTTTTGTTATTGAACAAATTGAGTAATTTCACAGGTTGAGAAAAAGAATAAATGGTCCAAACCAAACTGCAAGTAGACAATACTTTTTGAATGCAGTTGCGGTTTGGACCATTTATCCTCTTTCCCAGACTGCAAAATTACAAAATTAGTTCAATTACAGCACCTAATTATTAATGAAACCCCAAAGTCATTAAAGTTTTATTTTCCACGACAAATAAAGAATCTCCAATGAAAGCAGCTGCTACTCTGTATTGGAGACTCTTTACTAGGGGTGCAAAAGATCATTTATTGATTACGGACAGGGCCCCACGGTTCAACACGCATATGATTTAGTGGATTCATTTAAGTTTAACCACTGTAGAGTTAAAGTTTATCATTTGCACGCGTTTTGTCCAGCCAATTTACACATTCAAGCGATTTTAAACCATTCCAGTGCAATAGGCACAAGAGAACTCAATTCAGTACTCGCACACTGTAATCTGTGCGTACAGTCGCACACACACAGTGAGGTGTGTTTCAGACATCACACGAACACCAAATTGATTCTTCTTTCACCGCTTCTTGTGCTGGAACAGGCATATACACACAAAATTATGTCAGAATACCTGTCTCGGCAAGAATTCTCAAAAACAGTCGGTTATGTCTAAGGGCAAGCTCACAGTACATTGCTGAGGTGCTCGTATTACACAACAAGGTTTCTTGTCATAGCAGAACACATACAACACAACATTGATGATGAAATCCGATGTGTATCAATGTATTAGATCCGTGCTGTTGGTCTTAAAGTGACAGCAGCCTATAAATTCCTGCTGCTGTTTAAATCATTAAAGTTAATCAAACATCAAAACACAGCTTTAACAAAGACGAGTCTATTTTTAATTTACACAGTGAACACTGTGGTGTTATTTTACATTTCTGAATACCTGAATACTTCTATTTAGACCTTACTTTATTTGTACATTTGTTCTATTGTATTTATCTATGCTTGTAATTTGCATGTTTGTCCTTATTTTATTACTTTTATTTGATTATTTTATGACTGTTCACTTGCCTTTTAATAATGTTTGAACTTTATTAGTTCGGCTAGTAGTTTTTGCTGTGGTATCGAAGTACTTAAAATGTACGAACCGTGAGTTTTATGATCTGTTGCACCATTCTCCAACTCTTTCCTATAACTTTACTCTACTGTTATTACTAGAGGAAAAAAGTCCACTTTTAAACATCAATTTTAGACATAAGTGATTTTATTTAGTCAAATTATGATGAAATATGTAATGTATCAGTGAACACTGAACAATGAACACTGTCTTTGATGACATTTGAAACAGCAGAAGCAGTGTTGTGATTCTGCAACTCTCCTTGTTATGACTTTTAGAACTCAGCTCAAGTGTTGAGTTGGGAAAGGACAGTCGCATATTTTGGCAGTGGTCTGATAGTGAGGATCTTTTGGGTGATGGGGATATGCTAGGTGTGGTATTTCACATCTGCACACACTCCTTCTCTGAGAAGAACATCTCGCAAATCTGTAAAAACACTTTTCAAACTGTGATTATCTCACTCTAACCAAATGCCGAGGAAGCCGCAATAGAGTTAATGATAATGCATAGCGATCTGGCTACTTTAAAATTTGATGCATTATTATCATTAACTCTAATGCGACACAGGGTTTTGAACTAAAAAACTTGTGCCTTTTGCCCAACTGTTTTCCTTGCAAAAGGTTGATGAGGGCACAGCTGGCATTGGCACAAACGTGTGGGTGGCACAGTCAGTGGTACTTTGGGTGGGGCACAGTTACCAGTGCCATTAACACAGCAATTGAAGATAATTCCTGAAAAACTTGCTTGTTTGGAGTGGAAATTCATTCCTTGCGTCCCTTGTAATTCCTGGCCCCCAGGAACCTGTGGTCCTTTTGTGTTGTGTGTCATCTGTTTCTTGTCCACTGTTTTCTCTTTTTTTTGAAGAGCATTTCGATTTTAAATACCAAATCTTACCATTTGGACTGGCTCATTGATCTCCCCAATGATGCAATTTTGAAGAGCCCTTCTACCACAGGATGGAGAACATTCCACAAGTTATGTCATCCTCGGATCTTTCCAGCTTCATCCTGAGAACATAATCCGCAAACTTCCTTCCAAGTGTTTCCATATGAGCTTGTCTTTCTTTGTTAATGCGATTTAAGGGAGTCAGGCAACGGTGTTTTATGATAGCCATCTTCATATATGTCTAATTGATCATTAAAATGGTTATGAAGAGGAAGTACTCTGGCACATCACTATATCATGTTTGGACGGGGCGTCTGCCCTGCATTACAATTTGCAAGCCAGCTCTGTTTTACTAATTTACCGCTTGTGAAAGAACAGAAGTACCCGCTCTAAAATAGCAACCTTAAGTATATGCTGGGCAGATGGGGCAGCCATGCCCGACCCTTTGTGTGTAACCGCTGTACGCTTGTTGGGGAATGTGTACGTGTGTGTCTGCGTTGTGTGTGCACAGTGCTGAGCTTTCATGTTTTATGTAGGCCGAGCTATGTAAGCGGCAAGTTGATTGTTTTTCAATTTTTCTACAATGCCAGCTTGGATTCAGAGTAATTTGGTTCAATCATTGCTGTCAGTTCCTGCATGCCTCACGTTTGGCTTGTTTAGTGTTTTTCAACTGCTGGGTATTTTCTGTTCTGATAGGGTCACAGACAGCAATGTAAAAACAATGCTAAATGCAAAAATGTCCATTGACTCTCTGCTGTGTTAGATTTAGAGGATCAGATCAGTTTGAAAAAGCTTGTAAAACATAAATGTTTTTTTAAAGATTATAGTACTGTATCTTATCAAAATACAGTGTATTTTATTTTATTCCTGTGATGATAAAGCTAGAATTCCAGCAGCCATTACGCCAGCCTTCATGATCCTTCAGAAATCATTCTAATATGCCGAATATTTTTGTAAATATATATATATATTTTTTTTTTTTGGTGAATAAAAGCAATATCTTTTTTTTTTTTTAAAGTAGCCTTACTCATGTCAGTCTTTAAAGATTCATCAGCTCCAAAACCCTTACATCTGTCATTACTTTTAACAACATGTCTGTGAAAAGTTCTCTGTTTTTTGCCGCTGGCTATTCCAGGCAACTTATAAGGGATTGCGCAGTTAACACTGTTCATATACACCTAATCAAAGGCCATATAAACTGTATTTGGTAATGGAGATCCTGACCTGTGGTTTGCAATTTTCTGAATTACAGATGTGTTTATTTGCGTCACAAGCAAATATGCAGTTAACATTTGACTAATGATGCTATCCATTATGCGATTTAAAATACTTTGGTTTAAAATGATCATCATAGGTTAATAGGCGACATCCTATCCTATATCCTATGTCTTAAGAGATGACTCAGGGAAGGACAGCATTGCTGTATATTTTACACATCACTCTGCTATTGAGCATTTTGTTTATGTGGAGCATTTACTACAGCAGATGCAGATTGTTGAACACCACAAAATATCTTTCATCTGAGCGAGGATAATAATCTTGCTTTCTGTGCAAAAAGCGACACACACAAGCTCAAGTTGCACAAGCCATGCATGATATTTTCTTATCTGCAAACGTTTTTGCTTGTTTTGCTCTCTTTTATGTGGTAGAGTGAGTCAATGTCAGTTTAAATTCTTTTTGAATGTCTTTCACCTCTGAATCTGTTGTGCTCCTCATTTAATGAATCTGAAATCATTGCACATGCTAGCATTGAATTGTCACCAGCCGCTCACAGTCACGCTGTAGAGCTGTACCTGGAAGATAATCAGCATATTTTAGTTCCTTTGGGAATTTCATAAAGGATTTTAGAATTGTAATTTCTTTTTCTATAAAAAAAAAGCTCTGTGGCTAACATTACTTTAAGAGACTTGCCTGTGTTCTGCAAAATATGGTCATACCTCAAACATTAATGTCAAAGTCATTGTGTTGTTTTTAAAATGTAAGTTGCTATATCAAGTTACATAAGGGCTACAATGGTTATCCGATTCGTCAAGCATATAAACTTACATACTTGTGGAAGGATCTTCAAGTCATATTAACCACAGCACAGACCATATGTTACCCAGAAATTCTAAAGGGACTCTATAATGAATTTACATCCTAACAAACTTACACAACTATATAAATTTCATGTCATAGCAGTTGCACTAAGAATTAAGAAACAGTTAAATTGAACATTCATTTACTATACATATGATTTTCTTTACAGTGTACGTGATGGCTATTGGGGCTGTCAAGGACCAAAAAAGCATCATAAAAATAACTTTATACTTTTACTCTCAAATGTGCACAAGCAAGATTAAGATCTGAGAGCTATGGTAGAGGAAAGTTAATAAGCTAATAATGACCTTTTCTGTCTATTTCTCACTTAAAGCAAGACTTCAGAACTTGGAATGCAGCACATAAGTGATATGGACTAATTTTATAATACTTTTGTGATCATTTTTGGGGCTTGTCAACTTGTTGCTCTAGCAGCAGTTCCCTTTAATGTATAGGAATGAGCTTCATCATGTTTGATCTGTGTCATGTGAAGCTGTGCTTATATGGGTGTGTGATCACAAGACTTGGAGGTGATTAGTACTTCGCTGATTACTTTATTCATAGAAGTCATAGAAGATTCTGCAATAAACTTTTTATCGTGTAATTTTCCCTGGTTTGTATTCTTGTGTGTTTAAATGAGTTGACAGGACATGTCTACAAAATCAGGAAACGGTGTATCAGAAATTGTCTGTGTGGGGAAAAAAAAAAAACTTTAATCTTGGACTCCCGGTATGCATGCAGGAACACGGATGTGATTAATGAATATAGGAATTAGACAAATCAGACAATATTAACATGGAAAATAATGAAATGCCCGGAGGAAAGGGGTGACAGATATTTCCAGACATAAGGAAATCGTGCCATGATGAGAACATTTTTGTTTATATATTCTCTTCCAAACATGTGTCTGCTTTTTCCACTGTTTTCTTCTGCTCGATCCAAGTCATACCCTTTACTTTCTCTCTCACTCTGCGTCTTTCTCCACCTTTCATACGATTTTTAATGGCCCATGTTGATGCTCTGGTGGTGTGCCGTTGGGTTTTGGTTCAGCACTGTTCCACAATTTAAATGTAAAAGTTATTGTCTATCTCCAGACATATATGAGCTGTGACTTCAACATAGTTACAGCTAGCCCTCCATAAATAGTTTTGACAACATCTCCATAAAGACTCTTTTACAGGCTTTAATAACTTCACAATTAAGCACTACTCTGTCCTCCCTAACAGCGCTTCGAGATAAAAGAGGGCTCCCAGATCCCAAACCACCCACGGCCAGTCTCATCTCCAGGCCCGCAGGCCGTTTGACTATTTGTTTTAACTTATCATGGCTTTAGGCTTTTTTTATTTGGGCTGTAAAGATGCCAAGTAAGATAAGCTCTTGTTTATGACTCCATATCCGATGCCACAGCTAGTCAAGTCAAGGCTTTTTAAATATAGCTTTATTTTATAGTTTTCTTCATGCTTGTTTGTTTCCCTCTGAAAACAACAGCTTTAGTTTTATCTGGAGTTGCCAACCCAACTCGCATTGGGTTGGATGTGTGCCTATTGGAGAAATTGCGAAGACTATTGTTAGATTTGACAGATTTGTGGTGTTTGTTTTGTTTTGCAGTATTTTATATAGTTTAAAACTTACTATTGCTATATTACCTACTTAAATGATCCTGTAGGGTGAACAGATTCATATTGATAGATGTGGGAATCGTGAAACAGAACATATGTGTTGTACATTTGCTGCCGTTTAGTTTAAAAAGCACATGTCAGACATTTGGGACCCTGCATGGAAGAACTCTGAAGGGACAACAAAGATGGAGGATAGCAAAACAAAAATTGTGTCTTGACCGTTTTATTAGTTTTAAAATGTTAATAACGGAATTTAAATAAAAAAATTCAGTAACAGTACAGGTGTGTATTAGGTATAAAAAAAAAAAAATAAAATAAAAAAATATATATACATATATATACATGTGTATATATATATATATATATATATACATATATACATATACATATACATATACATATACATATACATATACATATACATATACATATATATATATATATATATATATACTTTTTTTTTTGGAGCTGAATGGAACTTTTTTATGCATCTTCAAGCTTCTTTTTCTGAGACTTTTTTTCCCCAATTGTTTCTATTTTATCTTAAAACTTTAAAATGCAAAACTCATGGTGTGGGATGCAAATAATCAACACGTATAAATAAACCAGCAATTAAAAAGTAATGCTAATAATAGTGCAGCGATAATGGAACTGGAACTAAACTGGGCCTGAAAACTGATTTGAGGTTACTGCATAAAGCCTTCAGCCTTCATTGATTCAGTTGTTTGCTTGCTCAGTTGGTCATCACATTTATGTGTGGTGGCCAACCCTCAGACAAAGGTATGATTTGGAGGAGGAAAACATTGGATCAAATTAAGGTTTTTCAGTTTTAACCTTTCTTTCATTATTGACTGCATCCATACGTACTGGGAAAGATCCAGAGGTATGCTGAGTTAAATGCTAAATGAGAGTCCCATTTGACATTCTTCCAGTGTACTCTGGGTCTATATAAACCTGCTCATTAAGTTGTAATCCTGCTTTCAGGTCCAGTACAGACCCACCGTACACAGCTGCTGGACTTGAATATCCTCTGTGCTCTGGTCCAAAATGAATTTGGTGTCAGGAAAAAAGTAGCTTTCTGTTCCAAGAAAAAGAGATTTTGGACAGAGAATGAACTTCATCCCAGAAAGGTACAGGAGGCAGGGAGTGGAGTGGCTGTGATCCAATTCCTTCTGACCCCAAGTCTCAGATCTCTGGAGAGATTCCCACTGCTGTTGGCCTCTTCATCTCCCATTAATCTGACCTGGGTCATGGGATGTTTGGAGCCTTTTAACAAGGTCATTCAAGATGTTGAACTTTTGTTAAGAGAATACATGAAATAGGAAAACAGAAATACAATATAAAAGAATTAAAGAAAGAGGAAAGAAGAGAATTTAAAACATTGGCACGTCAAGGAATGTGAAACTGAAATGAAATAATCAGCTTTATAATTAGTGTTAAAACAGTCCCAGTCCTCTAGTTTCTGAATTTATGAACTGGCCATGTAACCTAAAGGGTTAGTTTACCCAAAAATGAAAATTCTGTCATTAATTACTCATCCTCATGTCGTTCCAAACCCGCAAAACCTTCAAGTCTACTTCATCTTCATCTCGTTCATCTTCTGAACACAGATTAAGATATTTTGATGAAATCCAAAAGGTTTCTGAACCATCCATAGGCACTTTCAAGGCCCAGAAAATTGATTAGCATATAAAAGTGATGTCCCACTCAACTATACGATTACCTATTATTGATATTCAGAACAACAGCTTTCTTGCTCATGTGATATTGCTTTATACCAATACTTTTATAAGTACTTACTTTTTTTATACATTTCTTAGATTTATGTATATTTAGCCCAGTAGCGTTATCTTTTTTTCCTTGTTAGATCTGCTGAATTAGCAGGTGTAGGGTTTCTAGAAAGAGCTGATAAATATATTTATAGCGGAAGTGGTTTTCTTGCCTGGGTTTCTTACTGATATGTGCTGACAAAATCTGGAAGTGTTGTCTGCTGATCATTAAAATGTCATCAAGATTCCAGAGAAGTTTTCTGCTACTGGATGTGGGTTATTCTTACTTAACAACCTACAGTGACTCTTTCCCTGAAACTACTGACGTCAAGGCAGATGTGTCTCTGCTTGAAGTTCCAGTAGCCGTTGGGAGGCTGTTCCTCTGTTTGTATCCAAATTTCAGATGTTTTATCTGAGAGTGAGATTACGCCAGTCAGATTTGAATGAATGACTTCACTTGTGCTTGCATGGAGTCTTTTGGCAGTAGTTTACTGTAAAAAAGTTTCCTGGATGGTCTAGTAACATTTGCATCTCAGAGCAGATGGACAACATGATTCTGGCTCAGGATGTGTAAATGTATAACTGTGTGTGGATGGGAGAACATTGATTGTTTAGCTTAATATTATGCTCAATCCTTTTTTTTTTCTATAGAGAAACCAAAAACCGAATTAATGTACTGGAACATAAAACCATGGTTCAAATCTAAAGAAACCTATAATAAGCAACTCATGGACCCAAAACAGCGATAAGACGAGGGGGTCTTTGCTGAATCTGAAGGGCTGCAAAGAATCATTGAAGAGCCTTTTTTTTGAATGTCTGTAGGGAGCTTCAGCCCATCCAAGAAAAGTACAGACGTGTCCAGTTCACTGAAGACAATAGGAGCTTTCACATCACTGAGGGAGAGAGACTTGAGGCTAGAGTTCAATCATTTTGATATATTTTTAGTTGACCTTTTCTTGTATTTCAGGTTGTCATTTGCCTGTCTGCATTTTGAACCCATTTTAGCAACATTGTAGTGCTGCATATACTGAGGAATGTATAAAAAAAACAATCCTCTGGAGAAATGACGGGCCTGTCACTTTTCAGTTTGTACTAATGTGTAATTATCGTTAAGACATGCAAAGGAGAGATGACATTAAGGACAGAGAAATGGAAAATGAGGTGGCTCGAGGAGTAGGTGAAATGAGGGAGGAAAAGAAGAGAGGGAAAAGAAGTGTGAGGTTAGAAGTCACATGTAAGTGTTTAAAGGGATAGTTCACCCCCCAAAAATGAACATTCTGACATTTACTCATCCTCATGTCAGTCCAAACACTCCTATATTTTTCCCTATGGTACATGAAAGGAAGAACATTGAAGAACACTGCTGTTCAAAAGTTTGGGATAGGCATGATTTTTTAAACACAAAGGCTGTATTCAATCAAAAAATACATTAAAAAACAGTAAAATTGTATTACAGCCAGATTAGGGATGATCATAATTAATTGGTTAACCGTTAGAGCAAGAATGAAAAATATACATAGCTATAAATGTAGCAAATCAAAACAAATTAATTTAAAGCGAAACTGAAGCAGAAACCAGCATTAGGCTCATGTAGTGTGTGTGTGCGTGAGGCGCCTGCGTGATCACTTGAATTTTTTCCTAATAAACAACATAAAATACTCTGTCATTTATAGTTATACAGATAATCTTTGACATTTATCAAGCATTTATCTATCAACGCGTAATCCATAACTTTTTGTCGGCACAGTCTGAAGAAATATAAGCAAAAATAGCCATTTTTTTTATATCTCCTGTCCACTAGGTGGCACTTAATATTATGCGCCGAAACTGTGCAGATAGCCTCAGGTCATAGTTGTCATAACATACACCAAGCTTGGTCAGAATACGCCAAAACACTGGGGGATGTATGACCGAAAATGATGTCATATGGTGCAATCGAATCATCTTGAGTCAAGGAATCAGTTGATGGCCTAGCCCTAGAGGATTTGAGTTAGAGTCTCCAGATTTGCTATGGTGACAGTTCTGACTGGAGGATTGTCATTGAAAAAAAAAACTAATTAAATTTCAGTTGTTCTCCTCACACAAAGTTTCTATATGAGTTCATAAGTCTTAGAATATAGTGCGGAAGTCATATGGACACTTTTATGGTGCATTTTCTTTTCGTTTTTCGAGCTTAACAGCTGTGGTCAATCTCAACTGTAGCTATATGACATATATACAGTATATATATATATATATATATAGCTAAGAGCCACATCAAGATTCTTCCAAATATCTAGTTTCATATGAGAAAGTCATACAAGTTTGCAATGATATGAAGTTGAGTATATGATTCATCCCTTTAAATGTTAACAACAAGAAGAACCAAAAGCAATTCAGGAAGGTCGTTATACTCTCAGGTACATCAGAAAGGCAAAAATCGAGAATTAGTGAACAAGAGAGAGTTAGAGAGAGAAAGTGAGAGTGTGTATTTTTAAAAGGCTGGTAGGGTGGAGTTCTGTGGCCTCTTGCCCTTCACTGTAACACCACTCCACTATTTATACCCAACACCACCCAGTCCAAATAAGGGGGTTTGAATACATAGCATCTGAATATGTGCGTGATATGCTATATATTTAAATTATTCTGTCTGTCTGAGTTTAATGTTTGTGTATGCGTGAGCATGCATGTGTGAGTGTGTGTTTGTGTTTGTGTTGCTTAGCGTGTGTTTTTCACAAACCATTCCTGACATTCCTGGCAGTGGAGTACAGTCTGTTCAGTGTGTCCTCCCCCAGCACAAGTGTTTTAGGGTGAGAATGTGTCTGGTGAAACTGGAGACCTTTTCAGCACAGCCACTCAACACAAATTCTGATATGAATGTCCATCCCGAAATATCTTTCTCATATCTCAAAAAAAGCAAGAAATTCGATGCTGAAGTCTTTCCAGTGCAGCTGTGCTGTGACTTCTGATCCATAACCACCGCATAGCTTCCATGCAACATGTGAAGGTTTGCATTAGTCCACCGTGAACCTGATCTAACATTGTTAGATCCTTAATGCTGTATATAAAACATATAACCGTAGAATACATCTCCTTCCAAAAAAAACCTATAATATAGAAAACAGATGACCTAGACTGACCGGAAACTCCCGTTTAAGTGGTCATATCTCCTCGGCCAGACCGCTGCAGCTCCAGTGGGGCGGTAAGTCGGCATGAGAGGAGGACTTGGTCTGCAGCCCAGACGTTTCTCTTGAGTCTTAAACCACCTCAAACATGCAGACATGAATGCACACTGCATACTGCGCCATCCTGGGGCCAGGTAAACACCTTTGGCTTCTTAGCCTGACTGTACACAGACTTCAACACACACACATGCTGAGCCAAGCAGAATCGTGTATTACAGATGAAAATGAATTGAACTGAAATTTATGACATTGCAGACATATTTATGAGAGTAAATAGTGTTTTTTGCACTTGATCCCTCCATTTCCTGTGCCTCTCTCTTGTTTTTTCTTAGAAATAAAGTAATAGATGGCAAGGACGCTGTCTCATATTTGCTGGAATTTGGGGACTACAAATAGTACACAAAACAAGTCGCATGAATCTTGTCTTTATTTGAGTTTGTGTGTGTGCATGTATTTCCTGTTTCCATTATACCATATTTCTGTGGAAACAAAGAAATTATTATTGAAACCCGTGGAGGAGACCAACACGTTTTATCCTCCATCTTCACACACACAACAGAATCACCTTATTCATCACTGTAATGTCGCAAGCCCCATTACCCTGATCCATGTTCCTACATTGGCTGCCCTTCCTCTGCCTGTTTATTTCCGTCTCTCCATCTTTTCTCATTCCCTCAAGAGTTTCACCTTTGAAACATTGGTGTGTGTGTGTGTGTGTGTGTGTGTGTGTGTGTGTGTGTGTGTGTGCGTGTGCGTGTGCGTGTGCGTGTGCGTGTGCGTGTGCGTGTGCGTGTGCGTGTGCGTGTGCGTGTGCGTGTGCGTGTGTGTCATTTTTGACCTTTTGGGGAATTTCTTTTTTTATAAATCATACTGAATGTTTTTTTTTTTAATTCCATAAAAATAAAAGCATTTATGGAAAGTCCCCTTAAATCATGGAGACCCAATGTGTGTGTGTGTGCATTAAAAATTATAACTTTATGTTTGGTGACAAGCACTGGAGCACTAATGATGCGTCACAATATACGTCACTTTAGTGCACCACAAGCGCTTATTTGTTTTGAATTGCAGATTTTTCATTTTTGTTTAATTAATTCCTTTGAACTGCCTAAAGGAAGTTCTGCATTTCCCAGCTGTACTGGATGTCATTATGAGACAATGGATAGTGCATAGGAAGCATTTTGCAGAAGAGTCTAGAGTCTTTTTGCTGATGGCCACATTTCCTATCAATGTCGATTGTATATTTACCTTACCATCGCAAATTAGTCAACTTCTTAAATTTGTAAGTAAAAATAACAAGTACTAGTGATGCATTTGTTCTAATTACCGCAGAGTGATGAAAAGTCTTGATGCAGTGTTCACAGTTCAGTGACATACAGCAGCTTCAGTGTCATGAAACTTGACAGTGCTTTCTGTTCCACTGCAGTTAATGATGACTCAATTCCCTTAGGTGAATCTAATAAGAGAGACTGAATGGTTAGAGCATTTCTGCAATTCTTCAAGTTGATGAACATTCCCACATTGATGAACACTCCTTACAAATTTAGTTTGGAATGAAACTCACTAGAAATAACATGTATCATAACATTGAATGATGTTATAGTTAGAAGCTAGAAGTTTTGGCATTGCATTATAAACCTCTGTGTTTTCAGCTAACCAGTAGCGTAGTTTCTTAATTTCTTTTCCTTATTGCCTCTAATTAACCGTTTTACTCTTTGGCATTCCTAGAAACAGCTACACACACACACACACACACACACACACACACACTTTTTGCTCTATTTAGGGTTCAGCTGTTTTTTTCCTAGAGAGTCATGTCAATTATTGCCACATAAAACATGCCTGTAGCTCAAACAAGAACATCTGGAGCTGAGCAAAGCACTTTTACTTTTCAACCAAAGACATTCTTACAGAACATTTTAGAATTCGCCTCATAGACTTAAGTACAGTATATTTCCAATTCCAAAACCGAGGCAAAATGTGCCATAGAAATGTTTTTAACATTATCTTTTGTAATGATGTAATTCTTCCTGGAAACTCAAGCAGAGGAAGTGGGTTTTTTTCGGCAGATTTGCGTTGTACAACATTAGGAAGATCAGGCCCTTCCTATCGGAGCATGCTACACGACTCCTTGTCCAAGCTCTTCTATCCAGGCTAGACTATTGTAATGCTCTTTTTGCAGGCCTTCCAGCATGTACTGTCAAACCTCTGCAACTGATTCAGAATCCAACAGTGAGAGTGGTCTTTAATGATCCGAAGAGAGCACAGGTCACACCTCTCTTCAACAATTTGCCAATAACTGCTCACATCAAATTCAAGGCACAGATGTTGGCCTACAGAACAAACCCCAAAACTCACTACTTAAAGGAGAACTCCGGTGAATTTTTAAGTTAATCTTGATCGCTATACCTTTGTGAGTACTGTCTATAGGAAAAAAAACTAACCGGATTGGTGCTTGCAACACGGAGCTGTTACAGTTAATGCCCAGAGCTCCCACTCAGCTAACACGGCAGCTATGGGGGCATATACATAAAGAGTGTCTTTGTGCCTCTTAACAGACACAAAACGCAATTAAAATGTCTGTCCAACATGAACAGGGCCCTTACATGACAACGAGATGCGTTGAGCAACTTAGCCATTGTTTAACGGCAAGCTGTAGTCTCGCGCTGAAGTCCCGCGGGAACTCACTTGTAGCCGGTAAAAATGTAAATAGTGCAGGGGGAAGGAGCGTTACGAACCATTTCTTCTTCACTTGTGAGCCGTTCATCACTCTTCACACACACAACGCTCCTCCACTTCACCTCTCCGTGACACCCTGAAGGACCTACCTGAGAGATAAGACATGAACCACTGGAGAGCAGTTCCTGAGATGCCAATCTTCATGAGAGTTGACAGGAGGATCTGGTGGTTAACTGTGTCAAAAGCAGCAGACAAATCCAGTAAGATAAGTACTGTGGACTTGGAAGCTGCTCTTGCCTGTCTTAGTGCCTCCGTAACCGAGAGCAGGGCAGTCTCAGTTGAGTGGCCGCTTTTGAAGCCGGATTGGTTGTTGTCCAGGAGGTTGTTCTGTTCAAGAAACATAGAGAGCTGGTTGAACACAACTCGCTCAAGTGTCTTTGCAATGAAAGGCAGAAGGGATACCGGTCGGTAGTTTTATAAAAGTGCTGGGTTCAGAGAGGGTTTCTTAAGCAGTGGGGTTACCCGAGCCTGCTTAAATGCTGTGGGGAAGGTCCCAGTGTGAAGAGAGCTGTTGATAATGTGAGTGAGTGCAGGAGTAACTGAAGAAGAAATGGCCTGGAGGAGGTGAGTGGGGATAGGATCAAGCGGACAGGTAGTGGGGTGGTTGGAAAGGATGAGTTTGGAGACTTCAGCTTTTGAGAGCAGAGAGAAAGAGGGTAGCGTGTGTGTGATGGTTGTTAAGATGTGCATGTCGGTTTGTGGTGTGGAGAAATGGCTGCTGATGGAGGAGGTTTTGTTTGTGAAGAATGATGCAAAGTCATCAGCTGTAAGAGTTGATGAAGGAGGGGGGGAGGACAAAGGAGAGAGGAGAATGTTTTGAAAAGTGTGCGAGAGTCAGAGGAATTGTTGATTTTGTTGTGATAGTATGTAGTCTTAGCAGACATTTGCAGAGAAAGAAGCGAGAAGAGACTGATAAAGGGTAAGGTCAGTCACGTTATTAGTTTTGCGCCACTTCCTCTCTGCCGCCCGCAATCCAGAGCGATGTTAGCGGAGAGCATCAGACAGCCAGGGGACAGAGGGGGTGGTGCGGGCTTGCCTGGATGAAATGGGACAGAAGTTGTCTAAGCAAGATGTTAGAGTGGAGCAAAGAGTGTCAGTAGTACTGTTAGTGCTGAGAACTGAGCAGGTGGAGGAAGTGAGGAGGAAACCAAAGTGGACAGGCGAGAGGGAGAGAGTGAGCGTAGATTATGCCGAAAGGTGATCCGGGGAGGAGTGTGTGTTGTGTCAGGGGTCAGTATGAGGTCAAGAGTGATGAGAAAGTGATCTGAGGTGTGCTATGGAGTAACTAAAGTGTTGTCTGTGGAGCAGTAGCGCGTGTAGATAAGGTCCAGATGGTTACCTGATTTGTGAGTAACTGTAGTAGATACTCGCTTAAGGTCAAATGAGGTCAGAAGAGTGGTGAAGTCTGCAGCCTGGGGTTTATCAAGGTGAATGTTGAAGTCACCGAGCAGTACCAGAGGAGTGCCATCCTCAGGGAAGTGAGAGAGTAACATATCCAATTCCTCCAAGAAATTACCCAGTTGACCTGGAGGGCGATAAATAACTACAACATGGATTTTAGCAGTGATAGTGATTGAGTGTGATTCAAATGAACGGTTGCCAGGTCGAGAAGGAATGGGCTCAAATTTCCAATAATTTGAGATGAGCAAACTAGTACCTCCCCCCCCTCCCAATCGGGCGAGGGGTGTGTGAAAAAGTGAAATTAGTAGAGAGGGCCGCAGGAGTGGCAGTATCCTCTGGTTTGATCCAGGTTTCAGTTAGGGCCTAAAGACTGAGATGTGAATGAGTGGAGATAGATGAAATAAAGTCTGCTTTGTTTTCAGCTGACTGGTAATTCCAGAGACTATTTGGAATGGACATTAATGTAGTAGAGGAAATAGGTACACTACTCAGATTAAATAGGATTACGGCGTCTTGAATATGAAGAGTGTGATTTACGGGAGACCGTAGTAATAGTAGAGATTTGAAAATACATCGTGAATATGGGTCAGAGAAAAACAGATAAAAAACAAGCTAAACACAAAAGGACGGTGCTTTTTGACAGTATAATGTTCACTCTACTGGGGTGTTAGGACCCACACAGACCACAGGGTGAGGACCCTTCTGCTGGCCTCACTAACACCTCTTCCAGCAGCAACCTAGTTTTCCCAGGAGGTTTTCTATTATTAATAAAATGCTACATATACAATGCTAGACTAACTGGGACTTGTCACAGCACTTACACATTAGCCTGATTTCCATTCAAGATTTGCACAAAACTTTTGCGATATTTTCTAAATGTCGATAAAAAAACAATTGCGAAATGGTATTTCCATTTAACCAATGTTATGTGACTAAAATGTCATTTTTTCCTATTGTGATAAGTAATTCCAAAAATAATGGTGACGGATTTTGGTAGGTTTATTTATATTGCAGGCACCGCACTAAAGGCAGGCACTGCCGTTTCCATTGGGCATCTTTTCAATTCGCGCAATTTGAAGGGTAATGGAAAGCCAGCTACTGTTATCCTTTTGTTGGTCTCCTCATTTGTAAGTTGCTTTGGATAAAAGCGTCTGCTACTTGATTAAATATAAATTTCTCAAACTTATGTTCAGATTTGCAAAGATACTGCTACAAAAAACCCCAGATATTTCAATATGAGCTCATATTTCTCATCAATGTCTTCCAAAACCAAACAATCTGAGCTTTGCTATCTGTATCTAGCACTATATTCTTACTGTGTGTCAACAATTGTCTAATTTGTTTATTTTCTTTTCATGGCGTAGCCACCTGTGAGGTCACAGAGGTCTGGACCTCTCTATTTATATTATAAAAGTCAAGTCACCTTTATTTATTATAGCGCTTTATACAATGCCGATTGTTTCAGAAAAAAAACCTTGGGAGAAACCAGGCTTAGTCGGGGTGCCAGTTCTCCTCTGGCCAACGAACAAACAGTGTATGATTTATGATTCAGGCAACATTACAGGTCAGAAGTCATATTAGATTGGAATATTCAGAATATTTGTCCAGTTCCATCTGATTGAAAAGAGTCATCATGCTGGAGACGGGTTTGTAGGGCTGGTCCGAATACCATTTTTTGAGCTTCGAAGCTTCTGTAGTAATCAACATTGAATATTCAAAGCTTCGGCGGGAAGGGGCTGAACATATTGTTCTCTCTAATAAAGTCAGGAATATCGAGAAGCAGCGCGCCGCACACGGGCAGGGCTTATATGCTCCGAGAACGGACACTGACCTAGTGATACAAAACACACAGGTCTGTTCCAGTTTTGATATATTATAGTAGTAAAAATCCGTCACATCCCTAAGGGGTAAAAAGGCTAATACATTTTGATTCTATTATTCTATTTTCCACAATGTCAAACCAACGCAGCTTAACCCAAAATACAAACTCAGGCATGCGCTTCTTCCATGTAAGCGCATGCAGTTGTGCGCTCTAGACAGAGAATACTCCGCTGCAAGGAACACTAATAAGCAAATATATTTATTAAGTATAACGAGGTTGGGTTCCTATTCAACTGTCCATCCTATTAAAAACTGCTAGGCTATAAAATAATTGTCAAAAAAGGGTATTGTATTTCGCCAGATTTTATAGTGTTAACATATGCAAACGCGAATGAGAACCGTTTAGAGGGGGATGCCAGGTGTGTGTGAAAAAACAAAACAAAAAAAACCCTAATATTCGAATCCCAAATTTGAAAATAGAATACCAACCCATCGAACGAATATTCGAATATTCTGGTCCAGCCCTACAGGTTTGTTGAGGATATTGTGTTGATGGGCCATCACAGGGGAGAGTCTAGTTTCAATAATTGCCTAATATAGTATTAACTCTACTTTAGTGCTGCAAGGATTTTGCACAGCACCAAGATCTCATCTGAGCTGCCTCAGCAGTCGGTCACCACTCGTCAATGTCAAAATATTTGAGATAACCAATCAAATCAATGTAGGCGGGCTTTATGGTTACAGAAGCTGCTGAATTTAGATTCCAGCGCCACACCTCAGTTGTTAATGGTAATAAAGTGCGAAATAAGATGGAAGTAGCAACTAAGTAGAAACTAATAAACTTTTGTCTAATTTCGCTATTTTGAATGTGATTCATGTAATGTAATATTTAGTAACTGTCAATGTGAGGGGACAGTAAACATTAACAAAACTGTTTTAATCATATTAGGTGTAGTAATTGTGGGCGCAGACATATAGATGAATGAATCTTCCAAATGATTCGATCAAATGAACATCCCTTTTACAAAGCCCAAGTCAGCTCTAGACCCCAGGAAATCGACCATCTATCACGGAGGCTCCATTCTACCTGGAGCTACTAGTTTTAGATAATAATTACTCGATTGCCTATGGACTTTTGACCAAAACTTAGACAAAGAGGACAAAATACTCGTTGTGATCACAAGACAAACAAACCAGATCTCTGTCTTTTCAATGACCGGTAAATGAAATCCAAGTGACACAGCTAAAACTCCAAGCAATCTCACAGAAACTGTTACATATGGAGTGCATCAAATCACAGATTTTTGGATTTTCATTCAAATAGCCTTCGACATAGCTTGTTAGTGTGTTTACAACTGATACACGTGACTATTATGCATGTACATCACTCCCAATTCATGCAATTATGTAACTATTGAATGAGTGGATGAAAAGGCACCGTGTTTGATATATTTTTGTTCGTATGGGTATAATCCAACAGATGAGCTGAATGAAATCTTTATAGAATTGATCATGTCCTTATAGTAAGAAATTATGTCTAAATTTACTCTCTGCTTAAGAGCAGGAAACTAAATTAATATAGATAACCCAATTTTATGGGAGGGGTGGAGACACAGTCACCCCTGAACCCTAATTGGCCAGAACCCATCCAGGGGATGGGCAAATATTTGAGTTTTAATCTCAGTTCACGGACGAAGAGAGTCTGAGAGCTGTTCAAGTGCTGTTCACAGCGAGTTCAGTTCGCAGCAGTTCGAGCCTGTTCAGGCCTGTTCGCAGCCGGTTCGCAGTTCAGAGATGAGTTGAGTCCTAGCAGTTTGACCAGAGTTGAGTTCTGAACGGAGAGCTCCCAGGAGACGATCTGACGATCGTTGCAGACCGAGATCAGAGAAAATGGGTTAAACAACGATTTCATTCAGGCCATCTGCTCTTCTCTCACTTTCCTTTCTTTTACTTAAAGTTTATTTTCTTTCCGTTAAGTCTCGAGTTCTGTTAAGTTTCGCCGCAAAGAGTCTCCAGCGCGCTTCAACCTCAAACATAGCCCACAAGACTTCCATCCAGCCGCCAACACACCATGTGATTGGCTTCCCAAGACATCGATCAAAAGACACGACCAGACCTTCAGCGAATCAAAGACCCGGGAAAACCCCTCTCCAGCGGGGAAAGAGAATCCCCTGTCTGTGACGACACACAAACGCAAGTAATACCTCTAGATTCCGAGCTGAACGGGTGCATAAGATCAAATGTAATAACCCTGCCTAAGAAATGATTGGAGGTTAAATTACTGTTCAATGGTTTCTTCAGGTCATGTGTCATAAATGCATATATTGCTTGGGGTTTCATATTTTCTCTCTCTTAAACTTATTATTTTCATAATTTCTCTCTCTTAAAACGTATTCTTTTCCTCACCTTCTTCCTTTCTGCAACGTGTGTGAATGTGCGAGTGCGTGTGTTTGTTAGATATTAGTTTGACGTGTTAGAGTAATCAATAAAGTTCCGTTTGTATTCAAAGATAACTGTTCTTGTGTTATGTGCTTATGAATTTAATGTCTTGAACTGCCGATCTAAGTTACCTGGCTGTTAAATAGTGTTTCACTATTGTTCGGATATTAATATCCGATGCAGAGTTGATATTTATGGCCCGTTCAAATGAACGCTGGAATGGTGCGTTCACACCGGACGCGATTCGCGCGAGTGATTTACATGTTAAGTCAATGCAGAGACGCGAAATGGCATTCTGCGGCGCGATTCGCGCGAATGAGGCGGCGCGATTCGCGCGATTGAGGTGGCGCGAAGGACGCGAATTGAGCGTTTTGAACGCGCGATTCGCGCGAAACGCTCAAGTTGAAAAATCTGAACTTTGGCGGATATTTCGCGCCGCGTTAACCAATCAGGAGCTTGCTCTAGTAGTGACAACAATGAGGAGAAAATCTGTATATTAATATCTGGTTCAGACAATATGATTATCACTGTGATAACATTAAATGACATGAAACACAACCCAGTCTATTTTTGTTAAATGCAAGTTTATGTATGATCAATAATACAAAAGTATAAGTAATGTATAACAAGCTATACATGAAATAAAGCAAACAATGCAGTCAAACATTCAAAGTCAGTGCTAGTAGGCTAATGTTACAACTGCAACGTACAGTTATAGCCTAAAAATATAAAGTAATGAAACTTATCTTTGCCCTCAGCCTAAACGATTTGCCAGGGAACAAATTATAGATCCATGAGCCCAAAGATCGGCCGTTACAAGACGAATTATAGCTCGAGACACACCACAGAGACATCAGAGCCAGCGGTAGACGGCAGAAGGACTGGCCGAGGAAAGGTTGCCCTCGCCGGCTTTCACGTGCGCTGAGCGCGCTGTCCGCTGGAGCTCACAGCTCTGACAACGGCAGATAAAATGTTCAAATAGGCACTGTTTATGTAAATAAACCACAGATTTGAGCTTTAAACAACTACATTATCGACTGAAAAAGTCTTAAAACTACGTTTTGTCACACATTAACAGTAGATATGAACAAAAAAAAAGACATGTAAACACAGCCCATGTCAGCCATTTCTCAACGAGACGAGCTGCTGGCGGAAGCCCCGCCCATGACGCGAATTCGCATCTGTTGTGCAGTGAATGCCACGCGCGATTCGCGCGAGTAAACTCAAAATGTACACGCGTCCACCTTCGCGCGATTAGCGTGAATTATTCGCGCGAATCGCGTCCGGTGTGAACGCCACAGAAGAGTCATTTGCTCGGCTGTAAAATAGACTCTCAAAATTCCCTATGAATTCATTCATTTGAGCTAAATAGACCTGTTTCCCTTTAACAGAGCCCCCTTTAAGTTCTTACATATCGGTGGACGAATAAGTTAAGGTGTAAACATTAATTCTGAATTATTTATAAATTATAGTGTCATTTGAGTCTTTCATTTTAATTCAAATTCCCTGTTGAGTTATTATTTTATCTGACTCAGTCGCTACATAGGCATAAGATTTAATAATTAATGTGTACATATTGTGAATACATTTAATATGCGTAGTTACCTAGCTTTCCTGGTAACTTTCAAAAAATTAACTATAAATTAAAATTAATTATAAAACATAAATATCGATTGACCCTATGTTTACTGTCTTCATTGACAGATGAAAATGAAAAGTCAAAGTCCTTATCAGTCAAAGCTCAGCTTTAGGATGGGAAGAGACAGGGCAAGATAAGGAGACTGAGAGAAAAAGAAAGAGAGATGGAGATGAGGATGAGGAGAGAGCAGGTATTGACAAAAAATTGTCTGCCCACTGACATGGTTTTAAAGCTATTGTTATCCATCTCTTTTCCCTTCAAACATCTTGAAATGCAACTGGCTCAAATTTTGGACATCTGTGATTTATAAAATCCTGCCTATGGCCCTGATTCTATTATTGTTTCTAGCATTTAGCATTTTAGTTGAGACTTAAGTGAAACATCAAAGTCTTTAGTTAAAACTATGAAATGTCTCTACCCTGTCTTTAAACTGTGCAAGTTATTGAGTTTCATAACTTGTTCCTTGATATAATTGTTTTGTAGGGAGTTTAATAAATATATGAAGCTATTTACAAATTTAACCTGAGTATACTATTATTAAATGATCCAAATACTGTTTATACCCTTGCAGTTGAGTGCATAGCTGAGAGGGAGTGATGAGAAAAACGTTTAGCAGGAAGTGCATCCAATTTTAATGTTTCCTGTTCTCATCCACACATTTAAGACGGATTTGGTTTGTTTGGTTTAGAGCTCATGCTCTTAGTTTAGTGGATTTAGGTAATATCTGTTGTATCTGAGGTCTGGTTGCCCTCCACTATGGAATAGTCCATTAGCTGTTGCATTAATTTCATTCACTCATTCTGTGATATTTGTTATTACAGAGTGAGCAGGAAAACTTACACATGTGCTGCACATGTGCAGCCTATGTTATTTAGAGCTGGAGGGAGTGGTGTGTGTGGTTGTCTGTGTGGGAGTCTGTGTCTGTATGAGAGAGAGACACTGAGTGAGAATGCATATTCTAGAGCAGGACACTTGCTCACATGTATTTCCTGTTTACTCCTGTTGGCCTGTATAAGCGGCTTTCAATCAACCAGTCTGTTTTGTTGGCCACTCTACAGTGCAGTGACACTGGGTTAGGTTATGCACAAGTACGTTTTTAAAGCGGGACTCGTAGTTTTGTTAAATGTTATTTACGTACTAGAGAGATTTGCACACAAAATCAATGCCAAGCCATATTGCACTGTGTAATTTTGTGTGAACTCGTGTTTTATGATGTTTATATGGTATACACACATTAACCAGAATGTTTCAGTAAAGGGTGCATAAATTTATAGCTCTGGGTTCCGGCAAGATGGCGGACCGGTTGCATTGCATGTTTTGAGCTCTCTAGGCCTGCCCAAGATTTCATAAATATTTCACCATCCAATTTCTATAATTTGCTCCTGTGAAATGACAAATAACCGGGAATTTTAAAACACTGAAAAGGAACTTGCACCATGATGGCAAAAAAATCTTGCTTTATCCCGCGGCTGCAACGACGCAACTGATGGTCTTCACGATTACGTCGCAAAGATGGATGTAGATCCTACCGAGAAAACTAAAAGAAAAGACCCGTTCTCGCCACTGAAGAACACACCAACAGCTAAAAGGAGGGATACGAAGGTATGAGTGCGGTCTTGGAAGCAATTAAGCAGCTAACTGACAAGGGGGATACACTAGGTACCCAGCTGCAGCACAACTCCATCATGTTGACGAGCATAGCTAAGGCAGTCGAGTTCAACACGGTAGAAATTAAAGACTGCAAAACTCAGTTGCAATCTTCTGTTCACAAAGTGTCGGCTTTGAAGTTTCCAAATGCCGGTGGAATCTCAGGATTCGTGGACTAAAAGAGAAGGAAAGTGAAGACATCGGTGATGCGGTCACTGGTTTACTGATGACAATCTCCCCATCATGATCCTCGAGCATCAACCACATTGTGGACTCAGTTCATCGAATAGGTAGACGTGAACAAAACAAAACAAGACAAATGATCGTTCAGTTAACTCAAATAATACACCGAGATGCACTGTGGAGAATGATCAAGGACCACGCGATCTGCAAAGAGCTTCGAATCAGCTTCATTGAAGACCTCTGCAAAGCTGACAGGGAGACAGACCTGAGTTGCTCTGTGGCTGAAGATAAAAGAAGCAAGAGATGCTGGAGTATGCCTACTACAGGGGTGGCAGTGTTTCCCACAGATTAGAAACCAATTTGTGGTGGTGGGCGGGGGCAGGCGGGCGGGGATTTGGGTGGGGTATTTGGGGTTGGTGATTGGCACAAGTATTTCGATCTTGATTCAGTATCAATTAATATATATATAGCCTACTGTACATATAAGGAAAAATAAGTTTGTCTTTTTAGCTCTATTTCAAACTATTTTAAATAATATTTGCTCACATTCCTTAAAGGGGCTATATGCAACTTTTTCCCCAAAATAAACGTAACAATAGCCTTTTTATTTTACCATTTATGACTCAAACATCTCCTGATGAGCATACTGACACCTTGTCCGCTCACAGTGGGTGCACCTATAAGCCTGTATATTTATTAAAGAGCCATACAGGCACCTATAGTGGGTAAACCATGGCATTACAAATAAAATTAATTATTTTTCCAGATACATAATGACTCTAATTTGCATTGGATTTCTCCATTTTGACCTTAATTACTACACTAATTGTAATATAAATTAGAACAAATATTAGAAGTATTTATTTTTATTTAATTCATTAAATGGTAATTGATGGACCATAATTATTGCACAAATAATAGGCCTATTTAGTACCAAAAGATCTCCTCAAAATATTCAATAAATATTATTAAACTAAAATATAGAACATTTATTTAATTGAAAAATAGTTAAAGTGTGTGGTCACATTTGACCACCAATGAGTATGAGTGTGACCAATTAGTAAGGAATACCTGAGGGCTAAATACAATAAAAACATTAACATTAATGTTAACAATGTTGCATCTCCATCACTCTCCATAATAAAATGATACTGTAAATGTGGTTGACGTAATAATCAATGCACACTGTGCTGTACTGTTTACCAAAACTTGCTGCAAACACCTGTATAGTGAAACTGTCGTCTATCCATTCAAATGTTGACACAGCGCTAGAAGTATTGAGAGCTCCGTGAACCACGTGACCGCATTTTTTTATGAATGAAGGCCAGTATCACTGATACTAATGTCTCTATGAAACATTAATGACGTTACATCACAGTATAACTGAAAGCTCCCAATTTCAACATTTATTAGGCTTTAAAAAAACAACTTTTAATTTAAGTGAACTTAAAACAATCTTTACATAAACCCATTATAATAAATGTTATTTTTACCTGTGGCCTTCCCTGCTAGACATATACAGAAATGTAATAGTTATCAAACACCTTTCTTAACTGCATAAATAATAAATGAAATAAAGATTAAACGTCATTAAAGCTACAATTTTCTCTGTTCCCGTTGTTCTTTGATGAACATTAATGACAGGCTTCATCAGTGCTCCTGTCACTTTAAGAACGGCCACTGACGAACATGACGCGGATCTCACGCGCTGTCCCACGCATCTCATTTCCTCACAACTCTTAAAGTTCATTTAAGTCTTTATTTAACTAATTTAAGACTCCTAATATGAGAGAACTCAAAATTCTCTGTGTTGTTGTTATTGTTTGTTCAAGAGCAAAAGAGAACTCGATGTGAGCAGGAGACTGACGCGAGTCTGTCTGTGCGTCGTGTGTGTGTGTGTCAGAGTGTCCCTCGATTAACTTAGCTGACATGAGACAGCCACAGGACATCGACATACAGTGCGTTCTCTTGTGTCTTGTCGCGCTTGGAAGCATTTACATGAATAGGAGCGTGATCATGTAACGCTAGGCAAAAATGGATATAAAAATGGACGCTGCGTTATTTGCGTTACATATTTTTAATGCGTTAAGCTGAAAAAATTAATCGCCCGCGTTAACGAGTTAATTTGCCCAGCCCTGATTTTTACACAAAATCATAAATGATTCCGGTTTTATGAAGGGGAGATCTGTACACAACAATATTCGTCTAGTGCTTGATCTTTTAGATTACAGACATCTAATAGAGGATGATGGTTTTATTCTCTTCATTGACTTTTATAAGGCATTTGATTCAATTGAACACCCATTTATTTTTGATTGTTTAAGGTTGTTTGGTTTTGGAGATACATTTAGAAACATTATAAAATCCCTTTATGAAAATTCTACAAGTTCGGTTTCTTTATCAAGCGGTACATCGCCCAGATTTCCGATCAATCGTGGCATAAAACAGGATGTCCTATTTCCCCTTTTCTTTTTATAATAACCACAGAAATGCTTTCTGTCTTTATTAAAAATTCAAACATAACTCCATTAGAGGTTCTTGGCCAGCAAGTAATCATCAGTCAGTTCGCAGATGACACTACCATCTTTATGAAGCAGCTAGCGGAGGTCCCCAAAATATTACAAACAATTCACACCTTTTCCAAAGCTAAAAATACATTTTAACAAATGTGCAAACAGAGCCATTAAAAAATAAAAAAAAATTGGTTACATCTGGGGGGGAAAACATTATGAAAAGAGATGATAAAAGGTTTTAAAGATGGAGGTTTGCAAGCCATTGATTTTGATTCTATAAATGGAACCCTTAAAATTAACTGGCTGAAATCCTTTTTAAGCAAAAATATTTTTTGGTTTCATATTCCCAGAGAATTGTTCAAGAAATTAGGAGGAATAGAATTTTTGCTAAGTTGCGACTTTACCGTTCAACGTCTCCCAATTAAATGATCAAATTTTCACCAACAGGTCTTGTTATACATATAGTCATAACTTCACACCACTACGGAACAATAGATATATTACAGTTAGGAACAAATCACTGTATGTCAAGGACTGGATGGAGAGAGGTATTTGGTCAGTGTCCCATTTAATTGATAGTAATGGTATTATATCATATGAGAATTTCTGTGATTATAAATATAATTTAATCTGCAACAGGGCCAAATTCGAATCTATTACTAAAGCCATCCCTAACTGTGTTATTTGTCTAATTAAAGAAATTCTCTCTTATTCTATCCCCATGACCCCTTATCTCCCACCACTTTTAATTGAAGGTTATGATTTTAAAGGAAATAAACTTTCAAACAAAATTATTAGAAATATATTTAATAGCATTTCTTATCCTATAGTTGCTTTTAGAAACTAAATTGCAAAGAGTTTCTCAAAAGGTACCATTCACATACTTAGAACCAAATATTTATATATATATATATTTCCTCTACCCCCAAAAATGAAAGAAATTCATTTAAAATGTTTAAATGGGATATATCCATCCAGTGAATACTTGCGACTTAGATTTGGTTTTGACTCTAATAAATGTGTATTTTGTGTTGACATTGAAACCACAAATCATCTGTTTTTTTTCATGTGGAGGCTTTATGGTCTGATATTTATGACTGGCTTTTCCCAAAGGTACCTCACCTTGAAGACTTCACTGTAAAGGACATTATTTTTGGACTTGTAATGGACAATAACAAAGATAACTTCCTGATTAACAACATCCTCATGCTGGGAAAATTGTATATACACCAATGCAAGTTCTTAAAGATGAAACCAAGATTTCATTCATTTCATTATAAGTTTAACTCTTATACAAAAGCCCTCAAAGTTATGAAAAATAAAAATGCCATCAGTCTTTTTTCCATTATTGAAGAATATGATCTTCAAACAAAACCCTAGCCCCTTTAATGTTTTTTGTTTGTTTGTTTTTGTTGTTTCTTTTATCATGATGATTTTTCTGATACATTTTTCTACTGTACTTTCAAGTACTTGATCTGTATATTGTAATACAAAAATGTTCTGTTATTGCCATGCTGTTTGTAAATGATTATTTGTTCAGCAATAAAAAAAGAAGAAAAAAAAGAAATTCAAATGAATTAAAGGATCCCAAAACAAGAAGAAAAAAAAAAGTTTATAGCTCTGCTAAGATAGCATATTATTTCTCAAATAAACTCTACTTCGGTTCTTGAAGTCACTGCACAATAAGCTTGTATAGCTATATTCATTCTATTCATTTTATAGTCGATAATGACTGTGGTCAAGAAAAAAAACGGCTTAGAAGACTTGTCATTTGAAGTCATTATCCCAACATTGTAATGCAAATACAAGCTCATAAACAAATGAGAGAGAACCAGTTGTAGTCACATACTGAACTAGTGCAATTTGGCCTTGAGAACTGTCATTTTAAGAGCTGAACTTGGCATTTCCTGCACTTCTCACCCATCTCTTCTGGACACATAGTCTTAAAAGAATAAATTGCTTTCTTAGATGGAAATGTCAAAGAGACTTCAACTAAACCATGTGCAACATCATAGCACATTCTGTGCACAATAAGCCACAGAGGACAACCGTAATTCAAAATATAGGCAACAATTCATACGTGCTAAATATATGTATCCCATGGTACACTTCACATCCTTTTAACCGCAACTGGCCATATTGTAAAAGGATTTGAATCATTTACAGTTTCTCCACAGGCCATTACAGCCACAGGGTAGAACATTCCCCATATGATGATAAATCTATACTAGCAAAACCAACGTTTAACACAATTTCGATCTGCTCCATAGACAACAAACACAAAATATTCCACATAAACGAATACAGATGTGTCAGACGCAGCGGTAACTCTTTATAATAAGTGTTGCCGTTAAACATCACACTATTACACCATATGTTAATGACAAAGGGACATAGTTGATAAGAAAATTAATATTTCAGTCTAATTAGTTAAAGCACTTAGCGAGGGAGATTATGAGCTGCATGTGACAGAGAGATCCAAATCACCACCACATGTGTCCTGGTTTCGTGAGCGAAGACTCATTCGTCATGACAATGAGGCAGAGCTGCTGTGTCCCTCTCTCTGTCTTCAGGATCTTGTCAGCTAGACTTGGAACTTAATCATGTGTTGAGTACCAGGAAATTGAGATTGAAGCCATTGCTGCTGTCTTATAAATCCCAGCACCGTTACATTTTCCTTGCAATCAGAGGTTATTTTGCAAATAAAGCCATCCAAACTCAATGCTGGGTTCAACGCCGGGCTGAAAATATGCATTACAAAAAGTATGAACAACTACCCCAGTTGACCTGCAGGATCACGTCACAATTTCTAGTGCTGACAGGTTTACTTGATCTATGAATGGTCTCTTAGTATTTTTGACGGTGCTCCAGTGAGTTTTTAATGTGCTGACGGCTCTGTTTGACATACACAGGTTCCAGCACATGTTTGGCCAATTCCATATGTGTCTCCCATGCCTCCTGAAACTGGGAAACTAAGGTATCTGTGTATCTGAACATGATTGGATGTGTTTCTTAAGGCCGTGATACAACAATTTTTTGCACTAGAACAAATCATGCTGGGGTTTTTTGTGTGCAACTTGCTGCACAAATACCAATCAATAAGATTTGTTTTAACGGGTGACGCATGCACATAATGCACACACAAGCTTCCGTGTTTACCTTGTCTGATTTATATGTGAATAATAGCCTAAATTAAATCTGATCATCATATAAAGTGATTCATATCTCTTCAGCAGACCGCTCGATTCATATAGATTACTTTTACGATGCCTTATTTGTGGATCTTAAGTTTTGGTTACCTGGACTCTCAAAAGAAGGACAGAAACCTATAAAAATATCTTAATTTGACCAAAGTTTTATGGGTTTGGAACAAGTGAGGGTGAGTAATGATGACAATTTTTATTTGAATTGTGAATTAATATTTTAACAATACTGTTAAATGTAATCTTTAGCAAATTTCTAAATGAATATGCATTTTTCATACTGTACATTAGAACGTTGTGATGCCTAAATTCACTTGTAGTATTTAGCATTTATTTTACTTTATTTAGACAAAATAGTATTGATTTTAATATAATTTATGATATTAATGATATTTATGATATAATCTTACAAGCCCTCTGGGTAAATTTTTGAATAAAGCACTTGAGGAAGTGTCGCTCCGTGTGTGGCAGTGTATTGTAAGTTGTGGCTATGTTGGCCATAGGGACACGTATTAAAAAGGCATAAACGCCACACCCTCCCTTTTACTGTCAGTAGACTTGCTGAAATGAAAATACCTCAGTGTTAAAAATGCAGCCGGTTTACTGTTTGTGTCTTGTTGCTTAGGAAAGTAAAGACCTGCTTATTCTGCCACCATATGTTGTGTTTTTGTCTCGCTACTGATTTTCTCTTTACCTGGTTTATGGATGTCACAATTCTGTTTTGTAGCAGCCCTGGTAAAAGTGACTGTGAGTCTATGGGGATGGATCTGTTTCATACAGACAAGGAAACTTACAACAGTTGGCAGTCAGTTTACTCCACAGCTTACTCAAATCCCATGGTCATTTCCTTCGGGTATTACTTAGTAAGCCATGTGTATGTGCGTAAGTAAACTAGCATGTGTGTCGGCCATTTGTGTTAATGTCATTTGAGGCTCCGGTCGGAGTGCATTAGGGTTTCATACACTGTGGTTTTTGGTATTAACCTTGAGTTGCACCTGTGCTTATGAAATAGTGTCTTACTGATTAAATGATTTATTTTATTTTTGTTTTCTGCCTATATGTTAGCCATAGATGTGTTTGCATCAGAGGCCAAAGGTCATGTTCAAGTTGACCATTTTTAACAGGCTTATCCTGGTTCATCCCAGGTGCTCAAATGTGCTTGGCCAACCCCAGAAAAGTGTGCTGTGTGGGAGGCAGTGATGAGAAAAGCACATGACAATATTTGGATTTGATGACTTGCTACAAATGTTGCTATTCTGCACAGTCATAAAAACAACAAACGTCTGCTTTAGAGGAAATCTGCAGAACATCTCTCAATGGAATCTCGCTTCAGAAGTTTTATTTGGCATATTTCCTGTCACTAAGAACAGACAAAAGAGTTTCAAGCTACAGTTCAGTGCTGTATTCATAGGGTTTTTGTCAGTTTTCCTTTGAAATGGCCCCTGGGTGAGACTCCAGAAACTGGAGGTTTGTCACTTGTCATGATAAACCATTTTAGAAGTCTTTAGCAATTCCATTAAAATGTAATGTTTTTGGTTTTACTGGACTACACTTAAGCACACCCTAAAGTCCCTGAATAGTAAATGGTGATTTCATGTGGCTTCTTTTGTAGGTGAGAATGGGAAAGAGTGCAGGTTAGGCTTATGCACACTTCCCATAAGGCAGGGCCAAGGCCAGAGCAGGTGAGCAGAGGTATGTACAGTAGACGATCCACAGGAAATAACATACATGAAAACCAGATGGTCCTGGATTCTTTTTGACCCCAACCCACTTCCTGTTACCCTTACTGGATTGATTTTTCATGATTAATCTGAGACATGTAACCAGCAATCTTCTTTTTGGTTCTACTTATTTGTTTTGTTCATATGTTTGCGTTTTGTATTTTCCGTAAAAGCAAACAGAGTAAATGTAACATCATTAACTTGTATACTATCTTGTTCTTTGTTATATAGCATTTCGTTTTGTTAGTTCTGATTCTAATTAGCTGTGGCTTAGCTTCTTAACTTCTCTACTTGACCTCCTCTTAATGACATTTATCATGACTGTGGGTTGCAGAAAAGACATGCATATTATAAATGATCCAAATAATGTTTACTTTCAGTGTAACAGTCACACACAAACACCATTTAGAAGTTTGATGTTGGTAAGATCTTTATGTTTTGTAAAGATGCCTCTTATACTCACCAAAAGCTGCATTTATTTGAACAGAATACAGTAAAAGAGTAATATTGTAAAATATAATTATTATATAATATAGCGGCTTTTTATTTTAATATATTTGTTATTTCCCTGTGATGGCAAAGCTGAATTTCAGCATCTGTACTGCAGTCTTCAGTGTCACATGATCGTTCAGAAATCATTCTAATATGCTGATTTGGTGCTCAAAAACATTTCTTCTTATTATCAATGATGTTCTAACATTTTCGTAGGAACCATGATACAGGTTTTCAGGATTCTCTGAATAGGAATTTCAAAAGAACAGCATTTTTTTTAATAGAAATCTTTTGTAACATTGTAAATGAATCTTACATATGTTTTACCCATGAGTAGGTATATATCATTGTACTCAAAACTCCTAATCAGCATGACTCAAGTGCAATGAATTATGAAGATCCCCTGCTCAGTGTGTGGGGAGTAGTGAACACTACATAGAGATGGTATGTGTGGCATAAGTGTGGTGTTCCTTTGCATCAAAGCCTCACAAATGAAGAGCTTGAATCAGTCATGCCCATGCTAACATTAGACACAAGCCACCTTATAAATCCTGACACAGCTTTCTAGGCTCCTTTAAGAACTTGGACCTCACTAGGTGATGGTTCCTAAAACAACATAACATAGCAATAATTTATTTTTAAAAAATGAAAGCAGATGTCCATCAACTCTACCACACTTGGCAGATGGTAACAGGGTGAGACCTATAGAATAACAGTCCAGGGTGGAGACTCTTAAACCCCCCACTGTCATTAGACTGATGGGCTAATGTTGGGCCACTCCTACATACTAAATGAAAGGGTTGAGAGAAGTCTGACCACATACGGCTATGAGTGCATGTGTCACCACACAGAGTAAGAAACCTGCATACTGCTTTATGCTGTAGGGGGAAACTGCATATGTTGGTGTCTGAAATAAAGAAATAAGTCTCTAATGTTATTTAAACAGGGTGTGTTTAACCAGACTGATGTCATTATTTCAGGACCCTCTAACCCTCAGCCATATGCTCTTGTCTCAGCCGTGTTAGTGCTGCCTACACACCAGCAGGAGTGTGAGAGTGCATAAGTGTGCTGTCAGCCTGTCTGTCACACACCCTCTAAAGCACTTAGTTCACTGAGTACAGTGCAGGTGTAAGACAGTGGGATCAATTGAGACTTTTGTAAGGTTGTAGTATAAGTATGTTCTTGTGGACAGAAGCAAATAAACAATCACCTGGAGCTAATTTGGTATGGAAACAATTGCGTCCTGTTAATAATCACTGACAACATTGTATTATTTAGCAATTTTTTTCTTAAAGGGGTCCTATAATGCCCATTTTTACAAGATGTAAAATAAGTCTCTGATGTCCCCAGAGTGTGTATGTGAAGTTAGCTCAAAATACCCAACAGATCATATTTTATAGCATGTTAAAATTGTCACTTTTTGGGGGTGAGCAAAAACACGCTTTTTTAAGTGTGTCCCTTTAAATGCAAATGAGCTGCTGCTCTCTGCCTCCTTTCAGGAAGAGGGCGGAGTTTCAAGAGCTCATGTTAGCAGCTCCGATTACCTCACGCAGACACGCACTGAAAATGTCTGAAATTGTTCAGCCTTTTATGTTCAAACTGGAGTCGGAAATGATGGAGGGACTCAAGAAGAAGTGACAACATGTAGAATGCAACAGGACATTTCTGAATGGTTAGTTGATGTGGAGTTAACTATCTTCAAGTCATTGATTAGCATATTTTGTCATTTATATCATGATAATCTGTAAATTGCTCATGTGGGAACTGTTGTCAGATGCCTACAGAGCCAGAGAATATAAGCATGAAGATAGAACAGGTATAATTTAGTTTAATTACGGTTATTGTGTTGTCATCTTGCTTTTATGACTTATTTATGCACTTGTGTTACGTACTGTATTGCAATAAATGTAAAAAGACGGATGCGACAGCTTGAGCAGACTCCTAAATGTACTCTACTACAACAACTCTTCCTCTTCTCAACATGGCCTTTGTTGCTTGTTCCCGGGGGCAAGGTATATGTAGATTTTAGGGTTGGCGATGTCACTTACCCGAGAAGAAGCATGTTGTAGTCCCTACCAGCCGTTTGTTGTAGTCCTTATTAAGTGATTTCTTTAAAAGAAAATATATCCCTTTGCTTTGAATTTCTAGCGTTGTAACTTTGCAGATATTGTTTATGCTCAAACAGCAACATTACACACTAACTAAATTAAAAAAGTGAAATCATAATCAACCACCCCTTTAATGACTGACATTGTTCAAGCTTGTTCAAGCTCACATTTGCATGCATCAGCTAAATCAAAATTCAAAAGTAATTTTTCTATTGAAAAAAAAAAATAGAATAGAATTCATTTAAATTCCATTTTATTGCAAGCAAAATGTAAAAAAGTTTTTCAGAATCCACAGCAAAATTAAAGACAATTATAAAAGCGACTGGCATGAAGTACATTAAAAAAGAAACTAAAACATTACAGAAATGTTTAATATGTGGAATGTATGTTGTGAGACAATTTGTGTAGAACACTTTATACAAGGTATTATTATTACCTTGTGAATTATGAAATTATTTCCATTATTTCCCCTTTTTATGTCCGTGGCAATACAATTGGGCCTATGTTGTCTTTTTTTTTTTCAATATGTTTTTAATGTGATCATCTGGGCACATTATATAATATTTTTGCCCAATTTCCTTACAGTTGTGAGGGCAGTCTATAGGCATATAAGTGAAGAGAAAGTGTAATACTGTATACTGTGTGTGTGTGTGTGTGTATATTTTTACACATTTTATGGAAGTCTGTATTTTTATTTTATTGAGGGTCGTCTGTCAACAATAGGTTCATGCTGACACTGTTTGCTTTGGGTGGTTGGCTTGCTTGTTCCCTAAAATCAGATCAAACCAGCCTTTGATTGCTGAGCAAGAGCCAGATGTTCAGAATCTCCTTCAGTATTCAAACGTCTCGAGAAAGTTCTACCTGCGGTCACAGATTATTACGGTATGTGATTTAAAAATGTCAACTGGATGAAAATAGCCTGCGGCTTTTGTGTTTTGTGTACCTCACGACCGAGACGTCGACCCTGTGTGGCTTCCTGTTCTGCCTCTGGAGTATTTCTGGCTCTCCTCTAAACCATACTTTAAAGAGTCACCAATTTCATAACTCTAATTAAACATTACATGCCGAAAGCATGCGTTTATGGAATTCCGACACAAACAACAGCATTCCTAAGCCAAGCCAGCTGCGTAGAGAAAATTCCATTTTAGAGAATGTTTTGCTTTGTGAAAGCCAAAAAAGGATACTTTTGTGTGAAATGATTGATTCTACGGTTTGATTTTATTGTTCCAGCTGGGGACTTTAATGTTTGTGAGTATGCCAAGTTAGTGGCTTTTGCCATCAATGTCATTATGACTTTGTGTCTTAATTATAGGTTATTAATGATCCTCTCATAACCAAAGCAAGCTTTGAACCAGCTTCAACACAACCCATAAACAAAGTCGACAGAAATGCACCGCTGCTTGATTCTTTTCCAGCCTTCGCCCACTCTCTGTTTCATGCAACTGGCCAATGCTAATCATTGCAGAAGTCCTCTGTTTATGTTTTTGCATTTCTGCTGGTTTGGTCTCCAATTATTTCCAAGCCTGGCGACCTGAATGACTTGCCTGGAGTCTGAGAATCTGACCCCAGACGACTGCAGCCGGGACGGGTAGTTAGTGCAGGTTCTAATTGGCTTTGAGGGGTTATGAAGGTCCAATATTAGATGAAGTGCAATGCAGACCAAAGCCTGGTCTGAGAGTGCCGGCATGGGGGGTAAACAGGGCAACTGGGCTTTCGGTGGATAATTGAGCAAGCCCCCCACAAACTGCTTAATCCTGATAGTGACAAGTACATTTTAGAACAAGGTCATTCTGAGGCCTAAATGGTTTGCATTGCAATGTAACATGAATTATCTCAAGAGTTTGTCACTTGTCATTTACATGATGCTTTTATTCTAAAACTGGTTATTTTACTATATTGCCATATGTGACCCTGGACCATAAGTCATAAGTCGCACGGGTACTCGCAATAGCCAACAATACATTGTATGGGTCAAAATGATTGATTTTTCTTTTATTCCAAAAATCATTAGGATATTAAGTAAAGATCATGTTCCACGAATATATTTTATAAATGTCCTACTGTAAATATATCAAAATGTATTATTAGTAGTAATATGCTTTGCTAAGGACTTCAAAGGTGATTTTCTCAATATTTAGACTTTTTTGCACCCTCAGAATTCAGATTTTCAAATAGTTGGATCTCGGCCAAATATTGTCCTAACAAACCATACATCAATGGAAAGCTTATTTATTCAACTTTCAGATGATGTATAAATTCAAAAAAATGTACCCCTATGACTGCTATTGTGGTCCAGGGTCACATATAGACAGGATATTTAGACTGAATCAACCTCATGTCTTATATGTCAGCAGTAAGTGTAGTTTACACATAGTGAGCGTGGTTGAAGACATATGGCCCTGTTAACAAGATCTCAGTGCTGACAACAGCCACTAAAAGAGGAACATGAGGTCTGATGGATTCTTCTGATGGATTAGAGAAACTGAGATAGAATCCCCTTGACCTCATTTAAAGATTTGGGGTCATATATTTTGTATTATTTATTTATGTATTTAATGACAATAATGATTACTTTTATTCAGCAAGGTCACATTAAATTGATCTAAAAAAAATGACATTTATAATGTTAAAGATTTCTATTTCAAATTCTATTCTTCTGAAATTTATCAATGAATTTGATTTGATTTGATTTAATACGATTTGTTAAAGGGGTCATGAATTGAGAAATCTAATATTTTGACACTGAACCTCCCTACCTCTTATATCAATAGACAATTTCAGTTTTTTCAGTTTTTTCACTTCTTTCACGAACATTTCTGATTGAAATCTTGTTTCTTGTTTTGGCCAGGGGCGTAAATCGCGGGGGGGACGGGGGGGACAGGACCCCCCCAATCTGAGGGCTGTCCCCCCCTAAAAACCATGCTGAGTATTGTAAATAATATAACAATATATACTTAAAATAAATGTGTACGTGCTAAAACAATACAAACGCAAACGGGACAAAAAAAATGCGTTTTAAGTTTAGAAACATTTTGAGTCCCCCCTAGCCCCAGAGTGGTTTGATCCACCGCGCACCGCGCACTAACGTTACCCGTAAAAACTACCACACAAGTTTGGGGAGAGAACAAAGCTCTTCAGATAGCAGTTGTGAAACACCAGTAAGTAGCTGTCAAGGCTATTTTATTCACTTTAAACATCAGATGAAGTGATTCTTTTCTCTTTAATACAGATCAGGCAAAACACTGTTAACATCCCTTGCCCACCGCGGCACCGCCCCGGGCCACCGTCGTTTTCGTTTTTATAGTTATAAAATAATTTAGTTCAGTTAGAGAACAGACACTACAATTAAAAACTGAACGTGTCTGCTCAATACAGCACGAGCCGAACGAGCAAACAGCTGACAGACAAGATGATCGCGGATGATTTGCTTTCAAAGCGAAATGTAAAAGCGCCTATTTAAGGGACTGTGTCATTGTACTGTTTTGTTGTTGTGTTTTTCATTACGAATAATAGGCTAATGAACCCAAAATTCAAACAACCCGCCCCCAAATTCAAAAAATTGGCGCTAATTATAATCCGAAAGTATATGCGCACGGCTGTAGGGTTTTGCTCACTATGATAATAAGTGGCAGATCAGAGGGCTTGCTGCAGTTGAATATCTAAATATCTGAATATCAAGTATAAAATACTATGTGGAGGACGCAAGATAATTTAATAATTATAATATGACTGCGTGGTGAACCTAATCGTATTTAAACAACTATCGCTTTGAGTTGTTGGTCAGATAAAATGACAGATAAAAGAAAAACGGACATTAGATCATTTTTCAGTACACCAAAACGCCAAATAAGTACTATAGGCTATATATATATATATATATATATATATTTTTTTTTTTTTTTGTACACATATCCTTACAAGTACGATTTTGGCTGGATTATTTGTGTCCCCTTCAAAAATTGCTCTTGAGAAATTTCATGTTTATTGTCCCCCCCAACTGTTAGATGAAATTTACGCCCCTGGTTTTGGCAGACAATTTAGCATGTTTTAAGCAAAAACTCACTTCATTTTGATTTTTTCCCAAAAAATTGTTTTACTTATCTAGTTAATGAATCTTGATTAAAGTATTTTTAGATATTTGGACTGGAAACTTGTTCTCTCAGGTGTGATACCCAGCATTATTCATTAACGTTCACGCCTCCTCGCATACTGCCTTTGTAAAGAAAGTGTCTTACAAAATGTAAATTAATATATTGTTTTATGTGAATAAGTAGGCTCAATTATTCTCACAACAGTTTGAAGCAAATACTCTAGGCAACAACTCCCATTAGTCAAAAGTCTTGTGGACACATATCTATAGTGTGTTTTGAGGCCTTAATTTTAAAACATTTTTGTTAGGTTTTTTTTTTTCAAAAACCACGCATAAAAATTATTCTCTCAAAAATACAAGCATGTACATACATGTTGCTCACATATTATGGTAGCCCAGTTTGTGCTGAATACAGTGTAATTACACTTTTGCCATTAATATGTTTATAAGCAACTGAAAAAAGCACAAATGTCAGAGCATGTCAAAACTTATAAAGGGCCCCAAAACAGCTCAGACTTCTAGGGGTTAAACTGACCTCAAATTTTTGAATGTTAGTGTAGTGTATATAATTCAGTAAACACAAAATTGTGTCTCAAGAGATTTACTTTTATTTGCGTATAGGGTGTCACATGCTGAAATATGTTACATTACTGCCACCATCAGTCTGGGACAGTCCATTCTCTTTGTTGTTCCTTATGTTTGTTTGTGATTCTGTGCCGAAAAGCTATTCAAGATTTATGACTTCTTGCTCAGAGGATGAGAACGTATCAATCTCTGTCTATGAATATCTCATTCTTTTACTCCTCCTCATACTGAGAAAGTTGAAGATAGGCTGAGAAGTATAGCAGCTCTGTGTTGCTGGATGAGTTATTTATTCAGCAGACAGACACAGGCAGACTTAAAGGAGCAGTGCACCTTAATGTGTAAATGAAAATACTGTCATAATTTACTCACTCCAAACCTGTATGACTGTCTTTCTTGCATGCAACACAAAATTAAACGTTTAGCTAAATGTCTGAGCTGTGCTATTCAACACGATGAAAGTGAATGAGGACCAGCTCAAAAAAGCATCATAAAAGTGGTCCATGACTTCAATTGCAAGTCTTTGAAAGCATTATGATTATTTTGTTATTTAAGTTATGATTCAATGAAAATCTAGCTTGACAGCTGTGGTCCCCATTCACTTTCATTGTGTGGAAAAGATCAGCTTACACATTTCACTATAAATGTTTAATTTTTGTTCCACAGAAGAAAGTTGTGTAGGTTTTAAAAGACAAGAGGGTGAGTAAATGATGAAATATCATGTTTTGGATGAACGATCCCTTTAATACAAGAAGAACATCAGTGATTCCAGCATGCCATCTGGAGTGGAAGTTAAAGAGTCTCCTTTTTAGCCACTACTGTACCACAGAAGGCGTTGCATTAAAAGTTTCTCTCTCCAACACCCACAGAAACACACTTCTTCCGTTTCCTCACAGTGGATTTCATTTGGTTTCCATGCGGATTTTCAGATGCTGAATCTGCTCTATTCCAAAATATAGTTTTTCACTGAATGCGCTAAAAAGGTTTTGTTTTTTCTGCATTGTTCTCTAAGCTTATGATTTACGAAATAACAGATGTTTTATGTAAGCACTCACTCTGACACTCAATTTTCTTCACAGGAGAATCCACTTTTGTTGACGACCACGGGCCTCCTACACCAAGGGTAAGCAGTTTTTTTGCATTATCAAACTCTTTTTCTCTCTCTTGTTTTGCTTTTAAAATGTACTGTACAAAACATCCCTGTCTGTGATTGTCCTGTTATTTTGGCCTTCCCACACTAAAGGAAAACATTTCAAGACTTGACAGTGACTGGAAGGTCTCATGCACACACATCCACAAATTCACATTTAACAACCCCATGAAATGGCTTGACAAATGCGGTTTTATTTCCTGTGTTGATATATTTCCTGATGAAACAGGAAGTTTGTGTGGTATATAGCCAGAGGCTATCAGTTTAAATCATAGCCTGGCAAAACCATACTATTTATGCAAAAAAAGAAAGAAAAATATTTAATTTTGTTATTTTGTGTGTGTATGTGTGTATCTCAGGGCTCTAGACCAGTGTTTCCCAACCTTTTTTCGGTCATGGCACCCTTTGAAAATGTTCTCCATTTTGTGGTACCCCCTTGTGTATGTTATGCTAGGGGTATAACGCTACAGATTGCTCACGGTTCGGTTTGTACCACGGTTTTAGGTTCACGGTTTCGTTACGGTTCAGTATTTGCTATGTTCAGGGAAAAAAGGACTACTGTCAAATAAAAATAAAAAAATAATAAGAACAAATCATATAAATACAAGCAGCAGCACAAATAAATACTATTGAGCAAAGATAGGCCTACTAATAAAATAAACTATGCTTTTAAGGTTTTTCAGGTACATCTAACATTAGTTTTCAGGTACAGAAATTGATCAAATGTAATATAACATTGCATAATTGAGTGTATAAATTAAAGATTAATCCTATTAAACTTACAAAAGCTATTCAATTAAGAGCAGTGAGTAATGTCCTTGTCTTTTGTTGTTTGACATTAAACAGACAGCAGTAAAGGCTACTGCCCCTTTAAGACCTAATGCTTGGATATGTGTCGTCTTTCTCGACTATTAAGTTTACTTAAGGCATATACAGACTATGTCTGCTAGAATACTCATCAAGATGGACATGTTGACATACATTTTGTGTGAGTTTGTCCGTTCAAGAGCAAGACTTGAAAGAGAACTCAATATTTGCGCGCTGTGAGACGTGTGCGCGCTCTCGGATGAGTGCACAGAGACAAATTTTCTCACAGCGCGCGCGACTTCTCATTCGCAACACTGCTCTAGACTATGACTAAATGTTTTTAGGTCGGTGCGACTGAATTTTGTTAGAGGTCGGTCGCACTGATGCATGAGGTGCTATGCATGGTTTTACCTGTGGTTATCGTGATCTACAAATGTAGGGTACTATTCAAGACCAATTTTAATAAGAGTAAAAGTTCCAACAGAATATTTAGATTTAACCCTGTAAATAGAGGTTTTTACATTTTTGTTACAATAAATGTACATTTATTTTCATTAACTAAAACAGCTCAAGCTACTTTTGCTGTCAACTCAAATGACTGTCAAATGTGCATTTCAAAGAAACAAAACAATACTAATAATTAACATTATTAATTATTATAATAAAATGTTGGTGCCACCAAATCTGAGCAGCAAAAACCTCTTCAGTGTTCTGTTGGTTTGTGTTATTCTAATCACTTTGAAATTTCCGATGCTCCTCTGAATTCTTTCTTTTTGCCATCTCCACAAACTAGCTATAGGCAGCTGCTTGTATCTGAGCACCAAAGATTACTATGGCTCTGTTCACACAACAGTAGAATATGGTTGTGAGTCCTGTTTTGAGATACCCCTCGCTGGTACTTTTTCAATACTTTTATTACTTTTATCAGACTGTAGCACGGTGACATCACGTGCGTATTGCATATCTTTAAAACGCATGTGCCATAACGTGGTCACAGCGCATGCGTGTCCTATTTGAGTTACACGGTGATATCGCGCGTTTTGACCTCTTGTATGACGTCCCACGTCTGCAAAACGCAAGCGAAAACTTGACAAAATAGGTTAATAAAATGTTAAAAAGGCTTAAGTAATAATAAAAGCAGCAAAACTGAGTACATGTCCATGGTTTGACCATGCCTTCTGAGGTAAAAGGATATAATTATAAGGATTTGTAATGTCTGTGTTTTATTTCATTTAAAGTTTATTTTAGATTAGAAATCTTTATTGTCCACACATGGGGAAATTCACAAAAACATATACATTTGACGACACAATCCAATACAGCAAACACACTAACATACCTAAGAAACTTGCAAGAATTACCTGCCCCATGCATTACAAACACAAGACAATGACATAAAATAAATGTATAATCTAATTACAGTAAGACCATAAATAAAATAACTAAGAAATATTACTAAATAAATAACCACCCTTAAAGAGCACCTATCATGGAATTTTGAAATGTACCTTTCATGTAGTGTGTAACATAGATCTAAGTGAACGAAAACATCCTGCATAGTTTGAAATATGACAGGGCACCGTATATATAGTTATTTTCTTTCAAAAGTAAGAGTCGACTCTGAGTAATTTTTAAGAATCGTTAGAAGACCGAAGCTTTTTCTCTGACTAGATGACGTCAACTTGTCAAGTTATTTGAATATGATACGCCCACTTATTGCGCTCCAAGACGCCAGTGAAAACTAGAAAACATCATGGCGACGAGACCCTGTGTTCTGAAGTGCTACTCAAAAGCAACTTTTTTCATCTGCCCAAGGATGAGCATTTGAAGACTAAGTGGCTTGAAGACAAACCATACATCGTCGCGATTGAGTGTTTATTAGTCATCAAATGTATGTTTCGCGATCTCAGGAAGCTTTTATTATGGACTTTTATTATGGCACATGGTATCTTCTTCGTCTGTCTGTACCATATATGGACTACATGTGCACAGAGCGCCCTCCGGCTGCCAGGATGAATTGAAAACAACACATAAGAGACTCAATCGCTCATGATTACCGGTAGGCAAAATCTGCGCATTTTGAGAAAGTATTGAATAAAAAAATACTCCTCTGTTTAGAAATTTGACACAGACATATGAGAATCTATCAATATGTCTCCTCATCTGCACACTTTTGAACTAAAAGCCCTGAGGGATGTTGATTTGTCGGAGTTTTTTTTATGAATGAGATCAGCTGAGGCTCATATTACAATCAAACGGTACAGACGCGGTTTTCATAATCATAACTCCTGACACATATTAACAAATTACTGTCACTATAAGACTTTGATGGGCGTTCCGTTTCCGAAAATATCTGCACAGACTATACCAATCACAACAGACTGGGTCATCGGACCAATCACCGCAGATTAGCGTAAAGGCGGGGTTTTGAAAAGTGAATCACTAAAGGAATCATTTGAGAATCGCTGTCAAAACAGGTACAAATAAATGCATATTATAAGAAAACTAAAGTCTTTTTTGTCATTGCATGCATGCAAAACTGTTGTTGGGGACTTCTAAAACAATATTTGGAACATTTTAAATGCCATGATAGGTGCTCTTTAACAAATTTGTACATAGACCTAATGCATAGACTTAATACATAAATCATTTATTTAATAAAATAATGTCAGATGGAATAAATGTGATATTTTCACATTTTGTTGCACTTCACTGTGCATATTGCAATATTACTGTAAACATTAATGGCACCTTAAATACTTAGTTACATTTTATTTTTGTTTATTTTTGTGTATTATATTTTTGGACAGTTTCTGTTGCTTTGGCAATACTGCATGTAAAACATTTATGCCAATAAAAGTAGTTTGAAGTTAAACTGACTCCACACAGTACATTTTCATTGATAACTATCTTTTATTTCAAAACAAAGCAGATATCGTTTTTATAATTATAATTACAGAATTATGTTCACATACAGATTATCACACACACATATTATAATTTTTATATCACATACTGTTAAGGGAATAACAGTTTAGGATCCAAGACCAATTGTGGTGAATGAAGACCAAGAGTCAGGAGTGTAATTAATGAAAGAAATACTGAAGAATAGTTTGCAGTTTCATCAGCAGAAGCCAGCTCCAGGTCTCACAAGGAGTTCGTAGGCCGCGCTCCCTCTCTACCTGTCCCTCATACATACAATTTCTCAACAGTTATACAAGAAACTATGTTATATATGTTATATAAGGTCTAGCCACGTCATTAGTGCTGAATGATTCTTATTGGCTACGAGAAAATAGATTGGAGTTGGTTGAGCTCCAGTTTTGACCCAAAAAGTTTCCGAAAACATACAGATAACATGTGCTTTCTCTCAGTGAGAGGTACAGACCGTATTTACCATAGTTCTTTAGTGTTTCAGTAAAATATAAAATAAAAGACAAATCCTTATTTCAAGTGAGCAAACACTGTTACTGCACTCCTGGCATGGGCCAGACCCTCAGTCACTCCTCGGAGACCAAATACAAACTTTAGAAAACATGCATGAAGAAACATTCAGTGGTTCTATTGATTAAGTAATATCATAACTGGAAAGAATCATTATAATAATATAAGAGAATAAATATTGATTAATGCTTTGATTATGAATTTATTTAGGAGATTCAGAATGTATTTCAGAATCCGCACCCTTCAACACAAAACAATTCGTTTTAATCTACTCAGCCTAGAATTCCCCTCCATCATTAAAAAAAACATTCAACAGAGCAATAGCCCTCAACCTATCTGAATAAAATCCTCGCAGGACTCCTCTTGTGCCATCACCAACATACCCAGGCAGGCCCGTCGCGACAAGGCAGGAAAATATATATATATATATATATACACAAATATATATATACACACAAAAAAAAAAAATATATATATATATATATATATATATTTTTTATATATATATTTTTTATATATATATATATATATATATATATATATATATATATATATATATATATATATATATATATATATATATATATATATATATATATATATATATATATATATATATATATATATATATATATATATAAAAAATATATATATATATAAAAAATATATATATAAAAAAAATATATATATAAAAAATATATATATATATATATATAAAAAATATATATATATATATATAAAAAATATATATATATATATTTTTTATATATATATACATATATATATATTTTTTATATATATATATATATATATATATATATATATATATATATATATACATACACACAAAAAAAATATATATATATAAAAAAAAAATATATATAATCTTTCAATATTTTTATTTTATTAACAAAGTTATATTCAAGATTAACAAGCTCTGAATGAAAGATGGTAAGCCATATATACAATTGCAAAGAACAATCATTAAGAATGAAAAATTGTCACACTTCGTAGTAAATTGAGAACTGTTTCGTTTCTTTAGAACATTTTAACAAAAAATGTCTTTAAAAGCAAAAAAAAAGTTTACTTTGGTTAGAGCCACAAACAAATATAATGCAGAAGAAAAACAACTTTAGCGCTCACTGAGAAGCCAAATTCAGAGTGTGCGCATAACATCTCACATGAGAGAACTTGCCGAGCTGCAACAGTCATGTTAGAGACATTTAACGAATCCCCCCATTTTCCATTAGTTTGTGCAACATTGTGCAGTAGTTCAGCAATATTCGATAAGCCATTCCAAAAATTATGCCACGGATGTTGGTAGGTTTATGTCCCGGCCACCGCATCGGAGACATAAGAGTGTTATTAATCATTAATGGCAAGGAAAGCGCCATATAGCCTACTTGAGCACCACTTCGTTATTTTGGCTCAGAATTTTGTTGGTTGGAAATATTAACTTAATTTAGAAGTGCTTTTGAAATTAAAAACTTTGCATTAAATAAGCAAAATACATTTTTGAAATGGGGAGGCAGCCGCAGCGAGCGCAGACACAGATCGGCCAGAGAAACGGAGGAGCGACTGCTGTAAGGCGTTTGAGCAAAACTGTGGAAAAACTGCATAAAACGTGCGGGTGTTGAACCCTCTCACCGGGAAAAGTGTCCCCACGGGTGCGACGCCCCTGAGCAAGTCGTAGTTTGTCAATTTTATCTTAAACGAAGGCAATTCACCAGCATACAAACGTTCGCCTATCAACGGGTTGTTCTGTTTGGCCGGTGACCGCGCGCGCGCGCACAGTGGTGAAGTGGCCGTTTGAATTGAACACAGAATCGATTCTGAATTTTTGAGAATCGATTCTGAATCGTTGGATAACAAATCACGATGCATTGATGCATCAACCTTTTCTCCCACCCCTAATATATATATATATATATATATATATATATATATATATATGTGTTGAAATGAATTCAGATGTTCCAATCACTTCACTTGATAAGCGCAACACTATTTATAGGTAACATTTCACACTTGTTTTTCGGCGGGAATGCAATTAATTTGCTCAAAACAACACCTATTTGACCAACTGCATTAATGCTGCACTTCAACCAGGACAGTTATTGAAATGTAGACTGCACACAAATTAATGTTAATTCAAGATCAAGGCTAGTAAATGTCTCCTATAAACTGCATGTTGAAATCAGACTAGTACTTAACCATGAACACAAAAGCCACACCACACAAATGGCTTTTTGGTTTAAAAATTGTTTGTTAGCAAACATGTAACTAAAATTAAGTTTTTCCATCAATCAATTTGTTTACTTTCACCTTTAAAAGATTTCATGAGGCCCATTTATATAAAGTAAAAAAAAAGACCAAGCATTCAATCTATGTCAGAGTGTCCAAGAATCTTTCTACAGCGTTGCTGGCAGGGCAGGCAGAGCGAATTTTTACACTCTCGTCGGCAGCGGTGTGAACGCACAGTAAGGCAATGGTTATTTGTTATTTTTGAACAGAACATGTTCCTTTCTATAAATGTTCCGAAGTAATAATGTTTGTGTGGATCTGTCTAGTTTGGTAAAGTCTTGGTCTGGTAAAGTAGCTGAAACCCCCAGTTACTAAAAGACCCCAAGCCTGCAATGATAACAACCAGTTTTAATAACAAATCATTTATAGGGCGCGTTTATGCTAGGATATGCAGGTTGTTGCTAGGCGATGCATAACTTGAAACGTGACATTCTATTTTTGGGCTCTTGAGGTCATTGATATGCGACCAAGATGGCGGCGCGAGTAGATCGCGAGGCTCAGCGTCTCTCCAGATTCTGCAATTTTGCGGTATTTTTCTTGTTCATCTCGGGTCTGTTCGTACAGAACAGTTGTGCTTTTACATCGTACACCCGTTGTGAGCTTTTGGATATTGGTTTGCGAATTTCCGACAGTTTTATGGACAATCTTCAACTCCTTCCTGAGATCGCTAGGACGCCCGAGGCGATGCGCTCTGCCCGGCCGGGCGGAAGTGCTAGAAGGCGGCGCTGTGATCGTAAACAAAGGCGGGGTAAGCGTGGAGGTCTAAGGGCTAAGCTAAGGCTAACTCCTTACCGGCTCTCTTTACCCAGCATTTTCCTTGCCAATGTACGATCGCTAGTGAACAAAATGGAGGAGATTCGACTCAGCATTACACACAGTAAGAAACTTTTGAACTGTAACGTCCTAATCTTCACTGAAACCTGGTTAAACAGCGGAATACCGGACACCGCTATTGAGCTAGCGGGACGCCACACACTCCGGGCGGATAGAACACTAGATGGCTCCGGGAAGAGCAGAGGGGGTGGATTGTGCATTTATATTAACAAGGCTTGGTGCACAAACTCTGCTATTGTTGGGAGTCATTGTTCAGCTAACCTGGAGTTTCTCATGGTTAAATGTAGACCGTTTTATCTACCGCGGGAGTTCACCTCCACTATTATCACTGCAGCCTATATTCCCCCGGATGCTGATGCCAAGCTTGCTATGAAAGAACTTCACGCAGCCATCAGTAAACAACAGACTGATCACCCGGAAGCTGCGTTTATTGTTGCAGGTGACTTTAATCATTCAAACCTAAAGTCAGTGCTACCCAAGTTTCACCAGCATGTTTCCTGCCACACCAGAGGAAACAAAACCTTAGACCATGTATATACAAACATGGCGGGAGCTTACGTTGCGACACCCCTCCCCCACCTGGGACAGTCAGACCACCTCTCTTTGTTTCTATCACCCAAATATTCACCCCTCATCAACCGTGTGAAGCCATCAGTAAAGACCATCAAGGTGTGGCCTGCGGGGGCAGATTCCACACTCCAGGAAAGGTTTCTAAACACAGACTGGAGTATGTTTGCTTCTCAAGCCACCAGTGGCGCTCACACGGACATTGACTCATTCACTTCCTCTGTATTGGATCATATCAATACCACCATTGACAGTGTTACAACCCAGAAACAGATCACCACATACCCTAATCAGAAGCCTTGGATGAACAGGGAAGTTCGACTCCTGCTGAAGTCACGCAATACTGCCTTCAGATCAGGTGATGCACAAGCCTACAGTACGTCCAGGGCAAACCTGAAGAGGGGCATCAAAAAGGCCAAGCACTGCTACAAGCTAAAGATAGAGGGTCACTTTTCCAACTCTGACCCTCGACGCATGTGGCAGGGCATTCAGGCCATCAGCGACTACAAACCCACCCACTCCACCCCCGCAGCCACTGATGTCAACTTCCTGAACGAGCTAAATTACTTTTATGCTCGTTTTGAAAGAGACAACAGAGAAACTGCCACCAAGCTCAAACCCTCAGCTGACCACCCACCAATCACACTCTCCACCACAGATGTCTGCAAGGCACTGAGCCGGATCAGCACACACAAGGCTGCTGGACCAGACAACATCCCTGGACGTGTGCTCAGGGCATGTGCGGAGCAGCTCGCTGGGGTTTTTACAGACATTTTCAACCTGTCTCTTGCCCAAGCAGCTGTACCAACATGCTTCAAACGCACTTCCATTGTGCCAGTGCCAAAAAGCTCTAGCCCGAGGTGCCCTAATGACTACCGCCCTGTAGCACTCACACCCATCGTCATGAAGTGCTTTGAGCGGCTGGTCCTGGAACACCTAAAAGACTCTCTACCATCCACATTGGACTCACACCAGTTTGCCTACCGCAGCAATAGGAGCACAGAGGATGCCGTTTCCATGACACTGCACTCTGTGCTCACTCATCTGGACAATAAGAACACTTACGCACGCATGCTGTTTGTTGACTTCAGCTCAGCATTCAACACTGTCATCCCATCCAAGTTAATTGCCAAACTTGGAGACCTGGGCATCAACACTTCAATGTGTAACTGGATTTTGGACTTCCTAACTGACAGACCCCAGAATGTTCGTTCAGGATCCACCTGCTCCACATCCATCACACTCAACACTGGCGTACCACAGGGCTGTGCGCTAAGCCCGTTTCTCTACTCCCTCTTCACCGCCGACTGCAAGCCTGTGTATGGATCTAATTCCATCGTCAAGTTTGCGGACGACACAACGGTGATTGGTCTCAGCAACAACGATGAGACTGCCTACAGGGAAGAGATCCAGCATCTGGCCACATGGTGCGCTGATAATAACCTGCTCCTCAACACCACCAAAACGAAGGAGCTCATCGTGGACTTCAGGAAGGAGTCAAGAGGCACACACGACACCATCCACATCAATGGAATGGCTGTTGAGCGTGTCTCCAGTTTCAAGTTCCTGGGGACCCACATCTCGGCGGACATGTCGTGGACGACCAACACCTCCAGCCTGGTCAAGAAGGCTCACCAGCGCCTCTTCTTCCTGAGGACACTGAGGAAGAATCAGCTCTCCTCGGCTATCCTGGTGAACTTCTATCGCTGCGCAATAGAAAGCATCCTGACCAACTGTGTGGCAGTGTGGTATGGGAGCTGCTCTGTTGCGGAGCGCAAGGCACTGCAGCGGGTGGTGAAAACTGCCCAGCGCATCACAGGGACTCCACTACCTGCCATCGAGCACATACAGAGGAAACGCTGTCTGCATCGAGTTCGCAGCATCCTCAAGGACTCCTCTCACCCAGCCCACAGACTGTTTTCTCTCCTGCCCTCCGGCAGGCGTTTCAGGATCCACCGGACCAGGACCAGCAGACTAAAGAACAGTTTTTTCCCCAGAGCTGTCTCTTTATTGAACTCAAACCCCCGTTGATCCACTTCCCTCATAAACTGCTAACTCTCCTACCTCACATCTTCCTTCACTTTGTTATTTGCACTACCGACTGTTTATCACAGTAACAACTGTTTACATATGCATCTTGCACTGCCATATCTTAACTGGATTATGCTCATTTGCACTGCCGACTGTATTTATAGTACCAATGTTTACATTTGCATTTTGCACCGTACTTCTAACTGTAATATGCAACCACTTTCCACTGCACTTTTACACTTTTCTCCGGATAGCTCTGTCCATAATTTATTGCACTACCCTAATCCACTGCTATTCCTCATATTAGCCTAACATATTATTGTATACCTCTATCTGTAAAATTCTGTTTATAGTAATAGCCATCTGTATATTGTATTCATAGTACATATTCACCTGTAAATTCTGTTTATAGTAATAGCCATCTGTATATTTATTCACTGTACATATTCACCTGTAAATTCAGTTCTGTTTATAGTAATAACGTCTCTCTATTTATACATATTTATATATATTCAGTACATATCCATGTCCTGCACTTACGCATCCATTGTATATCCTGCACTTGCTGCTATTGCACTTCTGGTTAGACCTAAACTGCATTTCGTTGCCTTGTACTTGTACTTGTGTAATGACAATAAAGTTGAATCTAATCTAATCTAATCTAATTCTATTTAAATGTTTAAAGGAGAACGCGCTTCTAGCCTTACCCCATAGTTGGTTCACCCTCTGCCTATATTCCCAACCACTGGTTTAGAGCCCTGGTATCTGCTGAAAGATAGTTTTGTTGACTTTTAGGGTATGGTAACATATAACAAACATGGACCAAAAAAAAAGCCCCAAAACTTATTTCAAGTGGTCTTTTTTGGCATTTAGCTGACATAGTGACTTTCAAAAGGTGTTTTTGTTTTTATGTTTAAAATTTTCAGGGTCAAAAAAATTGGCAAGATCAGCACACACGCACATGACAAGTAATCTTATCAGCACTTCCTACAAAGAGGACAGCTCTGATCTTTGACACACAGATGAGAGAGAGAGACAGAGAGAGAGAGAAATAGAATGAGTGGAAAGAACAAGCTTGATTTAATAGGAGTGTCATTACACGCACTCTGCAAAAGAGGTTAAGCTCTGTGAAAGTTTCAGCTGGGTTTGCTCAGAGGATGAACGATGGGTCTGTTTCATAATAGTAGGGTTGAAGCCATCACTGTGGTCTGTCTATGGTTTTTATAGAGACTTGTTGAAAAAGGAGTCATTATATGTGTTATAGGACACAGTTGTTTTAAGATGAGTCTCAAAACACTTGTTACTTGTGCGAGACTGAATGAACTTCCCTGTAGAATAATTTATAACTGGGATTTTAATCAGTGTTATAATCAGTGTGTTGTGGTCAAAACTAATTCCAAAGTGTAATTAATTTCTCCGCGCTACTTTTTCCTGTTTGGTTTTCTCTTTCTTTTTGTGTCTCTGCAATGAAATGGGTTAAAATGATTCAGAGACTTTGGAATGCTGGAATGATTCATTGATAGTGCTGTGTGTGCGTGCACTCGCATGTGACAAAAGAGTCCAGAAGAGAACAGGAGAGGGGGTCCACCCATAAAAATATTCTTGTGAATGTTTACGATGGCCTTGTACAAATGTAAATGGTACAAACAACATTTTGTTTCTAACTAGAGGGATTGTTCTGTGAAAGTATTGACATTTCCTGTATTGAATATCACTCGAGAGGCCTCAATGTCACTGTAAAAATAAGTCTTTATTTACAGTTTATGCAATAACTTGCCTCATGAGAGCAGTGATATAAAACATTTGTTTAAACGTTCTGATAATCATCCCATAGGGAATTTTAGTGTTTTAGAGAGTTTTTAACAATGTCAAAGGGAAAGTTTTGTAGTACATGTTATATTTTATTGTATCTTCTCTTTACAATCCCGTGTTCAAGTAATAGCAAATTTAGACTACTTATGTTTATATTTAATATTGAGACATTTTGAAGTAAAAGTGGATGGAGATTAGAAAGAAAAGACCAACTCCTTAAAACGCTCATGTTTGACCCTGAGCCACAAAGACGGACAAAGATGAGACTGTGTGCATCAGCAGCTGTCCAAAGACAGAGATTGAAATAGAAAGAGACTCAAACATACATTTTAAATTATTATAGTGGTCAAGCTTGATTTTATTTAATAAAAGACAACCTATGTTTGCTTTAGCCTGATTTGCTTGGGTAACAGAGCTGTACTGAGAGTTAGGAACTTCAGAATGGCATAGTAGCATACTACTCTTCTTTATTTATTCCACTGTTTTTATTTCATTCAGCCTTTATCAAATTATCAAACAGACTGCCATAAGCACATCACAAGTGAATTTAAGCGGTTAACCTAAAATGTAAAAAAAGTCTTACCCAGAGACAGATGTGCAGAAGAATGTGGTTGAAATCACACACACTACTATATTAAAAAAAAAAGATTCACCGGTCTATAAATGTACCTATTCTCCTAGGTACAGTAAAAATGTTTTGTGTGTGGATCGGTCTAGTTTGGTAAAGTCTTTGGTAGCTGAAACCCCCACAGTTACTAAATGATAACAGCCAGTTTTAACATCTCACAGCTGTGGAAAACACACAAACTCTGAACAGACGTTTACAGATCTAACAAGAAATCAACATACTTACGCACACACAAACATACCACAAAAATGCTACAGCAAAGTATGTTAGCTTCAGTCTCATCACTGTATAGGCCACTACCAGCATCTGCAACTCAACTGGTCAAATGTGGCGCTAGCAACATTAAGATCATGGCTTCAAATCCTGTGCCTTTACTGATTTTGTGATAGTAAAATTCAAAACTCAAATGCATTGCAGTTGTTTTGAGTTTACGCTTCTGCTAAATGCATTATTCTACACTCTACTCTTTTTTTTTTTATGTATTTGGAAGATGCCTCTTCTGCTCACCAAGACTGCATGTGTTACAGCAAAAATTTTGTTAATATGTAATTTATTCCTGTGATGGCAAAGCTGGATTTTCATGCTTCAGAAATCATTCTAATATGCTGATTTGGTGCTCAAGAAAATGTTCTTACTATCAATGTTGAAAACAGTGCTGCTTAATAATTTTTTCAGGATGATTCAAAAGAACAGCATTTATTTGAAATAACTTTTAAACTATGTAAATGTATTTACATTATTTTAATGCATCTTTGCTTAAAAGTATTAATTTCTTAAAATAAAAAAAAGTATTACTGACCCTAAACTTTTGAACGGTAGTGCATCTATAAAAGGTTTCTGAAACAGAACCATCTAAAAATCGCAGGATGCATTTATTTTGCATTAGAATAGAAAGGACATGTATAGAAGGGTGATTATCTAAGAAGAAGACTGAGACAGGAGTAAATGTCGAGAGAGGGAGAGAAATGGAGATGAAGGAAAACAGGATGGGGGAGAAATGGCAAGGCAGCTGGGCTCAGACAAGGCCTCTTATGTGTGTGCGAGGTGAAAAGAGGGCATTCTCTGTGAACTTGAACGCATTTGTTGTTTTGGGAGAGAGAGCAGTTTCACACTATGGAGTGTGAGACTGAGAGAGACAGAATAATAAAAGGCTTGAGGGGGTCCCGAGACTCCCGACAGGAGGGGGTGTTGTTTAGGGAGTAACAAGGGAGTTTGTTTACAGACCTGAATAAAAGTGAGCGTGACTGCTGTAGTTGAAAATCATGTCACACATTCAAACATACACACAGACTGCTTTTGGCATAAATATTTGTTCTCTGGAGCATTTCTCATATTAAATACACAGAGGGCGGAGCAGCTCTCTAAACCCAGTTTCATCTAGGATGCTGGCCTGCAGGGAATTCCATTCTTCTTTTTTCCCTGGGTGTTCATCTAGGAATTTAAACATTTCCTCTGACTCTTTCTTAAAGACTCATTCTTAGGGTGGTGTGGAGTGTGGTTCTGAACTATCACCATTGTGCCCTTGAGTGAGACACTTAACCCTGGGTTATTCTAGGCCTAGGGGACTGTTCCTTTTTTCTATTTAACTTTTGCCATAATCTAGCACTTGATTCAAAGGGATACCAATAGATGTCAAATATTAAACCATATAGTTCTATAGCAGATTATTTCCTTCATATATTTATTGATCTTTTTATATCTTATGCATTCTGTAATGTGATGCCTTAATTCACTTGTAGCAAACAAGCGGTTTTATTTATTTTTTTACGTTTTCTACATAGATTAGACTTTTAGTATAGATCTATTTAATCATTTAACAGTTATTGGTCAAACATAAAATTTAATGAACGAATGTTCGTGTTTAGAGAAAAGTTTTCTAAGCATTTGTTTATTCTTGGTTTTAGATAGTCAGAAGTGGAGAGGGGTTTATTTATTAGGTCAAGCAAAAATTGGTATTTCCCTTAACAGAAGAAATCATTAGAAGAGTCCTTAGATTTAGATGTAAACACTATTTTTGTTAGAATGATGAAAGCCAGATTGAAAGTTGATTTTGACTTCTATAATACTACAAATAATGTAAAGGAGTTCACAAGCATATGGTGTTCTCAAATCTCTTCTTCTTCCTCCTAATAACTCCTAATAATGTATTTCAATGTCTGTGTCTTTAGGAGCTGCAATTCCCAAGTCAGGTGATCTACAACAGAGTTGGCAAGTGTGGAAGTCGGACAGTTGTCTTGCTGCTGAGGATTTTGGCAGAAAAGCACCAGTTTAACCTGGTGTCCTCTGACATCCATAACAAAACCAGACTCACAAAGCATGAGCAGGTCAGTGGATGGGTGAGTGTGTGTCTGAGGCAACTAATGATAAAAAGCGTACTGTGATGAAAACTTGCTGATGTGATTAAATAAAGGTGTTTGCCAAGGGAAATGCTCACTGAATGCCAGCAGCAATGAAACGCATCCGAATGGCACTCATTGTGGAGAACTTTCTTCCTTTGCGGAGAGGAAAAGAAAATATTCTGTCATCCCGTTTTGGGTAGAGTCAAGCCACATCACCTCCACACAGCTAAACTCAACCTATGAAAAGCTCAAATAAATAAGCTGATTAATTAACACTCATATACGTTTGTTGAGTGGGTGAGTGAAATAACAGTGACTAACATGAAAATGTTGGCTAACATGACTTTTTAAACTGGAAATCTGTCTATATCCCAGAATACACTCACAATACTTTCTGGACAGCATGAGACCTTCCAGAACCCAAGAATAAAATTATTTTGTGGTGATAAATTATTCATCGGTTTTCAAATGTAAACTGGTTAGATGTACGGTAAATACTCAAAGCTAATATTAAATGTGTGGGTTTACAGGAGGAAGCTCAGAACACATACAGGTTTCTTTGCCATCAGAACGACTAAATGTCCTAAACGCTGGTGTGTGTTCACAAAGATGAGAGGTAGAGAGAGAGAGCGAGAGAGCAGAAAACAGCCAATGAAAGTGATTCTCAGTGTGGTATCAGATATTTATAGAATGTTCCCTGACAGATATTCCAAACCTATATAACTCTTAAGATTTTCAAAATGTCTGTTTTTTTCCATACAATGAAAGATATCTGGACCCCACTGGTCTTCAAAATATCTTCTATTGTGTTCTGTTTGAGACTGAGATTACTTATCTGGGAATCTTTATATAATCCAATTTCCCTACCTGGTTGGTGAAACTACTGTAAGAGCAAACAAGAAGGTGTGAAGGTGCCGAATGAAAAGGTTAACCAGTTGGACCGCACTCAGTCACCTCCACATATATAAAATACTTCCTAAATAATCAATTTAAACTGATTTGAACAACATTTGCAAATTTTTGATTTGTTTATTACTTCTGGTCACTTCATAATTTCCATGTGTTATTTTATTGCTTTTGTGACATTACTGGTATTCTAAAATGTGGAAATTATTTTATAATAAGAATGAATGAAAGGGTGAGTCCAAACCTGCCTCAATAAAAAAAGAGTTTAATGTCTTGTTTTGATGTGTATTATTTATACACAAGTAAAGTTAAAATAACCGGATAAACCATTGACCTTGCTTGTAGAATTAACCACTCGGCTTTGTCCATAATTAGTTAGCATAACGCATAGCGCATTACGTGTATTTCCAGCCCTTGTTTTCTCTGGCTGACAGCTGTGATTGTGACTGATTACCTGTTTGTGGCGTTGGAGCATCTACAGAGTCTCCTAAACAAATGCAAATTTCTCTGCGGGATAAGGGTCATAAAACTCTCGTTCAGAGAAGAACGTTTATTTGTGTGAATAGAGGGAATGTTCAATCTGTTTTAACAGACCTTTCAATGAGACGAGAACAAATGAACCTCCTCTCCATTAAACAATCACAATGTTCACATCATTATGTGATTGTGTAGAATAAGGTTGTCATTTTAAAGGGTTTTCATATTCAAACAAATATGACATTTCTGAAGACTGCTGTTAACCATCAGTGGTTCATATAAGTTTGACATGAAAGTATTTGATACACTGCTGATTTTGCAGGTTTCCCTACTTACACAGCATGTAGAAGTCTGTCATTTTTATTAGAGATGCTCCGATCAGCATTTTTGGGGCCGATCACCGATTACCCATCACCAAGATCATGATCTGCCGATTGCCGATCACTGCCGATCACAGAATGGCAGGGGAATGGCAATCTTTTATCTATAATCTTGCAGAGTTTGCACCATTTGTAGAAATGATGCAAATTCTCTATTTTTTACTGAATTAACTGAGTCAAGATCTTGAAGAACCACCAAGTGTTTATTTTAGAAAATGAGATAACTTAAGACTATTGTAGGCCATCTTTCCCAAATAAATGTATATAATAAATGTATATAATTATCTCACCTAAATATTTGATCATGCAGTGCATTTTTGTTTTTAAAAACAATTTTTCAGGTAGGTCTAACATTAGTATTGAGGTAAGAAATACTAAAGACATTTAATAAGAAATCAAATGTAAATTAATATTGGTCTGCACTGAATAAATTAAATTAGATTAATCCTTACACTTAAGGTTGCTAAAGTTAGTCATTCAAGAGCAGTGAGTGTCATAAAGGTTCATCAAACAACACAAGACAAAGAGAAACTCAGAGACAGCAGCAGTTTATTCGACAGCTGTCACTTTAAGAGCGAACACGGTTACAGTTACATGCAGTTGCACAAATGTTCACTCGCGAGTCACGACAGGGTTTACGTGCATACTCGTCAAGACGGTAATTTTGTTCATACATTTGTGTGTATCTGACCATTTCAGCGCAATTTGCACTCGCAAGCTTTTTGTGAGATGGCCTGTGTGTGTGTGTGTGTGTGTGTGTGTGTGTGTCTCCAGACCGTGCACGCGAGTGTCGAGCGGTTTGAACACATCGGCAAGACTTAAAAATAAATGCAAATGATAAACTTTAGTGACGATGCGACACTGCCTCGATTGTGCAAAGTGGCAAATCCTGTGTCAACTGTGCAGCTCGATTTTAGTGCACATGCGATGCGCTGATGTGGAGCCATTTGAGCATTTTGAAAGGGAGAGAGAGAGCGCGCGCACGCGGTGATTCACGCGCGCTGTTTGTGAACTTACGTCCCACAGAAAGTTTTCAAAAGACTCATTATGTTATTTAATATAGAAATATGAATTGTACCTCACCTTCAGCATTATAATTATTTTACCCGCGCTGGAAAGAGAATGAGACGGTGTCGCTGCATATCATGCCCTAGCTCTCACGGCAGGTGCGGGTTTTATGTGTCGTCAGCATGCGATCGGTTCATGAGATCGGCCTTTTTGGAGACCGCCGATCAATCATCCCAAAGCGATCATCGACCGATCGAGATCGGTTGCCGATCAATCGGAGCACCCCTAATTTTTATCATAGGTACACTTCAACTGTGAGAGACGGAATCTAAAATCCAGGGCCCGTATTCATAAAGATTCTAAGAGTCCTCTCAGAAAACTCCTAATTTAGCTTAAAAACTTTTACGTAGGAGTCTTAGCTTAAGAGCTATTCGGGACCGATCTGAGAGCAACTCTGAGCAAGGAAAATACAAAAACTTTTATCTTAGTGAAGAGGCGGGGCTGACCCCGTTGCTACGTATGACACAGTCTTTTGAAGACTGTGATTGGTTGGTTGTCCAAAAAGGGGAAAAAGGAGTGCTTTTAAGTATAGGGTCTATTCTAAGCCTTCACTTTGAATTTACAAGCGCAAATTGTCCTATTTTACCATTCTCTCTCACTCACACTCACACACACATTATATATATGTACACTGAAAAATTAAATTAAGCATAATTAATTTTTACTCGTTTAAATAATTTAAATTTAGTTTTTTATTTTAATTTTAAAAAATGAATTGGTTTTATGGGAATTGCATGTGTTTTTGTTTAAATTGAGATCAAATAAATTGATTGCGACCACTTACGATAACATTTTTTAGTAAATTTAACAAATTTTTTTCAGTGTATATAAATCCTTTTATTATTTACCATGCTGTTAATTTCCTATAAGGTATTTGATTGGCTTAGAATTATAAACATTGTTCCATTCTTTCCAATTACACTGATTGCTGGCATGTCTATTTAATTGGTGGTTTGAAAGTTGGATTTAATGCAACAAACATGATCCCTGCACAATCTAATCTATAGCGTCTTATTAAGTCACTGTCATCCATTGTCTGCAACACATTTCTTCTCCCTCTTCGTCTTTCTGCCATTTTCTCCACTGCTAAAGAAACTCTTAAGCCTCTTAAAAGTCCTCGTCCGTGTTCCTAACAAATTTAACCTTAAGACCTCTTTTAAGGGTTAAGATGCTTTCTGAATTACTTTTTTCTTTACTAGGATTTTTTAGTTAATTTTATGAGTAAACGCCCACATTTCTAAGAATTTTCTTAGAATTTTGTCACTAGGAGCTACTCTTTAAATTAAGATTCTATATGAATACGGGCCCAGAAAATCACATTGTATGATTTTTAAATAATTAATTTGCATTTTATTGCATGGCATAAGTATTTGATCACCTACCAACCAGTAAGAATTCCGGTTAGTTTTTAGAAGCCCTCCTGTTCTCTACTCATTACCTGTATTAACTGCACCTGTTTGAACTCGTTACATGTATAAAAGACACCTGTCCACATACTCAATCAAACAGACTCCAACCTCTCCACAATGGCCAAGACCAGAGAGAGGCAACAACTGTTGCCGCAATTATTTGAAAATGGAAGAAGTTCAAGATGACAGTCAATCTCCCTCGGTCTGGGGCATCATCCAAGATCTCACCTCGTGGGGCATCAATGATCATTAGGAAGGTGAGGGATCACCCTAGAACTACACGACAGGACCTGGTCAATGACCTGAAGAGAGCTGGGACCACAGCCTCAAAGAAAACCATTAGTAACACACTACGCCGTCATGGATTAAAATCCTGCAGCGCACGTAAGGTCCCCCTGCTCAAGCCAGCGCATTTCCAGGCCCGTCTGAAGTTTGCCAATGACCATCTGGATGATCCGGAGGAGGAATGGGAGAAGGTCATGTGGTCTGATGAGACAAAAATAGAGCTTTTTGGTCTAAACTCCACTTGCCGTGTTTGGAGGAGGACAAAGGATGAGTACAACTCCAATAACACCATCCCAACAGTGAAGCATGGAAGTGGAAACATCATTCTTTGGGGATGCTTTTCTGCAAAGGGGACAGGACGACTGTACTGTATTGAGGGGAGGATGCATGCATCGCGAGATCTTGGCCAACAACCTCCTTCCCTCAGTAAGAGCATTGAAGATGGGTCGTGGCCGGGTCTTCCAGCATGACATCGACCCGAAACACATAGCCAGAGCAACTAAGGAGTGGCCCCGTAAGAAGCATCTCAAGGTCCTGGAGTGGCCTAGCCAGTCTCCAGACCTGAACCCAACAGAAAGTCTTTGGAGGGAGCTGAAAGTCCGTATTGCCCAGCGACAGCCCTGAAGCCTGAAGGAACTGGAGAAGGTCTGTATGGAGGAGGGGGCCAAAATCCCTGCTGCAGTGTGGCAAACCTGGTCAAGAACTACAGGAAACGTATGATCTCTGTAATTGCAAACAAAGGTCTCTGTACCAAATATTAAGTTCTGCTTTTCTGATGTTTCAAATACTTATGTCATGCAATAAATACAAATTAATTACTTAAAAATCATACAATGTGATTTTCTGGATTTTAGTTTTAGATTCCCATCACTCACAGTTGAAGTGTACCTATGACAAAAATGACAGACTTCTACATTCTTTGTAAGTGGGCAAACCTGCAACATCGGCAGTATATCAAATACTTATTCTCCCCACTGTGTGTGTATGTGTGTATATATATATATATATATATATATATATATATATATATATATATATATATAACTTGACCTTCAGTTAGAGCATTGAAGATGGGTCGAGGCTGGGTCTTCCAACATGACAATGACCCGAAGCACACAGCCAGGATTAACCAAGGAGTGGCTCTGTAAGAAGCATATCAAGGTTCTGGCGTGGCCTAGCCAGTCTCCAGACCTAAACCCAATAGAGAATCTTTGGAGGGAGTTTAAACTCTGTGTTTCTCAGCGACAGGCCAGAAACCTGACTGATCTAGAGAAGATCTGTGTGGAGGAGTGGGCCAAAATCCCTCCTGCAGTGTGTGCAAACCTGGTGAAAAACTACAGGAAACGTTTGACCTCTGTAATTGCAAACAAAGGCTACTGTACCAAATATTAACATTGATTTTATCAGGTGTTCAAATACTTATTTGCAGCTGTATCATACAAATAAATAGTTACAAAATCATACATTGTGATTTCTGGATTTTTTTTTTAGATTATGTCTCTCACAGTGGACATACACTGTGGCACCTACAATGACAATTTTAGACCCCTCCATGATTTCTAAGTGGGAGAACTTGCAAAATAGGGTGTTCAAATACTTATTTTCCTCACAGTATAGCAAGAACTACACTCACCTAAAGGATTATTAGGAACACCATACTAATACTGTGTTTGACCCCCTTTCGCCTTCAGAACTGCCTTAATTCTACGTGGCATTGATTCAACAAGGTGCTGAAAGCATTCTTTCGAAATGTTGGCCCATATTGATAGGATAGCATCTTGCAGTTGATGGAGATTTGTGGGATGCACATCCAGGGCACGAAGCTCCCGTTCCACCACATCCCAAAGATGCTCTATTGGGTTGAGGTCTGGTGACTGTGGGGGCCATTTTAATACAGTGAACTCATTGTCATGTTCAAGAAACCAATTTGAAATGATTCGAGCTTTGTGACATGGTGCATTATCCTGCTGGAAGTAGCCATCAGAGGATGGGTACATGGTGGTCATAAAGGGATGGACATGGTCAGAAACAATGCTCAGGTAGGCCGTGGCATTTAAACGATGCCCAATTGGCACTAAGGGGCCTAAAGTGTGCCAAGAAAACATCCCCCACACCATTACACCACCACCACCACCACCAGCCTGCACAGGGGTAACAAGGCATGATGGATCCATGTTCTCATTCTGTTTACGCCAAATTCTGACTCTACCATCTGAATGTCTCAACAGAAATCGAGACTCATCAGACCAGGCAACATTTTTCTTTGTCTTCAACTGTCCAATTTTGGTGAGCTCGTGCAAATTGTAGCCTCTTTTTCCTATTTGTAGTGGAGATGAGTGGTACCCGGTGGGGTCTTCTGCTGTTGTAGCCCATCTGCCTCAAGGTTGTGTGTGTTGTGGCTTCACAAATGCTTTGCTGCATACCTCGGTTGTAACGAGTGGTTATTTCAGTCAAAGTTGCTCTTCTATCAGCTTGAATCAGTCGGCCCATTCTCCTCTGACCTCTAGCATCAACAAGGCATTTTCGTCCACAGGACTGCCGCATAATGGATGTTTTTCCCTTTTCACTCCATTCTTTGTAAACCCTAGAAATGGTTGTGCGTGAAAATTCCAGTAACTGAGCAGATTGTGAAATACTCAGACCAGCCCGTCTGGCACCAACAACCATGCTAAGCTCAAAATTGCTTAAATCACCTTTCTTTCCCATTCTGACATTCAGTTTGGAGTTCAAGAGATTGTCTTGACCAGGACCACACCCCTAAATGCATTGAAACAACTGCCATGTGATTGGTTGATTAGATAATAGCATTAATGAGAAATTGAACAGGTGTTCCTAATAATTTTCAATAATTTTTTCAGCTTAACGCAATTAAAATATTTAACGCAAATAACGCAGCGTCCGTTTTTATATCCATTTTTGCTTAGCGTTACATGAAGATCACGCTCTTATTTATGTAAATGCTTCCAAGCGTGACAAGACACAAGCGAACGCGCTGTATGCCAATGTCTTGTGTGTGTGTGTGTGTGTGTGTGTGTGTGTGTGTGTGTGTGTGTGTGTGTGTGTGTGTGTGTGTGTGTGTGTGTGTGTGTGTGTGTGTGTGTGTCAGTGTCCTGTCTGTGTGGATGCGTCTCATGTCAGCTAATCAAGGGACACACACACACACACACACACACACACACACACACACACACACTCGACGCATAGATAGACTTGCGTCAGTTTCCTGCTCACATCGAGTTCTCTTTTGCTCTTGAACAAACAATAACACAGAGGATTTTGAGTATTCTCATATAAGGAGTCTTAAATTAGTTAAATAACGTCTTAAATGAACTTAAAGAGTTGTGAGGAAATGAGATGCGCAGGACAGCGCGTGAGATCCGCGGCTGTTCTTAAAGTGACAGGAGCACTGATGATGCCTGTCATTAATGTTCATCAAAGAACAACGGGAACAGAGAAAATTTTAGCTTTAATGATGATTCATCTATATTTAATTTATTATTTATGCAGTTAAGAAAGATAACTATTACATTTCTGTATATGTATAACAGGGAAGGCCATGGGTAAATATAACATTTATTATTTTGGGTTTATGTAAAGATTGTTTTAAGTTCACTTAAATTAAAAGTTGTTTTTTTTAAAGCCTAATAAATGTTGAAATTGGGAGCTTTCAGTTATACTGTAATGTAACGTCATTAAGGTTTCATAGACACTTTAGTATCAGTGATACTGGCCTTCATTCATAAAAATATGACAATACAACACATTTAAAATATGCTGTCTTTAAATTGTTTATACATTAATTTGGAGAGTAACTGAAATTATTACAATATCAAAATATTAAAAACGTAAAATATTAAAAACTTGCGATTAATTACAGAAAAAAGTGCGATTAATTAGTTAATTTTTTTTAATCGATGCCCAGCACTAATATATATATATATATATATATATATATATATATATATATATATATATATATATATATATATATATATATATATATATATATATATATATATATATATATATATATATATATATATATATATATAGTGCTGCAAACTCTCATACACTAATAAACACTATATACACTAAAATGTAATTTATTCCTGTGATGGCAGGCTCTTTATTCCAGTCTTCAGTGTCACATTCTAATATGCTGATTTGCTTTTGCCCAAAATTTTTTGATGATTAAAACATTTTAGAATTGAGAAAAAAAGCCTACAAATGACCTAAATTGTGTATTTGTAAGCAAAATAAAGCATCGGGTCACACTTCTGTCATGCCATTTATAATAAGACCTGTACATTTTTAATTAGCCTTAAAACACTAACCCACAGACCGCTTACCCAGTGTCACAACCTGAGGTGTTACTTGTGATGTGGTCCTACCAACACCTCATATATCATTACTTTAGCGGTACACTGCATGACCATGTCTGTGCCCATATAAGCGTTTACAGCACAGGAAATCTCGTTAAGATGATGTCACTACCTCGGGTTGTTACAGAATGTGTATTTTGGCTTTGACACAGCTTTTGATAAAAGATTGAAGCTTAAGCGGGGCACTTGTTACAGTGTGGTAAGCTGTTTGATGGAGATGTGGGGCAAGAGAGGGAGGGACATAAAGAGGTTTAGATTTTGGTATGAAATCTCAGTTCTGAGGGTGGTCTTTTCCAAGCCGGAAACTTCTGGAACCTATTGAGTGCTGCGCTCTACACATACCGTCCTGGCACACCAGACCAACATTACGCCATCCCGCTCCTCATATGGTGATCTGGTATAGGGATTGTTAAGTCTCCTTATGCATGTGTATGTGTAGGTATGTTTTCGAGAACTGTAACATGCATTTAGGGACACATGGGCTCTATCAGAGCTGACTGGGGCCCCAGCTGGACCTCATTAGGAAACATTAAGGTAATGAGAAGTCAGCTTCTTTCCACTGCACCACGTACCATCCACGCGAGGAATGTTTCCTTGATGTGTATGTGTGTGTGTGTTCATGTTTATGTTTTTTCTGTCCCGGTGGGGACTTCAACCTGAATGCACACTGACTCATTTCACTGTGGGGACCTAAATTGAGGTCCCCATGAGGAAATAAGCTTATAAATCAAGCAATATGATTTTTTTTTTTGAAAATGTAAAAATGCAGAAAGTTTTCTGTGGTGGTAGGTTTCAGGGTAGCGTGTAAGGGGATCGAATATACCGTTTGTACAGTTTAAAAACCATTATGTCTATGGAGAGTCCCCACAAAGATAGCAAACAGGACGTGTGTGTGTGATTCAGAGGCCTGTTTGCAATGTTTTACGTTTATGGTTTATTTTATGAAATATATCCACCACTGTGCCTGAAGAATTATTGCTTTATGGCCAATGAAGACAGCAGCTTTAATTCATTATGGCTAATTTGGTATATACCATGTAATTAATTAGTTTGTGAGTGCTTTATTTATTTGCTTGACAGGAAGTATATATAATTACATGTCATGCAGCCAATGCTTCTAGTTCAATTATTTTGTTAAAAATTAATTTACTATTGTTGTTTTGTTATTTGTGCTCTGCAATTGTAACTTGTTTCACCCCATTGCTATTTTGTTTTATCATAATTGTCAGTGTTGTTGGATGAAGATATGCTCATGAATGGTTATGTAACATGCATTTTGATCTGTTTATTTGTGTTGATTTATTGCCAGGTGGATTTGATGAGAAACATTAGCACTATTCCGCAGCCTTTTCTGTACACCAGACATGTTCATTTTCTCAATTTCACAAGGTAAGCAAATCAGGAATTATTTATCCGAATGTATCTGATCAGGGCCAAGATAAAAAGACAGTCAAATGTTGTTTGATGCCATTAAATTAGGGATTGATGCAGTGCTCATTCTCTTTGTTTCTTTCTTTCTCAGGTTTAGGATAGAACAGCCTGTCTACATAAACATAATCAGGGATCCCATCAACCGTTTCCTCTCCAATTACTTTTTCCGTCGTTTTGGGGACTGGAGAGGAGAGCAGAATCACTTGATCCGCACACCCCAGATGAAAGATGACGAGAGATATTTGGTCAGACTCTTTTTAAATTCCTCCTCTTATTCCTAATGCCTGTTTGGAGTTACTTTTTTTCTGACATTTTATTAATCAGGTTTTTCTTAAACTACAGGCACTTTTATGGTTTAGTAAAACAAACACATTTCAAATCATGTCAGAAGTTATGCAAGTGCATGTAGTAGAACGGAGCGTCAGTTTACTTTCAGTGACTTATTGTGTTCCGCCACAAACAGTGTAGACACAGCGTTGGCAATGATCATTATGTATTCAGAGTTTTCAAATGGAAATGCCATTTGTTCGTTCAGGGGGAAAAAGGCCAAAAAATGTATATCTATCTACTGTTTGTAGGCAAATTAACCCCTTAAGCTGCACCCCCTTTGTAGTTAAAGAAATACCCAATTAGGCACAGAAACTCGATCCTATTAAGCACACTTTCACATGCTCTTTGTTAATCTTGTGCACCAACACTTTTTTTTTTTTTTGCTGATTCCTATAGGGATGCAGCATTATTTAGTGAAGTGAGTTCAAGCATTAAAAGTGATGTGAAGGGCTTACTGTAGTTTAGTGTACCAGAGATACATACAATAAGACTAGAAATGTACGTATGCAAACAGATAGGAGTTGTACTTACATGCACACAAGTTTACATAGAAAATAGCAGTATGACCATCGGGTGACTTGACTTGGGGACTTTATTTCCCCTTGGGAATGAATTTGTTGCACAATGAGTGTTTGTGAGTGGGTGCAGGAATTTGGCTGTATGTTTGGAAATTAGCTCAGACAATGTGAGCAGAATGTTCAGGAATTGATTAGTCATGCTTGCTTTTTTTTAGTCAATTGCATTGCTAAATGCTCTAACCTCTTATTTGGATTTGGAAAAAAGCTACAAATGCTGAAACTGAAGACAATCATATGAAAACTTGACATTGCTTGAAGAATTACATCAGTCGACTAAGGGTTGTGACAGAATTATGGCTCATATCTGTTATTTATAAAACATAAATGGCCAGTTTCCCAGACGCACATTCATCTGGAACATTAAGTGGGACTTTTTCTTTATCAAGTTACCAGTTAATTCAGTCCAGGCCACTTTCTCTGTTAACTTATGTTGTGCACGGTGTAATGAGATTAATGTATCAATATAGAGTAGTATAGTATCTACTGAGTAGGGGTCAAGATTTGGCAGGTTAGCATGGTATGGTTAGTAGGTTCAGTCCACAATGTATAAAACAAGATAACTAGTGCTGTCAAACGATTAAAATATTTAATCGCGATTAATCGCATTAATGCCATAGTTAACTCACAATTAATCGCACATTTTTTTTTATTCTAAATGTCCCTTGATTTCTTTTTGTCCCATTATTTTTTCTTATTTTAATGCTCTTATCAACATAGAAAAGTGGATCGGCTTGCTTTGTTCAAATGTTTGTTTTATTGAAAACAACATTGGCATACTGTAGTGTTCGATTTCACACCAACATTCTCACTTGAAGCAGTCATTCACACTTGGAGCAAATAATCGCTCACACAATGTAACACTGTCCATCAATAAAAGGGTGAAAAAAAATACTTTGTTGCACAAACAGCCCCTTCAACAGCCCTTTCTAAGGGATCAAAACAGGGTGATACAAAATAAAATTACAAAGTGCACATGCAAGGTAAACTAGGACTCCGCCTATAGTGCAGTTAAACCAGGGGTCGCCAACTAGCGGACTCCGGTCCAAATCCGGACCGCGAAGCCTTTTGACGTAGGCTAATGAAACAGTTAACGTTGCAATGCTCACTGTTACGTTCAGACCCAGACGCGCGGTCAAGCATGCAGGTGCGTTCACACCGGACGCGAATGACGCGACATGCACGCCGCTTAATTCGCGCCGCAGAATGTCTATTTGCGTCTTTGCATTGACTTAAATCACTCGCGCAAAACGCTTCATTCGCGTCCGGTGTGAATGCACCACCAGAGCAGAAAGCAGCGCTCAAGACAAGCACTTTTAGTTGAAGACCCCTGAGTTAAACCATGGCATAATACGTTTCTCATTTCGGCGTCTCACGCTTGCCATCCACGTCTACTCTTTTAATGGCGAACAAGTGTGGGCAGCCGCAGCGTGCCTGATGTTTTGTTTCCGGTCTAGCTACATCCGGAGTGGTGTTGTAGTTTTTCTAACGTTACTAGTTGCTGCAACAGCATGTGAAAAAACTACAAAGTTTTTTAGACCAAAAAGAACGTTAATCTCGCGATAAAAAAATTGACGCCGTTAAAATAGGTTTGCGTTAACGTCGTTAATAACGCGTTTAACTGACAGCACTAAAGATAACACAACAACACATTAAAGGGGTGGTAAAACACATTCTTTTGAAGGCTTGACTGTGTTTGTGGGGTGCACTGTAACATGTGTTCATGCTTCGTTTTAAAAAAAATTGCCTTATTTTTCATATATTTGACCTTTATTCTACACTGCTCTGTCCCTCCTTGTAAAACGGTCTGATGCTTTCCGGGTTGTATGAAGCCAGTCCCTCAAAAATACGCAGTGGGCTCTGATTGGTTAGCTGGCCTAGTGTGTTCTGATTCGCTAACCGCAGTGCGCGGTTGTCGGAAACGTCACGCCCCTTACCTGGAGGCTGTGCTTTGGTCGGCGTCAATAAAACCATATGAGCCAGAACATTTGAGTGAAGATGATCGAGCAGAACCTGTTCATTCCTCAAGAGTAAAGACTGCGGGTCTATAGTGATCGCTACTGAATGGCACTTTACTTTTGTATTTTTAGAACGATTATAGCCAAATATCTGTCGCAAGAACTAACCCAAAACGAACACTAAGCACTGGCTTTAACTAGTAAGTTAGCCAAATCACACACAGAACCATGTTTAGCATGCCTGGAGATAAACAATACATAAAAGCTCTAATCAAAGAATCATTTACACTAATGTCAGGTTCGCTGTTGAGATTTTAACGTTAGTGTTTGTAATGTTAGGTGTTCGTCGGATAACGTTAAGTATGAATGAGCATTTAACAGACTGGTTTGCAGAACAGCGCTGTAATCTGTTTACTTCCTTGCTACAACCTATTACAGGAAAACACATCGATGAAATATAAATCAGACTTACAGGTTGTGGCCCGTAAACAGCTTCTGTTTGTAAATCCAGCTTTCAGGACAAGCCGTTGTGCATATCCTGTATTGAACTCGCGAAGTTTGTGGAAGTTTGTGTTGTCCTCCGTGAAATGTGCAGCGCGCGCGTCATGTATCCACGCACCGGCAGTGTTTTTTTCACGCAGCTGACGTTGTGCAAATCCGGCATTGAAATCGCGAAGACGGTGGATGTTTTCCTCTGTTAGATGTGCTGCAGGGAGCCCTGCGCGCGCCTGATTCCCCGCTGACTCAAACACACGTGCAACATGCTGTATGTTAAACGCTCTGCAACGCACCCCCGTCCCAAGGAAGGCTGAACAGAGCAAGTACCCCAGACCTGCAATCCGGATGGAAATAACAGTGCCGCGATACAAAATGGCCTCACCCTCCCTTATTTAATCTTCTCGGAGGAGGGGTTTATGTAAATATTGAGCCTGTTGATGTCACCAACCCTGGAGGAATGTGTGTAGTCGCCTGCTGGCCGTTTGCTGTAGTTCTTAGAAACTGATTTCTTTAAAAGCAAATATCTCCCTTTGCTTTAAACTTTGAACGTTGTAACTTTGCAGATGTTGTTTATGCTCAAGCAGCAACATTACACGCTAGCTAAAGTTAGAATAGTGAAATCGTGGTTTACCACCCCTTTAACAACATAGGCTAGGTAAAAGCCAACTTGTACAAATTAGTTTTCAAAAGTTTCTTAAAACCTGACTCCGAAAGAATACACCGATCTTAAACTCATAGGAAGATTATTCCAAAGTCTAGGGGCCAAAACAACAAAAGCTTTATCTCCCTTACATTTTATAGACCTCTGTTTGGTCTGTGTATTGGTCTGTGGACTGTGGAGTCAAAAGATCAGTAATATAGGACGATGCTAACTAGCCCATGTAATACCTTAAAAGTGGCGAGTAATATTTTAAAACCTAAGTTTTAAAGTTTCTATTTCTTTTGTGTATAGTCACAATAAAAACCAAATGTTGTGCTTTTTGCAAAATAAAGAAAACAAACATGATGCGCGATCTGCAGCCTCTGTCAAAGACTTTCATTCAGATAGTCTTCAGAAAATGACCTGTAGCTTAGTGAAACTTATCATACAAACATGAGACATATGTCTAAAGAAACGTTGAAATGTCAGGTTTTAAATAATGTAAATCAAATCGATTAAGTAGAAGGAGGATAAGCATGGGCATATCTGGGCTAGACTAGCCAGCTTTCCCCACAATAAACTGGATTACATTCGATTACTGCTGTTGTGTCTTTGTTTGCGCTGTGTAACGTTACTCAATGCACGTCACTGACGCTTATCATATGATTGGAACATATCTAGAAATAATGCTTTACTCAACACTTACTAACTCGTCCATCTTGCTGTAATGGTACATTGCATGTGTTACAAAGTTGGTAGAATAATGATGAAGACGGACTCGGCGTGACTGGGACTCGTGTTTATTCAGAACTCTCAGATACAAACACAATAAACTCGCGCTGACAGACAGCGCTCTCATAACTCAGTAGTTACTATAAATAACTTTGTTAGCAATCGCTCCGTCTCCGTGATGTCCGGTTCGCGAACGAATCATTCTTTTGAATCGGTTCTTTTTAGTGAACCGAACCAGTTCACCAAATCGGACTGAATCGTTCTAAACGGTTCGCGTCTCGAGTCAGCGCTGATCCATAATTTACTAAAGTTACTAACTTTCTGACATGAGTGACAGCCCCTTCGACTAGAAATAAACTAATAACCTGAAGTATATGCTGTAACTACAACAGTTCACCCTGAACTGAGACATGCTGAGAGAACTGATGAGAAGTGAACACAGGTCCATCCGTCTCTGGCAGACTCGTGCCTGCTCGTGCCTCGTTAAACCACGCCCCCTCCGCTCATTTAAAATGCAAAGATGTCAGCCAATCACAACAGTGGGCGTTTTTACTGAAGTCTCACAGCAGACACGCCTCTTGAAACCGGGCATTCAGCCACAGGGCAAACAGCAGTATAGAAAAAATGCCTTTTATTTCTAAATTATGACATTTTATGATGTAAAAATCATACTAACAATATAAGTACACCTCAGGAAACACTATAAAATAATAGAAAAATGCCATGCCATGGGACCTTTAATATGTGTCAGGAGTTATGTATATGAAAACCGGCGTCGGTACCTTTTGTTTGTAATATGAGCGTCAGCTGCTCTCATTCATAATAAAACTCCTCTATGCTCGTCATGAAGACTTGCGACAAAACAACATCCCTCACGGCTTTAAGTTCAAAAGTGTGCAGATGAGGAGAAATATTGATAGATTCTTATATGTATGTGTCAAATTTCTATACAGAGAAGTAGGGATGTCCCGATCCGATCATGTGATCGGAAATCGGGCCCGATCACGTGGTTTGAGACTTGATCGGAATCGGACCTTACCTCCCGATCAGGACTCGGATGTATATATCTACAGGGCTGGATTAACATAAGGGCTAGCTGGGGCTGAATCCCCAGGGCCCGAGCACAGAGGGGGCCCGTGATTGGCCGAGGAAATGATTGCCAGTCGATCGGGAGAACCTAAACTTTTCCTGGAGCGCCACTCGCCAAACCCCACCACGCCCCCACATATTAAGCGCTGTTATTTACTCGAGCGCTGCAAATGCAAGGGATTGGGAACAAGCATCAAAAGCCAGGTGAAGAAACGGCATTACCTGATTAAACCGCGAGCGCATCCAACAGACTCGAAGCGCGAGAGCAGCTGGATCGTCTCACGCACAGCGCTGATGAACTCGTTTGGCGATTTTGCCGCTCTATTGAAGTGATAACGAGTTACAAGAACCAGACAGTCGCTTTATCCATTTGAATTTGATACAAGCGCAACATATTGTGTACAGTAAAGGCTCTGTGGAGAAACTAGCTGAACAAGACTGAATAGCTCCGACCATGTAAACTGAAGCGTTGAGGTAAACTAGGCTGCCTACACGATGGCCGTAGCCAGCTATGAGGTCTGGACCTCTGTATTTTTACGAGGTGTACATAATACATTTAGTCATTTAGTAGACACTTTTATCCAAAGTGACTTACAAATGAGAGCAATAGAAGCAACGAGAACAGTCAAGGGCAACAAAGTGTTAATATGTGTTAAATGTAATAAATGTTGCGAAATAATTGCCTAATAGAGTATTAACACTACTTTAATGCTGCAAAGATATATTCTTGTCTGAGCTGCCCTGCCTGCGGTCGGTCACTGTCACCGCTCATCAATATCAAAATATTTGAGATGACCAATCAAATTAAAGTATGCAGGCTTTATACGCAGAAGCTGCTGTGCGAGTAACACGCTTCAGATGTGTAACACACGTGCAAGATGCAAGTAGCCAAACTAAACATTTCATATTTGACAGCCGTTTTAATATATCAAATGTTAAACAAACAATGAAGAGACTATCAACCAGAGCTCAGCTTTAGGAGGGGAAGAGACAGGGCAAGAGAAGGAGACAAAAAGAAAGAGTGATGTAAATGAGGAGGCTTATAGAAATGAGAGAATGATGAAAAAAGGAGAGAGGAGGTATGACAGATAATCTACTGACCACTAACATATAGAAGTATATACTTATATTATAGAAGTATCGGATCGGGACTCGGTATCGGTAGATACTCAAAATCAAATGACTCGGACTCGAGGGCAAAACAACCTGATCGGGACATCCCTACAGAGAAGTATTATTTATTCAATCTTTACCCAAAATGTGCTGATGTAAATGAATGGGAATACTAATGGACACTTTTTTTTTTTTTTTTGCTTTGTAGATTACAAATGTTGCTAGCTCACTTTGAATAATATTAAATCCGTATCACGATACATTTCTAAAAATAATTAACACATTTCTTCCACCACTAGCCATTATAATTTAATTGTTTTTATGATTTGTAATCTTAAAGGAACACGAATGACACAGTAGCAGTTATGTTCTGATAGGAGTTGAACTTAGCTAATGAGAGACTACAATAAATATAATCAGACCTTCGCCATATAGAACATAACCTCTTCTTAAGATCCTCTCTCCTCCTGGAGGCCTGGTTAACCACATCTCAGTTTTTTTTTTATAGTTTAGGATTACTGTGGCTTGTGATCTATCTCACACTAAACATATCTGTTTGCTTGATTTATGTGTCTGTAATAGCTGGGCCCTTTGTCAGGAATGAGCCTTCGATGGTATGCTATTGAAGTTAATTTTTTTTATCTTTCCTTTTGAATTTAATTTAATTATAATAATCTGTGACGTACTTGGGAATTCCCCCACAATCTACATGGATGTGCACACCCACATACACACTTTCAACTTCAGACACATGAATTCACCAACACAAACACATTTGCATTACAACTGGACACTAAGATCATTTGATATTGCAGAGTCGTCCCATATGTTTGAAGCAAGTGAGTTTATAAAATGTGTGTTAGAAGAATGGCCATGCTCACAAGAACTAGGTGGGGATTAGGACTCTTTCACCTGGTATGACTGAAATTTTACAAGCTGCTTTCCTTTCAACACTTAAAGTGTGTTTGTGTGAGTATGTTTTGCTATAGGTGGCTTAATTCAGTGGTCCAGTTTGTGTCTCAGACAACCCTCTGGTCTGAAAAACACTCAGATACAGAGTGAAAAAGATATACTGCTAGTATATGTTTGGACACATTTGGCAACATTTGTTTATCATGAATTAAAAAAAAAAACTTTTTATCAACTCTTATGCTTAAAATATAAAAATGTACACTACCTTTGAAAAGAGTGGGGTCTGTAAGATTTCTTTTTATGTTTTTGAATCATATGCTCACCAAAACTGCATTTATTTGATCAAAAATACAGTAAAAAAAAAAAAGTGATATTGTGAAACATTATTAACATTTATAATAACTGTTTTCTACTTTTTTTAATATATTTTAAAATGTAATTCATTCCTGAGATGGCAAAGCTGAATTTTCAGTCTTCGGTGTCACACGATCCTTCAGAAATGATTCTAATATGCTGATTTGCTGCTCAAGAACCATTTCTTATAATGTTGAAAACTGTTGTGCTAATTAATATATTTTATGGAACTTTGATACGTTTGTTTCAAGATTCTTTGATGAATAGAAAGTTCAAAACTATTTATTTGAAATAGAAATCTTTGGAAACATTGTAAATGTCTTTACTGTCACTTTTGATCAATTTTAAATGTACTTGCGCCAGCCAACTCAGTTGTTCTGTAAGGTCATTATTCACAAAAAACACTGTTTTTGTGTGAGGTATGCTGGCAGACCTTCAAAGCTGTAGTACTGCCCATGTTTACTAATGACTAAAAACATTAAAGCTGCACTGTGTGTGTGTTTGTCCATGTTTTTCTATCCCGGTGGGGACTTAAATGCACACAGACTCATGGGGACTCGTGTCACCTCAATTGAGGTCCCCATGAGGAAACAAGCATATAAATCATCAGAATGATATTTTTTGAAAATGTAAAAATGCAGACAGTTTTGTGTGATGGGTAGGTTTCGGGGTAGGGTGAGTGTAACAGGATAGAATATACAGTTTGAACAATATAAAAACATTACGTTCATGAAGAGTGCCCACAAAGACAGTAAACCAGACGTGTGTATGTGCGTGCATGCATAGGAAGTGGAACTCATCCAGGTTCTCACTTCTCTGGCAAACTGACTTCTATCGTATCCTATCATCTCGTTTTGTCTCAAATCATCTTGTCTAATCTCTGCTTTGCTCAGACACTGGTCAGTCTTAATACAGCCAAGCATTATGTATGCAGTAACCAGTATTATTTATTATTTGCATTCTTTTTTTTCTAGCATTTTCTAGACAGAAAAATGCTTTTATATTCGTGTGAGGCAGAGCATGTTGCATGGTGACGTCCATCTGGAGGTAGTTTAGGGGTAAATTGCAATGGCTGTGTTCCTAGGTGCTTAGTGAAATGGCCACCTTGGGACTGAATCAAGAACACAAAGCCAAATAAGTGTGTCACCTGAGCAGAAGTGGGTCCTTCTAGAGAAACACTGGCCGGTTTTACTGCTCGGGATGTTTGCCAGAAGTACACTAGACATTTGCTGTAACTTTTTATATGTAATGTCATTTATCCAAAAAGACTTTGTTTTTATACTATCTTTTTTCTCCACTACACCAAACAGCATCTTCCTCCTCATTGAACTTGTTTTTAATTGTTGCTTTTAAATGTCTGGCGCAGCTTTAAGGCACCATTATCTCTTCAGGGCTTGAGTATGTTGTTCTTTAAGTTGCTGCGTAATTGGTGATCTGTTAGAGGATGACATTTCTGTTCCTTTTGTTCTCTGCAGACATTTGCCCTTTTGACCATCTGGCTTTCTGTACTTAAATACTCGTTTCCTTTTTATAAACTTAAAAAGTCAGCAGAAGCCCGAATGGGACATTACTTGTTTTTCTTTCAGCAATAGCATCTGTGTGTTCAAAGTGCATATCCATCAGAGTTGTATGTGTGTCCATTGGGGCGGAGTGGAGATGTGGATGAAAGGACATTGATGCGCACTTGGCTTTAAGACTCTATTCAGATACACACAGAGTGAGTATTGTTAAAGGAACTGGCCCTCCTGGAGCTCCACTGCTTTGAAGGAATAGCCAGTGCATCAGCTTTATATTGTCAACAAATGAACACGTTTAGAGAACAGTGAAAGCAAGCTAAACACAGCAATCTGGTTTTGTTTTATAGCTTTAGTTCACAATCACAAGTAAATTAAGTTTCCCCAGAATGCTGTGTATGTTTTTGTATATTATCTACAGGTAATAATGTTTCAAGCAAACATCCCAATCCAAGCATCGATGTTCATAATTACTGTAATTTTTTCATTACTTATACCTACAAATATCATGATAAGATATCAAGCCTTTGTCCAGTCAAATGTTTGGACACACTTGACTAAATTTGTTTATCATGATCTTAAACACCTTTTTATCTGAAGGCGTATGCTTGAATTCATTTAATATGATTAAACTTTATTTAAATGTAGTATAAATTGTTACATTTTCCAATGTATGTCAACTAAAAAATAATCCCAGGATGCACCTGCCTGTGTGGCAAATAGCGACTTTGGAGAAGCTAAGATATAATGCAGTTTTGCCTTATGTAATCTGTATAATAAAAATATGTATCCTGGACATGTTTTTATAAATTGCGTTTTAAAATCTGACCACAATTTTAATTGTTTTAGTGGAATTAAAAGAAAATAAACCACTCAAATATTTGGAATGTGGAGCAAGTATTTTAGAAAGTGAAAGTACAGAATTTGGGAGGGGGACAGTAAAAATGCCAGTTGACTCGTATTCAAAATTAAGTGAAAATGAGCAAGATTCCCAAAATAATCAAGTGTGAAGTTTAAGTATGTAAATCGCCCGCCATTTTGAGGGGTCAAACAAAACTGGAGAAACATTAATAATCGAAAGTGACTGATAATTGAAAAGCATTCATGCTTTTAATGGTCAGGATATGGAGATAATCCAAGTAAATTTCTAAAATCTTTCAGACCGTACAAGATGTATTGCAAATTGGTTTCACCTTTAAGGGACCTTTTAATTTCCTGAATTAGGGCTTAATGAAAGGCAGAGAATTTTTTTTTTTTTTTCACATAACTCATATTTGGCATGTGTAAAGGCCATTCTACTGTGAAAGATTAATGCTGAAATAACTCGGAGTATGTTTTTCTACCTGCCAGCATGAGGGCCCTTCTCTTCTAGACCCACAGCTTGCATGTGATTCCCCCACCTGGGGCTCATGAAAGGGAAGGAGTGCGTGGAGTCTAGGGTCTCGTGGCTATGTGGTCTTTACTTAACCTCTCTTGTGCACGAGTTAGAGACCAGGCTGTTAACTTGACAAATTGCCCTCTTTTCCAAGAAATGTTTTCAGCATGTAATAAGTTCTCATGTAGTGTCCATTATAGCAACGTTGGCTGCATTGTTGTTTTGAGGAAAATTGCAGTCATCTTCCACATCTTTCCTTTCTCCCCTGTTTTTCCATATAATCTTTTTACTCTTGCCCATATTGTTCTTTGAGGACTTGATGTATTGTAGTCTTGATAATTACACAAGGAGAGGGAGAATTGGCATGTTTTTTTTTATCTCAGGACATTTTCAGTTTGGTCTTCTCAGGCCTTGTAGTCTGGTTTCTTTTTGCTAGATAACAGTGGAAACAAAAACCTTGGTTTCATAGGCTGCTCCTGTTGCATATGAGTGTCGGTGGATTAACTTTACATATTTTACCATTTAATGTTCCCAAGTTAATTATAGATTTGGGTCAAATAAAGTGATAAAACACTGTTACAGTTAGTGCATTGGGTCCAGATGAGTGATTGTTTGTGTTCTGGATGTACCATCAGTACTGACACATAACTTTCAGAAGACTGTTTCATTGCTTGTGTAAGTGGTGCCCCCTTGTGTTCACTAGAACTGATTGGTGGTACTTCAGATAAAGCATATAGTCCAGTGAAATTGAGCATGTCTATGATTTATAAAGCACAATTTGAGTTGTTGCTTCATTTGCCAAATTTTTGTTCAATGTACTGCTTTCTTTTTGGCTGTAACTTTGTCTGTCTGACTCATTTCTCCATTTCTCCATTGCAGGACATTAATGTTTGCATCATGGAGAACTACCCAGAGTGCTCCAACCCACGCCTCTTCTACATCGTTCCATATTTTTGTGGACAACACCCTCAGTGCAGGTAATTATGACCCATCATTTGGGTATTAAAGTTGATGAGTTAGCACATAGAATTTACAAGTGGACATCTCCCTACCAATATTCAGTTGATGCTGAATTGTCCCTTGCAATAATTTTGATTTAAAAATTTTTAAATGTATACATATATGTAACCACTGATGCATCTGAAAACATTCGCCGATAAGTCGAAGGACGTGCTTTCAAGGACGTGCATTTAGCAAGAGTAATGTTTGAAACGTAGCCTATGCAGTGTTTCCCCTACCATTATTTTGGGGGGGCGGCCCGCCCTCCCAAAACGACCCCCCGCCCCTCCTGAATGAATGACAAAAATTATTTGTCATTACGGTCGACAATAAGAATTGCCCGATGGTCCAGTGCCAGCGTGAAAGACACTCGGGCCAGAGCTGCATCTTCACGGAAACTGATCATTTGAGCATGTTTAAGCCTTGCCAATTTAAATATTCAAGCACTCATAGACGAGAAAGTGTTTCTCAGTTTGCTACTCGCAAAGCGCAGCAACAACACACATAAGCATGGCCACGCGTCTCACGCGAATATTCACACAAAATTATATCAAAATGACTGTCTTGTTGAGTATCATCATAAACATAGTCGGTTAGGTCTTTTAAATGAACGTAAACATGAAATTTGCCAGTCACCGCCAGCATTTATGGTCATTTTCACAAGTTTTAATGGCCCACAGAATATCTAAACATGCAATATATCAAAAGAAAGAACAGACCCATTGTTTTATTCCAGCTTCATACATAATTTTTTTTAATCAACACTTGAATGTTGCAAGTTTCATGAAAAAGCAACATTTTGAGCATAAAGATGAGAAAATCACGTTTTTGCATTGCGTGAGGCTGCATCCTTGTCATTTCGGACTTATAAAAAAAAAACCAGAACAATGTCTAAAAGCTGATATGTGACAAAGTGTACAGCAAACAAGCTAAAAAACACAGAAATACGTTTTTATAAGCTGTCGACCCAAAAAAACGAGAGTTTAAGGAGACAAAAGTGGATAAAGGCAGTAAAACGTGACGCTTCAGCAGGAAGAATGGGTACACTTTGGGATCCTGACACTCAGTATGCCTCAGTATGCCTATGTGTGCAGTAAATATGTTGTCACTGTTAAGTCAAATATCCAAATGTCAGTTTTATATATGATATTTCCTGTCGCTGATTACGTTCCCCTCTAGTGGGTGTACTTCTCAGTGTAATATAACGTGTCTCAATGGCCTGTATCCACTTTTTTGTCCTTAAACGCTCGTTTTTTGGGTCAATAGCTTATAAAAACGTCTGGGTTTTTGGTTGTGGGTTTTGCTTAGCTTGTTTGCTGTACACTTTGTCACATATCCGCTTTTAGACATTGTTCTGTTTTTTGTTATAAGTCCGAAATGACAAGGATGCCGCTTCACGCAATGCAAAGTCAATGGAGGGCATTCGATTGTTTTCCCCCCCGGTGGGCGTTGTCTTCAGATGATGACGCGTGTCGTTCTGTCTCTATAGTGCACGTTGCTGCTTCTTCGGCTGTGTTGTGTGTTTTGATCAAGCCTGTAATGCTCCTGTCAGAAATTGAAGCTTCTGCGCCTCGATCGCCCCCCGGTGGCCGGTCCCAGTATAGCTCCTAAACCCCACCCCTCCATGTATTTGAATGGACGCGAGACACACTAAACAATTCAATTACACTTCAAATAATTGTTTCCTAAAGATGGTTTCTGTCATTTTAGGCAGTTTTTATTACGATAATTTCATTTCAAGTGTTCGTTTTTTAAATAAGTTTAGTTTTAGTGAGTTATTTGATCCTATAAAAACGGGGGGTGTGACATCATGATTGACAGCTGAGATTGACGGCTTCTCTGAGTGAAGTTGTCACTGAGGCACTAACTGACTTTTTTTCGGGATTTTTGGGAGGAGATTGGAGCTTTAGCTTTAATTTCTACATTTCCATAACTGTTTATTTCACACCAACACAATGAATTATTCTGCATCTGCGAGAGTGTGGGCGGGCTTTTGATAACCGCGCCTCTACTTCCTGTTCTCTACTGCGCAACTCCGGTCCCGAGATCGCTACTGCGCAGACTCGGTCCCAAGATGTCAGCGCCGTGAGCGGGCATATGAAAGCTTCAACTATGGTCAGCGGAAGTCAATGAAGTCGCGTCGTCCATATTTTTTTACGGTCTATGGTTTTGATCTTACGGTCTATGGTTTTGATCAGGAGATTCTGTTCTCGTGCAGGAAATGTGCTACAGCGCCCCCTACCGTATAACAGTGAACACATGTAAAGACGGAAAATATCGTCATTGGCTATATAAATATAGAGATAACAAAAGACAAAAAAAAATAAAAAAATCACACTGCTCTTAACTGAATAACTTTTAATCTATATTTATATGCAGTGACATAATTTTATGCAGACTATGCAGTGATATTTTACATTTTATTACTAGTTTTGTACCTGACTATCTAGTTTAGACCTACATGAAAATAACTCTATTTAATTTGTATATGTTTGTTCTGCTGTATTTATTTCTGCTTTTGCTCATAATTTGATTATTTGTTCTTATTTTATTACTGACTGTCTTTAACAATATAACTTTTTTTAGAGGATTTAGAAAATCCTAGAGTTAGGATATTAGTTTTTAGAGTTATAACCTTATTTATTAAGGTTACATGGCTCAAAAACAATACTAGGCCTATTTTATTTTATTTATCAGTTTTTTTGTGGTGGAGCCAGTGAAAATTCTGGCTGGGCAAGTAAAAATTTTAACCCCTGAAAAAAATCCTTAGCATTGAGCCATGAAATATATTCCCCCCAAAAAAATAACACACGGATTTGCGAGTAGCCTTGTAACTTTAGTGGTAAAAATGTCAAAGAGGAATGGTTAAGGTGATGAACTTAAACAGGCAAAAATTAGGGGGGGGTTTTCTTAAAAGCAACAAAATCCGGAGACAGAACTTAAGCAAAGCCAACCTCTTTTGTGTTGTAAATAGTTGTGTGATGTATAAATAAATGTTGTTTATATTTATTTACCAAATTAATTAATTTATTGTCTATGGCAACACAAAGTATCCATTACACTCCAGCTCCGCGACACTAGTAGTTTCAAAATCAAACCTACGCCCTTGGTATTTTTATAATTCACTTGAAATATAGGTTATAATTATAGAGTTAAATAGCTGTATTTTAATCATGCAGATTTATTACGCAGCACTCAACTGCAAATTGTTCAAAACCTGCATGATTTTCTTCCTTCTGCAATCTGCGAAACACAAAAGAAGATATTTTGAAGAATGTTGGCAACCAAACACCATCGGTTCCCTATATTGACTTCCATTGTGTGGACAAAAATACAATGGAAGTCAATGAGAATCGAAACCAAGTGCTACTCTCCCTGAAGGAAGGCATGCAGCGAAACGCGTAGGAGAGTTCTTTGAGTGCAGCCATGAAATAATAAAAGGCTTTTTAATTGAAAAGAAAGCCATGGTCCCGAAATTGTTTAGTTACCAACATTCTTCAAAATATTTTCTTTTGTGTGTCTTGCAAAAGAATGAGAGTCTTAGAGGTTTCGGTTTTCACAAAGAATCTCTTCAGTTAAGCAAACTGAAAAATAGATGTTTTCATGTCAAATAATTATTTTCTTTGTCTGCTACAGAGAGCCTGGAGTTTGGGCTTTGGAGAGGGCCAAACAAAACGTTATAGAGAACTTCCTACTTGTGGGAATTCTGGAAGAGCTGGAGGATGTATTGCTCCTGCTGGAGAGACTCCTACCTCACTACTTTAGTGATGTCCTAACCATCTACAAGAGTCCAAGTGTGTTTTATTCCATTGCTTTGAATTCATATGTAATTAAATCAAACATTTTATAAATGAATGCTAATGCAAATATGAATAAAAATGGAGGAGAAAATTCAAAAAGGTTTTGGAAAATTATACATCTTTAAACTAATGTGCTAAATCATTTTTAGCAATTTTGAATTGCACACTGTGTTTCTCTGTGGCTCATAGTTTTGTAAATCTGATTTCTCTGCAGCATTCTGGAAGATGGGGAACCTTACAGGCACCGTGAAGAAACACATGCCAACTATAGAGGCCCTGCAGGTGCTTTACCAAAGGATGAAGTACGAGTATGACTTTTACAACTTCATTCGTGACCAGTTCCATCTAACCAAGAAGAAGATCGGCCTCAAGTCTGCCTCCCAGAACTCAGCTCATGAACCTGACTTCCTCCGTGAGCTTTCCCTCAGGACCCATGAGCCTTTGGAAGAGGAGGAGGAAGATGAGGAAGAGGAGGACATGGGGCAAGAGGATGCCAACATCTGGATGGTTCAGCCCTGAGAAATAGCCATGGAGGTGTAGGCATGGCAGATATCGCATAAGCTTGACGTCTATGTCCAATCAGGAGGTAGAGTCAACATTCCCAGGTGAAAATTGGGTGTGTAATAGTGATCCCCGTGTTTTTAACGGGACGGCCCTTCGAGACACTCAAGAGGAGCACAAAAGGGTCTGGATAGTTATTTAAGGAACTAACAATTATGACAAAATGATTTTGTTCATGTTTATGAAATTGAGCAGTTGGTTGTGGTCATTTCCTGGTGAGATGATGCACGATTGGAATTACAGGGATGTTGTCGGATTGTCAAAATGGAGGGAAGAACTAATTGTGGTATAGCAGAATGAGATGCCGTGGAAGAAGATTTTTAGGCAAAACTGTTCACCTGGAACCTGGGTGACCTCTGACTCAACCCACACTTTCACACACAAACACATTCAGACTACGCAAAAGAGGCAAGGGAAGATCACAACAGAGTCTCAAACCTGTGCAAAGGATTACTGCAAGACATAGTTGTAATCAAAATAAACAACTCAAAACACCAATCAGATATGATCATCTCATCACTCATTTCCTCCTCTGGTTTTAGAAACCTGCTGCAACTCTGTGCCAGAACTTCAGTCCAGGGTTCTTTTTATATTGTACATGCAAGGGGTTGTAACAATAAATCCAACACTTTTGAATGTCTGCAAGATGTCAAATGCAGCACACTGTTCATTTAATGTTTAATGTGGATGTTAAATATTTTGTTCGCCTTGACAGTGTCATCTGTTGTGTTCAATCGTTTCATAAAATCTGGCTTCTTAAGTTGCATTTGATACGTGATGTGCTAAGCACACCTGAAGTAAGAGTTCACCCAAAAAAAAAAAATTGTAAAAAAAAAAATTAAGCAGCTATACAATTTTGTCTGCATTGCTCAGCAGTGTATATTGTAAAACTACTGGGATATAAAACAATACCCAGCTAGTAATGATCAGAGCACATAGGAAAACAAGTTTGACAACAGGACGAAAAAAATATGAATGAATGCAAAGGTTTGTGGGAATATGAGTTTGTAAATTGCGTTTTAAACCCATATATATTTCTAAATCATTATCATGATGCTCCGCAGATCAACACCTGTTCCTAGTGTGTTTTAATTAAAGAATTGTCCACTTGTATTCATTACAGGTCAGCCTCGTGGAGCATTTCTGTTCAACTATACTGGTAAAGTGAAATAATTAATACATGACTAAATAGATGCTATAGCTACAAGCTCTCACAGAATTTAACACTTTCCTCTTAAACTTGCCAGTTAAGTATATACTTGTGTATGTACTTGTTTTGTGTTCAATGTGGATTTTTATATTGTTTAATTTATTGTACAGTATTTTGATGATTGCATTCCATGTACGAATCTCAGGAAAAAAACAGAGCAGATATATTTTTGTTTTTTTTGACATCTAACAGCTGGCAAATATTAAAGCATCTGATACCTAAAGGTTACTTAAGGACAGCTGGAGTGGCTATTGTTTTGAATACCCAAAGTGAATGAAAAAGGCTAACATTACAAATTAACTGCACCTTTACTGGGAAAGCTCTCAAAATAAAAGCATTTTAACAGCAGTTGTTGTTTGTAGGACTTCTTCATACGTGTATGAAAATATTTCTTAATCTATGTTTACAAATGATTATTTCTTATTTTATGATAAAAAAATTCAAATTTGTTCTTTCTGTATAAGGATTATAATGGTGACCCTGTTTAAGACATAAATAAGAACATCTCTGTGTGATGGTAGCGCAGTGAGAATCACATTACTGCTCTGCAGAAGTTCAGCTGTTTTCCCCTGCACATAAGATAATGAAGATATTGAAATTATACATTTCTTTTGCTTATTATCATTCATATTAGTACATGTAAACAAACAGTAATGTTCCTTGGACTACTTTGAAGAATTGCATGCATATAGGCCTATATACACGCATATGAACACACACTACCGTTCTAAAGTTTTAGATGGGCAAGATATTTTAATATTTTTAAAAGGCTCTTCCTGCTCAAAAGGCTGCATTCATTTGATCCAAAATACAGCAAAAGTAGTAATCTCGTGAAGCATTTTTACATTTTAAAATAGGCCTGTTATCTATTTGAGTATATTTTAAAATATGTCTATGATGCAAAGCTTTTTTTCAGCATCATTACTCCAGTTTTCTGTCACATCATCCATCAGAAATTATTCTAATATGCTGATTTGCTGCTCAAGAAGCATTTATGATTATTATCAATGTTGAAAACAGTTGTGTACACAATTTTTTCAGGATTCTTTGATAAATAGAAAGTTCAAAATAACTTTTGTAACATTATAAATGTCTACTGTCACTTTTGATCAATTTAATGCATCCTTGCTGATTAAAAGTATTAAAGGATTTTAAAAAATGCAGAACATGTGGAAAATTTCTAAGGAAAAAAAGAAGGCTTACGATCAGGCAAGAAGGATCAGCTTCCCAGCGTTGGAGAGAACGCAAGGAGCGCTAAAGCCTGCAATCGGACGCTGAGGTTGCTTTATTTATTCTCGATAGGCGAGTAACATTGGTTTTGTTTTTTCACAAAACTAATATATGCTGGCTTTTGCTTGAATATGCTCATGTGTCATCGTTCACTTCAGCGATGATAAAGACCCATTCATTTCCACATCCTATAACGTTAAACCTAGGGGTGTAACAACCCCCTGCTCCGCCACCTTATGCCACAAAATAATTATTTTCTTCCTTGACATTAGATTAAATAGTAATTAGTACACTTTTAACAACTAATAAGAGCTGTATTTTTACTAAATATTATTATAATATTATTTACTAAGTATATACTACATTTTGTCTTCCAAGTGCATGTCATCGCTCAAGTTAGCGAGCAAAAAGAGCCAGTTTCCCCGTTTAGCCAGGTAGGCAAAATGCTACCTTGGAGTCCCAGCAGCATCGTCATTTTCGTAGCTTGTTACAAAAAAAAAAATTCGCTCACCCCTCAGAAAACCACTTTCCTGCCCTGTAAGCCGTTATACTGCACTCGTAGCGCACACTCTTTAGTTACACGCGCGCACGTGGCGGCGCGCACTATCACACCATATAGTATAAGCGCAAGAGAGCAGTCAGGAGCAGTTTTCAGGTTTCATTTACAGTTCAGGAATTATTGTGTATTCACCATGGTAACTGTTGTTTCCACAACCATAAAATGCCACTTTATTTTCACTTTATGTTATTTTGTTTGTTTTTAAATTAGTGTGGTGGCTACTTTATAGTATTAACAAATTGCTTTTTAATATCTTGTATCGAATATCTTTTAACTTATAGGCCTATTTATAACCGAAACTGATTTTTGAAAAATACCAGAACCGCGCGAAATTCCTAAGTTTCGGTTCCAAAAACGGTTCTGGTGCAATGTGTGTGCGAAGAGCTGGAAGCGTATCCTTTAATAGCCAGTGTTGCCAACTCCATGGTTTTCCCGCGGAATTGGGCTACATAAACACTGTTGACGTGGGCTGTGTTTCATGTCCGCGGGTTGAAGCGACCCCAATTATGTGATATTTAGGCCCGGAAATGCGAATTTTACCGAAGAAGCCCCCCTGAAACGCAATTGGGCTTGTTTTGGGCTAGTTTTGAGTAGCAATTGTGCGGGTTTTGTTGTGATAACCTGGCAACCCTGGCTCACCTCATCATGAATATTAATTACGTTGCCTGCCACTTCCAGGAGTGCAACGCAGTTCAGCACTTACACATTTACGGTTTTGCGTCAGATATTTTCTCGTTGACCACCAGCATGGCGAAGAGAAAGTCACAAGTATGGATTAATTTCCAAAGAATGAATGATAATGAAGCAAAATGTAACATGTGAAAAGTTAATAACATGCAAAGGAGGCTGCACTAGCAATTTGACAAAACATTTGCTACAGCACAGAGTGCCACAGGCCTTATACCAGATTTATAGTGATTATATATATTTGTCAACCGTTGAGTCACCATGGTTTAGGTAAGCGTTTAGGCACAATTACCTTTGTAATGCTGAATTGCAATTTATTATTTACAAGTTCACTGAATAACTGAATTACTATTAAGTTAATATACAACTAATTAATAAATATAACTAATAAATATAATTTATAACTTGGTTTTATTCAGAGACAGAGAGATAAAATGTAATAAGACAATTTCAGAGGTGTTCATTTGAAAAAAAAATGTGTTGCAAGAATGGCTTAATTAATACTGTAATATATTTACAGTACAGGACTTTTTTGACATTGCCAACCTGTAAATTAATTTTAGAGCAAGTAATAAACACAAAATGGATTGTTTGAGTTGCGTATTGTGCCTTTTTCCTTTACCACTATTTGTTTAATAATTTTAGTGGAACCGGAATTGGAACCGGAATCGTTAGGCGGAACCGGAACCAGAACAGGAACCGGAAAATTTCTCACGATTCCCAACCCTATTGACAACCATAGTATTTTTTCCCCTACTATGGTAGTCAATGGTTGCTCTATTTGCTTTGCTACAAACATTCTTCAAAATTATCTTCTTTTGTGTTCATCAGAACAAAGAAACTCATACAGGTTTGGAACAACTTGAGGGTGAGTAAATTATGACAGAATATGTCCCAGAAACCTAACAGAGGTCTGGAGAAATTTACACTTCTCTACTGAAAGCTTCAGTCCATACTCTTTCAAGCGATTTAGGACATGCAAAAGACGGGTTTCATGTTCTTCTAGTGTCTCAGAGAATACAATCAAATCATTCAAGAATACCAAGACTTCAGTGAGGTTAATATCGCCCATACACTTCTCCATAAGTCGTTGAAATGTACTAGGAGCATTCGTTAACCCCTGAGGCATTCAATTGAACTCTCAGAATCCAAGAGGACAAACAAAGGTGGTTTTGGGCTTATCCTTTTCCTCAACTTCAATCTGGTAATAGCCGGACTTAAGCTCAAACACTGAAAACCATTTAGATTCACGGAGTGCCGAAAAGGCTTCCTCGAGATTCGGCAGTGCATAAGCATCCTTTATGGTCTGTGTGTTCAATTTTCGATAATCAATACACAGCCACACATTACCATTTTTCTTTTAGACAACCACAATGGGTGACGAAAAGGATGATACCGATTCCCGGATGATTCCACCCTCGAGCAACTCTTCCAAATGTCAATGAACTGCTTCAAAGTCATCAGGATGTATTAGGGGTGTAACGATATATCGTTAAACAATATATCGCAATATAAAATCTGACAATATGTATCGTTGATGGAAAGATATGATTTGCGATATAGTTGTGTAAGACTGAAAATACTGGTTGAGGCCCTATTCTGAGACAAAGGGTCCCCACACAACCTCACTTCCACAAACTACTAATAACTCACACAGGAATATGGTTTAATGTGAATGTTTTATCATTGACTGTTATGTTTTTGGTGTCATTTGAAATGTCTCAAAGTGAGTGGTACAGATATCTCATATCCAGATAGATAAAATAAAAGGTAATAAGGTTTTAAGAATTTATGGACAACTGACTTAGAAAAGAAGGTGGTTATCTCAAACAAATGTTCACCAACCCCCATTAAGGTGCGACCACTGCATGTAAATTTCTTTTGTTAGCACATGTTTCCATGTAAAAGAGGTCTGGCTATTTAAGGAGATGCAGCAGAGAGTTCGAGGCCTTTCCTGTACTTGAGGTCGGCCCGTGAGGCTGGGAGAAAGACATCTCTCAGCCTCATGTACTTCTTAAAGTTGGGTGAACATCTTCTCTTTACTTAATCCTGAGCATTTGATGTTTTGTATCGATTATCTTTGAATTGATAATGGAATTGGCATGATACATTTACCTGACATAATAAATTGTTACATTTGATTATTCAAACTGATTTTGACTTTGTTCACTTGATGGTTAAAAGGAATAGTCAAACATTCGCTCACTTTTAGTGAGGCACAGATATTATTAAAACCTTTCATTTATGGAGTCAGATGAAATAAACGAGTAAATATATGATTAATATATGACAAATTTAACCAACCAATACTTTGCATGAATAAGGACAGAACACGTGTGACCTTCCCTGTGTATTGGCGAACCGGCAGATTGGACCAATTTCACGGGCCCTACAAAATGGTGACCCCGACGTGATCTCAAAACAAAGCAGTTTCACGAGAAACGTCCTTTTCAGCAAGTATTGTGATTTTAAAATCAACAAGAGGTTTTGAACATCTTCTCTTTCTTCCGTGGCTGTGGTAAGTCAATTTTCTTTGCATTTTTAGAAGTGTTGAAGAAATGTTGCATTGTTTACGGGTTTGGAATTAAAACCCTTTGTTTAGAAGCGTGAGGCCGCAGCCAGATGAAGAAAGATTAGATTGTAAAGATCTCCTTGTTTTGCCGAAGCAACAGGAAGCGAAACCTAAAGTGAGAATAACATCTTCCAAATAATTAATAACTCGATGAAGAGCCGAAAAAGTAAAGCCTAAAAGTTTTAAAATCAACCGCATGTTTTCCGGCCATTGTTGTATCTGGGCTTGTTAAAGACAAACCAGCAACACGTGAAGAGCAAACTAACTGAAAACAGAGAAAGAAAAATCTAAGTTTGTAAACGATCGGAAAACACGTGATTTTATAAATAAAAGGCAGATCGATGCATTGTTTATAAAAATAAAATTTTGGGAAAACAGGATGATATGATTTACAGGCTAAAAACGCTCAAGGCTAATGCAAAATTCTAGTGTCAATGCTAAGCCATGCTGCGCCCAAGGCTAATGCTAAATGCTAAGCTATGCTGCGCCCAAGGCTAATGCTAAATGCTATTGTCCATGTTGTTTTCAAAACGCTCAAGGCTAATGCTAAATGCTAAAACCATGCTGCGCCCAAAACGCTTAACCCCTGTTTTGTGTCACTGGCTGACTGGGAGGGAAAGTCTCCATTTGCATGAATTGTATGAAACAGATATTAGAAGTATCAGAAAAGCACATAGAACACAATTTGGTTGTTTGTGCTACAACATGCACATAGGCTACGTTAAAGTTTATTCTTTAAACACAGGATTACTTTACTGTAAGTGTGGTTGAAACACTTAGGCAAAGGTGATATAGATGTTGTATTCTATTGGTTTGCTGTGGGTGTTTGGAACACTTAGGTAAAAAGGTTGTAGATGTTGTATTCTAGGCCATGTGTCCTGTGTAAACTGAATTAAACACGTGTGTCAACAGATATTCGAAGTATCAGAAAATTGTGCTTAACACATCAATAGAACACAATTTGGTTGTTTGTGCTACAACATGCACATAGGCTAATTTAAAGTTTATTCTTTAAACACAGGATTACTTTACTGTAAGTGTAGTTGAAACACTTAGGCAAAGGTGATATAGATGTTGTATTCTATTGGTTTGCTGTGGGTGTTTGGAACACTTAGGTAAAAAGGTTGTAGATGTTGTATTCTAGGCCAGTAGTTTTCAAACCTGTCCTGGAGGACCCCCAGCACTGCACATTTTGTATGTCTCCCATATTTGACACACCCACTTCAGGTCTTGCAGTCTCTAATAATGAGCTCATGAGTTGAATCAGGTGTGTTAGATGAGGGAGACATACAAAATGTGCAGTGCTGGGGGTCCTCCAGGACAGGTTTGAAAACCACTGTTCTAGGCCATGTGTCCTGTGTAAACTGAATTAAACACGTGTGTCTATCTGAAAACAAAACCTTGTCATATTCAACGTTCCAGAGACGCGTCAGAGAACGTAACAACTCTGAATTTTGAACAAAAATCTTAAATTCTCACGTTTGAATTTATTCTGAATTACTCTGAGATTTGTTTTTCCCAAATAAGATGAATGGATTCGTATATTGCTACAAGGTTGCGTCAGAGGTTAGCGACGGCTAATAACTGATATCAGGGAGTGTGCGGGCGACTCGGATGAGGGGAAGGGTTAGTCTGACTAGGTTAACCTAGCTTGGACGCTTCCGATGACTTCGGTTCTAATTTAATGATAAGATTGAATTGAGTTCTTGAAGGGCATCCAAGGGGGCTATACAATATATCTTTGATTGTTGCGCGTGTACGGCAAAGTCCTAGATATTTAGCCAACTGCCTCAGCTCCTGATCTTCGGAACTGACCACTTGTTAAGGAGACCTTGGTGAGGAACTCGGAGCGATATAGTTTCCTAAATTGAGCGGGTAAAATACAAATTAAAAAGAGTAAATAGAAGAATCAAACGTTAAAATAGCCATTTAAAAAGACTAAATGAGAAGAAAAGGTATTTGAAACCTAGAAAAGAAAAAAGAGAAACAGCGAATGTAGATCTTATAATTATATTATAACTTGAATTATAATAAACATTATATTACATTCGCCGAGCAGGACAATAATTGTAGAAGTGTGACTTTCGTCAATTCGAAATCGTCAATTTCTGAAACAGAATTTCGTTTGTGTGCTACCCAGTGCCAAAAAAGGGTAGAGGTCTGCATTTATTTTTCACCGTTAAAAAACACGGCTAGAATTGTGGCACAGGTAATAGCAAACAATTGTGCAACAACTAAATGTAATATAATAAACAATTCAGACTTGGTCAATGAAACTCGGTTTCATGTGACATCTGGAATTAAAATGGCAACTTACATGATAATGGAACAAGTAAAAGAATTCCACACGTCTGAATTTAATGCTTTAAAATATTGGAATTATCTGTGGTTCGCTCTCCTCTGTTTTCTGTCTCAGGCTTACTTCTGCAAAATGGTGGAGTCCACCTGGAGCAAATCCATGACAGCGGAATTGAGACTCGGGAGATGGGTGAAAAGACATTATAAAAGGCCTTTTCACACGTCACACTGTCACATCACTGCATAAATATGGCCTCCCAGTTTAGAACTGGATCGAAATTTGCAACACAATTGTTATAGATTAGATTCCACCCATCTCCTAGACATGAACACTGAACACACCCCTCCATCACTATACCCTCACAGCATCATTTCCTGGGGTAGACCAGATAGCTTCACACACACAGGGTGGAGTTGATCTCATGATCATTGTCTAACAGAGACACAAAGAACAGCATACGCTATTCACAACAAACTGCCAACTAATGTAACACACACACACACACACACACACACACACACACACACACTCTGACATTCTAAAAAACACTCTCACACAAAACCATTGATTGGTTTACACCGACCACTTGCTACATTTCTGAAACTTATTTTGATTTTAATTTTGATTTCTGCTTATTTCTTTGAGTAATTCAGAAAACATTTCTGAATCTTTTGATTTTAATTTCTGAAACTTATTTTGATTTCTGCTTATTTGTATATTGTCCATTTTACTCACAACAATGTTTTTGGACACTAATTCAATTGAATCTCTATGTTTGGTTAGACCAAAATTTAGCTGACACTCTTCATGAAATGTTGATTTAACCCAGCACTGGTTGATTTGTTAGAATGCCATTTATTGAAATATTTCTAGAAACAGGATAAGAGCTTATAAGATCTTCCTTTGTCCTTCATTGACCCACTATAGGAGTACTGTTGGAATGGTAATTAAAAATCAGGTGATTAATGAGACCAAATGTACCACTCACATTTGCTGACATGAACATGGTATTTTACATTGAACATGACATGATTTTGCATTATGCATTCCTATGCATTTCCTTACGACTGTAAGTTCATATATGTGCTCAATCGTGAATCGGACATTTAAGATGCTTTTCAGGTGTCAAAGGAGAACCCCTTCATCCACTGAGGTCTGCCCAGACCACCGTACCGCTGGAGGTGACAGGATGGGTCGAGGAGGGTCAGATCCTCATCGTGGAGAAGGTGCCAGGGAAGCGGAAGTTTCCCCAAGAAGGAATGACACGTTAACTGATCAAGTCACAAGAGGTCCAGATTGACTCTATGAACTTTGCTCACGTCACAGGAATACAGGAAGAGAACCTGAACGCATCCATCCACCTGCCGGACTCAAGCTATACACCTGGTGAGAACAGGTGTACTGCAGGTGAACACAGCCCACTGAGCTTCTACAGATGCCAAAATTGCAAAAACAATTTTTGTGCTGCATCTTCAAGGATTATAACAAACGTCTTACTGTGACCCCGTAAGTGTTCATCAGAATGTGACCCACGGGATCAAGGAGGGAATCTGTAAGACTGAAAATACTGGTTGAGGCCCTATTCTGAGACAAAGGGTCCCCACACAACCTCACTTCCACAAACTACTAATAACTCACACAGGAATATGGTTTAATGTGAATGTTTTATCATTGACTGTTATGTTTTTGGTGTCATTTGAAATGTCTCAAAGTGAGTGGTACAGATATCTCATATCCAGATAGATAAAATAAAAGGTAATAAGGTTTTAAGAATTTATGGACAACTGACTTAGAAAAGAAGGTGGTTATCTCAAGCAAATGTTCACCAACCCCCATTAAGGTGCGACCACTGCATGTAAATTTCTTTTGTTAGCACATGTTTCCATGTAAAAGAGGTCTGGCTATTTAAGGAGATGCAGCAGAGAGTTCGAGGCCTTTCCTGTACTTGAGGTCGGCCCGTGAGGCTGGGAGAAAGACATCTCTCAGCCTCATGTACTTCTTAAAGTTGGGTGAACATCTTCTCTTTACTTAATCCTGAGCATTTGATGTTTTGTATCGATTATCTTTGAATTGATAATGGAATTGGCATGATACATTTACCTGACATAATAAATTGTTACATTTGATTATTCAAACTGATTTTGACTTTGTTCACTTGATGGTTAAAAGGAATAGTCAAACATTCGCTCACTTTTAGTGAGGCACAGATATTATTAAAACCTTTCATTTATGGAGTCAGATGAAATAAACGAGTAAATATATGATTAATATATGACAAATTTAACCAACCAATACTTTGCATGAATAAGGACAGAACACGTGTGACCTTCCCTGTGTATTGGCGAACCGGCAGATTGGACCAATTTCACGGGCCCTACAGTTGTTTTATCCAAGGCTCAACTTGCTGTAGTTGGCCTATTTATAAAGGTATAATTCACTCAAACACAAATTAACAAATGCACCACAAATGTAAGTTCTGTCATCATGTAGCTACTCACCATTTCGTTTTTCATTTAACTTCCAAACACAAATAAAGATATTCTTTATGAAACCTGAGGGATTTCCTCCGTTATTAAAAGTCCATTCTTCTCAAACTTAAAAGATGCCAAAAATGTCATAAAGGCATCGTAAAAATAACTAATCAAGTGGTCTAATCCAAATCTTCTGAAGTCTTTAAGTCTTCTGAAGAGACACAATGGCTTTATATGATGAATATATTTAACACGACGAGCATACTGTAGTAAACACGGACGTTCAAATGATTGTGTGACGCGCAAAAACAACACGAGAGTCCTTGTTCAGGTTCTCCAAAGGAATTATACTTAGTTCAGACAAGTTTTGCTCAGGATAGGACTGGGAGACTGTCGTCACTTGCGACCCTGTGTCCAAAAGGCAGGAACAAAGTTTGCCTTCAATGTACACACACTTGAGCAGGACACTTGGCCTCTATCAGCCCCTTTGGGAGGCTGGCCAATGGACCCCTACTACGGGATAACTCTGAGCTACCCTTCCTTCCTGTGGACCTTTTTAGACTACCGTAAAACTTAAAATAATAGCGGAGTCCCAAATAGACGCCTGTCTCTTTTAAACGCCTGGTGCGACGACAGGTTTGGGTAAATAAATAAAGGCCGGTCTCAAATAGACGCCGGGTCTGTTTTTTAGTATCGGGCCGTATTTGATCTTCTCAAACCCGTCAGATCGTCTGTTCTATGTTTTGATTATATTTCACGTGACAGACAGAACCGTTCATGAACCACTCATCACTATGGCAGCATAACAAAGAGGTTAACGAACTTTCAGTCTTCAGTTTTTCTTAATTCTCTCAATACCACCATGGAGAAAAGTATAATTTGACATTTAAGCTGACAGTTGTCAAATTTCAAGCGTGGGTAAAGCTGCATACGGAGCGGCTGAAAAATTCCTTTAATGCTTGCGCGCAGACGTGCGCGTGTGTTTGTGTGTGCGAGGGAGAAGGAGGAGATATATTTCATTAGCTTCGGGATGTTATCCTTAGGTATGTGGCCTGACAGTAGCTTCTGATGGAAGTGGGGGGGGCCATTTTGGCAGGGGATTAACGTTATAAACGTTTCTTCCTTTCGTTTGCTTTTAATTAAGTCTATTATAACTATTCACATCCTTTACTGTGGTAAAGTACAATAAAAAACTGTGGGACGAATACCTTTTTACTTAAAACTTTATTTAACACAGTTTGTTCTTGTTATTAAACTTGGTAATGTGCGTCAAGTTTGGTTTATTTGAATAGCACATTTCACACACACGCCGCAGTGATTTTAGTTTCGTTTTCTCTGGCTGTGAATAATCAAACATTGCCTAAATGTCTTGACCTTGTGGAAGATAAAATCCACTCTTCAGACCTTTTACAACAAGTGTTGCCTTGCAACATCAGGAGAAAACACGAAGATATATTTGAAAGGTGTCTATCCAGCTTTTGTCCCATTCCTCTCAAAGCGCAGAGTACGTCTTTGCGGGGAAATAGTATGAATCAAATATTTTTCTAACTAATATTTAATTTTCTTATATTCTTTAGGTAACCATTATTTACTGAAAATCGTTTAAATGTTGAATAGGCTGTGTTGTTTCACTGACAGAAGTGCTAAAATAAACACGCATGCTTATGGATGTTTCAGCCTCAAACGATTTCAAAATGTAGGCTATACATATATCTGGCATAGACTACAGTATTTAAAATAGCATATATGCATTAGTTACATTCTCAAATTAATTTACAGAGCAATCCCTGCTAAGTTTTTAGTTTAACTATAACTATAGAAGAGGATTAGTGTGCGTTGCACTCACAACAAACTCGCAACGGGGGCGTGGCATCACGATGATATCGTCCATCGGCACAACCCTAATTTCTTACATTAAATGATTTGTTAAACACATTCGAATTAATTATAAATAAAACGTAATATAATGTGGTAACCTCCTACCGTCATGCTTGAACATCTCAACACTAAATTAAAGGCCTGTCTCTTATAGACGCCTGTTTCAAATACAAGCCGGTGCAGTTCGGTGATGTGGGTAAATAGAAGCCCGGGCTATTATTTGAAGTTTTACGGTAGTTCTGCACACGGTAACCCTTGTACGTCTTGCTACAGGGGCTAATTCCAGAAAGAGCTGTTTATCAGCTTGAGCATTGCTTTTAAGAGAGCTGCTTGTAAGCGCTGTAGGTACAAGGAGGGCTTTTTGCCTGCATTTTGCAATGTGTTCAAGAATCTTGCAAAAAGATCATCCCCGTCCTCAACTGCGTCAAAAGCAGAATGTCAAGGTATGCAGTAGGTAGAGCTGTTGCACCCAAATGTTGCACCTCACACTACAGTGATTGGTCTCATCAGTAACAACAATGAGACTGCCTATAGGGAGGAGATCCAGCACCTGGCCACATGGTGCACTGAAAATAACCTGCTCCTCAACACCACCAAAACGAAGGAGCTCATCGTGGACTTCAGGAAAGAGTCAAGAGGCACTCACGACACCATCCACATTAATGGAATGGCTGTTGAGCGTGTCTCCAGTTTCAAGTTCCTGGGGATCCACATCTTGGCGGACATGTCCTGGACAACCAACACCTCCAGCCTGGTCAAGAAGGTTCACCAGCGCCTTTTCTTCCTGAGAACACTGAGGAAGAATCAGCTCTCCTCGGCTATCCTGGTGAACTTCTATCGCTGCGCAATAGAAAGCATCCTGACCAACTGTGTCGCAGTATGGTATGGGAGCTGCTCTTTTTTGCGGAGCGCAAGGCACTGCAGCGGGTGGTGAAAACCGCCCAGCGCATCACAGGGACTCCACTACCTGCCATCGAGCACATCCAGAGGAAACGCTGTCTACATTGAGCTTGCAGCATCCTTAAGGACTCCTCTCACCCAGCCCACAGACTGTTTTCTCTCCTGCCCTCCGGCAGGCGTTTCAGGTGCCTCCGGACCAGGACCAGTAGACTAAACATTTTTTTCCCCAGAGCTGTCTCTTTATTGAACTCGAACCCCCGTTGATCCACTTCCCTCATATACTGCTAACTCTCCTTTCCCACCTCACATCTGCCTTCACTTTGTTATTTGCACTACTGGAATGTCAATTTGCACTACCGACTGTTTATTACACTAACATCTGTTTACTTATGCTTCTTGCACTACCATACCTTAATTTGATTATGCTCATTGCACTCATTATTTACAGTACCAATTGTTTACATATGCATTTTGCATATTAATTGCACATTACTTCTAACTGTAATATGCAATCACTTTCCACTGCACTTTTACACTTTTTCCGGATAGCTTCTGTCCATACTTTATTGCACTACTTTAATCCACTGCTATACTCCTCATCTTAGCCCAACATATCATTGTATACCTCTATCTGTAAATTCTGTTTATAGTAATAGCATCTGTATTTTTATTCACTGTACATATTCACCTGTAAATTCTGTTTATAGTAATAACCATCTCTATAGATATTCAGTACATATCCATGTCCTGGACTTATTCAACCATTGTATATCCTGCACTTATGCAAACGTTGTATATCCTGCACTTGCTGCTATTGCACTTCTGGTTAGACCTTAACTGCATTGCGTTGCCTTGTACCTGTACTTGTGTAATGACAATAAAGTTGAATCTAATCTAATCTAAAATGCCACACAATTTCCGATGCTGGAGGTAACAAAGTGTCTAATATTTTTCTGGATCGGTGCAAATTAGAAAGAGAAGGATCCTGGAGAATCAGTTCAACACTCCCTCTCTAAGCATCTTAATCAACTTCAGTGCTTGGACGTGGAATTTTCCCAGAAAAGACATAAATTCTGAAAGGTGCATGCATGTGGGGAATTCCCTTGTTCTTTATTAGGTGTTCAACTACCACACGTTGGATTTCAGGTGGATTTACCTCAGCCACATCCAAAGCTGACATTCTCTTTTCAATGACCACCGAACGTACGGTCTCTGGGCTTTGACACCCTTCTGCACTTTTCCCTCCCTTGAATGAGGTAAGCGGATCATGCATGGGAATGGCAGTCCCTAAGGAAAGCTTTGGTTCTCTCTCATCTGTTGCGATTTCAGCACTTGTAGTGGCTGCTTGAGATAACAGTTCTCTCAAAAGTTCCTCAAAAGTCTTTCCACTAATCTTTGCTAATTTCTGCAGCTCAGCGAAGTAACAGGCGGTAGCTTGATTGCTTGCTGCTGGCAAGTAGGCACTTGACAAGAGTGTTAAGAGACATTATGAGGGCTTCTGAAAGTGTACAGCAACATAGGCTCAAGAGTTTCATGGGCAGCACAGCTTTCATATTCTAAAATAACGTCTTTATGAAAAGGCGATTTTTGGTCCTGTACTCTCATTTGTGTACTAACACGTCCGTGCTTATTTAGAAATCAAACCAGGTATTCGTCAAACTCTGTGTCAGTCAACCCACAAACTATCACAGAGTTCGCAACTTTAACATTCTCCGTTTCAACAATATCCATGTTTCTTAGAACATTAGTTCATAGTTCTTCTTAGTTTGTATAAATCAGCTTTTTTTTTTTCCAGGAACCTGTTCACAAGATATTTACTACCACTGTTCTCCTGGTTGCAGGCTTGCCAAAATTTGTGTAACAAGTGCCCTCAACGTATGTTAGAGCAATGGGCCAGTTTGTAGGTTAGTGGAGAACAGAATACTGGCAGTTTAGTACTGGCAGTAAATAAATCACAGAACAGGGTTTTTCCTGCATTGAAAATTTTTTGGCGGCCACCAAAACACATTTTTGTCCCGCCAAAGCCTAATTTGATGAGTTATTGTGATTTATGAGTGATGTAGAATAGATGCTGCGCTTGTGACTGAGTGACAGAGAGAATGATCAGAGAGCTCCTCCCCCGCGCACACTCTCTGGGACTTCAAAATAATCACTGTGTTAGCTCTCTCATATTTCACATATTAATCCAAATCAAAAGGTCGGAAGACCGAAACCACGTTGCACGTGGCACATTCGGACAATTTTTTCCTAGAATTACCACTGGGTGTGAATTGCGCTCAAAAAACGTTGACTCTTTTCTGACCAGCCGACATAAAGCATACTTTCAATAAACGGGAAACAAATTATATTCAGTTATGAAGTGTTTTCTGTGTGTTGACATCTTTCGCGATGTTCTAACAGACGGGATTCGCACACAAAGCGTCTGCTAATGTCCGATTCGCGACCTAATGACTCCTTTGAACCGAATCATTTTAACGACTGGTTAGAACAGTGTTTCCCAAACGGGGTGCCGTCTGATGAGAGCAGGGGTGCCGTGTAAAAGTCCTTCAAATAATTATCTCTTTGTAAACTTTGTTCAATGCCTGCGAGTGCTGCCGTATGTTCAAATATGACCAGTCATTATCGCCGTCTTCACCTGGGTTTAGTGCCAAAAGACGCAAATGAGAAGTCGCGCGCACTCATCCGAGAGCGCGCACACGTCTCACAGCGCGCAAATATTGAGTTCTCTTTCAAGTCTTGCTCTTGAACGGACAAACTCACACAAAGTATGTCAATATGTCCATCTTGATGAGTATTCTAGCAGACATAGTCTGTATATGCCTTAAAGGTCCCATGGCATGGCATTTTTCTATTATTTTACAGTGTTTCTTGAGGTGTACTTATATTGTTAGTATGATTTTTACATCATAAAATGTCATAATTTAGAAATAAAAGGCATTTTTTCTATACTGCTGTTTGCCCTGTGGCTGAATGCCCTGTTTCAAGAGGCGTGTCTGCTGTGAGACTTCAGTAAAAACGCCCACTGTTGTGATTGGCTGACATCTTTGCATTTGAAATGAGCGGAGGGGGCGTGGTTTAACGAGGTCTACGACGCACAAGCTGCTGCCAGAGAGACGGATGGACCTGAGTTCACTTCTCATCAGTTCTCTCAGCATGTCTCAGTTCAGGGTGAACTGTTGTAGTTACAGCATATACTTCAGGTTATTAGTTTATTTCTAGTCGGAGGGGCTGTCACTCATGTCAGAAATAGGGATGAAACGGTATGGAAATTTAACATCACGATTATAGTGACCCAAATTATCACGGTTATCAATATTATCACGGTTTTGTTCAAACGAAATGAAAGTGTTCAAAAATAACAGATGCGCACACACTTAAAACATTTCAACAAGTTTTATATTTGAAATTCAACAAATAACTAAAGCAGCTCTATGCACTTTTTTAAGCTAGATTCTGTGGGATTTCCTTCCTTAATGGCCGTCATCAATAGCAACGCATAACACATAAATAATAATAATTTGTTGTAAATATAATCTCTAATATTATCACTGTAAATATATTCCCAAGCAATATTCTCATCAGTGTTCTATCAGACACATTTAAATCTAGCATATTTTGTGTTAGAGCCCAAACAGTATCCTAGTGAAATAATGCATATCCATATTTCCATATGATTTGACAGTTTATTTTATTAAATATCAAAATGTGTGCATCATACCTGACACCTAGATGAACACTTTACAGTCTTTTTATGACTGTCATTCTCTTCAAATGCTATTGAAGTTTGAAACGTGTATAACGTTACCAATGTTGTGTGTAACTTTACAGACGGTCCCTAAATTCGCCAGCGTTATGCCAGTCATATCAGATGCGCTGTGGTTCTGCTGTGTTTTTTTAAACCATTTTCGCTGCTGAAATAGAACAAAAGCAGTCATCCACTGTATGATGAGTGAATCTCCTGCGTACAACACACGTTTATCTCTGCTTTGAGTGCAGATTTCAGCGTGTGAGAGCGGCGCGCGCTCTGAACAAAACTCCGCTAATCTGAACGCCTCTGATTATGAGATATTGCATTCATAAACTCAATAGAAGCACGTGTAAGTGCTTATAATGCGCAAAGCGATTATAACAGATGGCTTTTGAGAAGACTATTATAAGTTCAACAGCCAGAGTGGCTAGTGTGCAGCCGAAATAACGTTACACTCGCAAATGGCGGTTGTTAATGTCAAACCCTGATTATTATCCCTTAAATGTCACCCTAGTCTTGTCTGAATTTGTTCGTTCGCTTCACGTTATTATTTCCCAGACGTAGGTTTGGTATTGAGGTCAAAGTCCACTTGCCTTGCGTTCGTAGTTTTGAATTGTTCCCCCTATTACAGCGACTTTCTTCTGGCATGTTTGCAGACAGGGTGACCATCTTAGATTAAGTTTCCCTCAGGACTTTTGTAAAAGCCAAAATATGACCACACCTCAGATTTGGTCCTTTTAGAAGGCAGAACAATCCCCCGAGTGCTGTCACTGCTTTCTGCCATTTCTTCTCATTCAGAAAACAGCGGTGCGCCAGACTGACGCTGACTGGACAAGATTTACCGCGAGTTTTCACAACCGTGATAATCACACGCGGTTTTAATGATAATAAAATTTTATACGATATTACTAACCGTCACTAAATTTTATCGTGGTTTATCGTGAAACCGGTAATCGTTTCATCCCTAGTCAGAAATTTAGTAAATTATGGATCAGCGCTGACTCGAGACGCGAACCGTTTAGAACGATTCAGTCTGATTTGGTGAACTGATTCGGTTCACTAAAAAGAACCGATTCAAAAGAATGATTCGTTCGCGAACCGGACATCATGGAGACGGAGCAATTGCTAACAAAGTTATTTATAGTAACTACTGAGTTGTGAGAGCGCTGTCTGTCAGCGCGAGTTTATTCTTGTGTTTGTATCTGAGAGTTCTGAATAAACACGAGTCCCAGTCACGCCGAGTCCGTCTTCATCATTATTCTACCAACTTTGTAAAGGCCTGTACACACCGGGACGAATATCGCACGCGCTTATCGCCAGCGTTTTTCGTGACGTTTTTCGGCGCGTCTTGAGTGTTCACACCCAAGCGATTTCCACTGGCGATGCGCCGAGTGAACGTGCACATTCAGTAGATGCGCTCCCGGTACACAAGGTGGTGCTGCGGCACTTACGCTTCTGACACTCGCTTGTCACACAGAAGAAGAGGAGAGACAGTATTTACGTGCTTGCCAAAACCACAGATATATTATGTCTATGGCAAAACCATTCACACACTTTTTGCTAACTGGCAAGCAGCATTAGCAGCCCATCTTCTTCTTTGTCTACTTACTACTTCTTCGTCGTATCAATGTGTGCTCGGCAAGACCGATTTTGTGCTTGAGCGCCACCAAGTCTTGTTTTACTGTCACTTCAGCAGCTCCAGGCACGTGAACAAAAGCGCTGATCTCATTGGTTGTCCAGTTTTTAACGCGCCGCGTCAAAATAAAAAAACGAACCCGAGGCGTTTTTTTTATGACACTTTTACGCCTGCCGTTTTACGCGTCGGTGTGAACACTCACATTGGCGCCCATTGTTTAGTCACGAGGCGTTAAACGTCGGCGATAAACGCGCACGAAAATCGTCCCGGTGTGAACAGGCCTTAACACATGCAATGTACCATTACAGCAAAATGAACGAGTTAGTAAGTGTTGATTAAAGCATTATTTCTAGATATGTTCCAATCATATGAAAAGCGGCAGTGACGCATTGAGTACACAGCGCAAACAAAGACACAACAGCAGTAATCGAATGTAATCCAGTTTATTGTGGGAATAGCTGGCTAGCCTAGCCGGATACCCTCACGCTTACCCTCCTTCTGCTTAATCTCACGCCGCGTTTGGTGCCTCCGCTGTGGGCCAGATGCAGTACTGGGGGTCGGGGATGTTGAAGGCCAAGCTTCGGCGTGTGTGAGGTTTATCTCTAAAGATGTGGCTCTGCCGATGTTGAGCAGAAACTCCCGACTGTATGCACATTTAAGAACAGATAGACGCGACGAGGACGTACAAAAACACTGACTCACAAGATAGAAAGCACGAAAACACCGTTCTGTCGGGAGAGAGAGAAGCCGCTGCGTGTGCACGAATAATAAATAATTAGCTACACATAAGAAATCACTGATCACAGATCAGAAGGAACTGAAAAAAGACTTCTGTTTTCATTTGTACATCCAAACACTGAGAAACTGCCAGCATTCACTCGTTCACAAACAATGATCTCTCGAGCGTTTGCATGGGCGTGCCAGATTCTCAGGGCGGAGGAAAGGGAGGTAACCGTTCCTGCTTGGACGTCAAACCAGGAGACTTCAGGATTGGCTCGTCTGGCCTGTCATTTTCTCAAAGGCAGAGAAAGACAGCCAGAACTCGGTTTTACACCGATCAACATTTCTATCCACTTGGGGACAATATTCAGGCTAGGGGAACTCATATTAATGTTGAAATACCTCATAAAATGAAAATTTCATGCCATGGGACCTTTAAGTAAACTTTATACAGTCGAGAAAGACGACGCATATCCGAGCAGGTCTTAAAGGGGCAGTAGCCTTTACTGCTGTCTGTTTAATGTCAAACAACAAAAGACAAGGACATCACTCACTGCTCTTGATTGAATATCTTTTGTAAGTTTAATAGGATTAATCTTTAATTTATACACTCAAATATGCAATGTTATTTTACATTTGCTCAATTTCTGTACCTGAAAACTAATGTTAGACGTACCTGAAAAACCTGAAAAGCATAGTTTATTTTATTAGTATCCTTGCTCAATAGTATTTATTTTTGCTGCTGCTTGTATTTAAATTATTTGTTATTATTATTTTCTTCATTTTTATTTGACAGTAGTCCTTTTTTCCCTGAACATAGCAAATACTGAACCGTACCGAAACCGTGATACAAACCGAACCATGAGCAATCTGTACCGTTACACCCCTAGCATAAAGCATGCGAACATTTTCAAAGGGTGCCATGACTGAAAAAAGGTTGGGAAACATTGGGCTAGAACAACTGATCTGTCCAACACTGAACTAACAAATCAGTTAATTTATTAATTTACTCAGAACGCATGCATCTGAAATGAGAACACAAGTGTGCTTACCCAAATTAGCAAGAGTGGATAGTAAGAATTATTTTTAATTATCAACAGCATTTCAGCTTATTTCTGTTGACAATGTGTAGTAAAATAAATAGCCTACAATCATTTAGACTGGAGTGAGGTGAAACCAGAACAAAGTTGTTAGCTAGCTGATGTAGTGCTGGGCGGTATACCGGTTCATACCGAATACCGGTATGTATTTATTTTACGATATGAATTTTGATGATACCGCAATACCGGTATATGTCGCTTAAACAACGTTCGGAACGCGGCGCAGCGCGTCATTGTTTGAGAGGGGACCCCTTTCATTGATGCACTGTAGTAACAGTCAGAGCACAGTTGAGATTGCATTACAGCACAGCCTATGGCTGAATCTTATACTCTCATTCACTATTCCCTACGTTATCACTTTATTTGAAGGCGTGAATGAATTTCAATGAAAACGTGCGTGAAGTCGGACAGGAAATGTGTGTACATCGGCTGTACACTCGTTATTGCGGTGCAATGGAATAGAATGAGTGCACTCAATAACGTCTATAGGGTTTCGGACACCACTACAAAGCGCTGTCCCCTCCAAATAATGCCCTATTTGAGGTTATAGGGGCGATTTCGGATTCAGCCCTTGATTACTGTGGAGAATTCAAACTACACGCGGCGCGCAAGAGAGAGCGGTTTCTGCGCGGAGCGCCGTGATGGGTTTAACAGCGTTCTCCATATGGATCATATATCAGATTTAGACCGGAGCGAGCGCGTTTAAATTTCTTATGGACATATTTCATAAACTCTAGTGCTCTAGACATGAACCAGAAGCGTGTATTCGTGCATATTTCATCACGTCTTTTTAAAATGAAATGTATGCACTGATTACACTGATAGAATACAACCGTTTGTCTGTTCACGAATGCGCTGACACGATGGATTATTCTGCTACACAAAAGACAATGAGGTGAATTCATAAATAAACTGACAATTCAAGGAAGAATGGGCCAAAAAGTAACTGCTTTATTCTTTCTGTGTTAAACTGATCTGTGTCATTCGTTCAGAGAGTGCTCTTAAATGCATTGCAAATATCCGCGTTTCTCCTCGTTTGGGCAGTTTGTTGTAGGGTTAGATTTTTAAAATGCTTAAGGTGCCCTCAACTCAACTTTTAATATTTAGATATCTGTAAGTATGACTCTGAGCGTGTTGCAGGTCTGTGTTTTATTGGTTGTTGTCTCTCCACAGCATCATTTTGAGGGGCTTTGCACACCTGTATTATCTCTAGTGTGGAATTTTTCTACAATATTCACTCATCATGACAGTAAAACAGGGTATTCTTGTCAATCTCCTGCAGCATTTCCTCTATTAATCAGTAGAAAATGTGATTAACACCCGGTCATGCATAGGGGAAAAAAATACCGTCATTTACCGTGAAACCGATATAACTTAGAAAAATACAGGGAGTGCAGAATTATTAGGCACGTTGATTTTCTGATCATATTTTTTTCCAGGCACATTTGACCAATTCCAAACCACAGTAATCCTAATAACTACTATTGATTTAGTATTTAATAATGTATTAGTGATATATAATTGTTCATGAAGGCTGGAAATGAAAAACACCTTATATTCAGGTGTGCAGAATTATTAGGCATGTTTTTTTTTACAGATAAATTGAGCCAAAAAAGAGATTTAACTCAGACTGAAAAGTCAAAAAGTATTAAATGCCCATGAGAAGGATGCAATACTAATGCAATACTAGACATTGCAGTTAAGGCGTGACCATTGGACAGTGAAATGCTCGTTGGGTCAGCAGGGTCAGACAAAAACAGGTGGCGGAGAAAAGACACCTGTTAACTGCAAAAGAATTAAGAATTAAGGTGAAGAATTAAGGGTGAAACCATCAGGAACCCTTTAGTCTCCAGCGCCACCATTTTCCAGAGCTGCAACCTACCTGGAGTCTCCAGAAGTGCAAGGTGTCAGGATCTCAGAGACTTCAGTTAGGTAAAGAATCCTAAAAAATGACCCCCACTAAATAAGAATCACAAGCTGAAGTGTTGTAAAATACATGAAGAAGGTTTTTTTATAGGCTTTATGGACAGATAGGTTGAGAGTGACTCTTGAAGGACCAGCACCACATCCTCTAGTACCACTGTTTGAAGAATTCATCTTCCAGAATCTGGCAGTACGTTTTGGGAGTTCATTTTAGTCCATCCTGAAGTCCGTTTTGCAGAGATGGACTAAAAATGAACTCCCAAAACGTACTGCCAGATTCTGGAAGATGAATTCTTCAAACAGTGGTACTTGAGGATGTGGTGCTGGTCCTTCAAGAGTCACTCTCAACCTATCTGTCCATAAAGCCTATAAAAAAACCTTCTTCATGTATTTTACAACACTTCAGCTTGTGATTCTTATCTAGTGGGGGTCATTTTTTAGGATTCTTTACCTAACTGAAGTCTCTGAGATCCTGACACCTTGCACTTCTGGAGACTCCAGGTAGGTTGCAGCTAGGGATGAAACGGTATGGAAATTTAACATCACAATTATAGTGACCCAAATTATCACGGTTATCAATATTATCACGGTTTTGTTCAAGTTTTATATTTGAAAATCAACAAACAAACTAAAGCAGCTCTATGCACTTTTTTAAGCAAGATTCTGTGGGATTTTCTTCCTTACAATGGCCGTCGTCAATATCAACGCATAAATAACAATAATTTATCGTGAATATAATCTCTAATATTATCTCTGTAAATATATTCTCAAGCAATATTCTCATCAGTGTTCAACAATGATGCATTTAAATCTAGCATGTTTTGTGTAAAAGCCCAAACAGTATCCTAGAGAAATAATGCATATCCATATTTCCATATGATTTGACAGTTTATTTTATTAAATATCAAAATGTCTGCATCATACCTGACACCTAGATGATCACTTTACTGCCAGTTTTATGACTTTTATTCTCTTCAAATGCTATTAAAGTTTCAAACGTGTATAACGTTACCAATGTTGTGTGTAACTTTAGAGACGGTCCCTAAATTCACCAACTTTATGACAGTCATATCAGATGCGCTGTGGTTCTGCTGTGTTTGTTTGAAACTATTTTCGCTGCTGAAATAGAATAAAAACAGTCATCCACTGTATGATGAGTGAATCTCTTGCGTACATCACACACACATCTCTGCTTTTAGTGTAGATTTCAGCGCGTGAGAGCGGCGCGCGCTCTGAACAAAATTCCGGATAATCTGAACGCCTCTGATTATGAGACATTGCATTCATAAACTCAATATAAACACGTGTGAGTGGTTATAATGCGCAACGCGATTATAACAGATGGATTTTGAGAAGACTATAATAAGTTCAACAGCAGAGTGGCTAGTGTGCAGCCGAAACAACGTTAACTTACACCCACAAATGGCAGTTGTAAATGGCAAACCCTGATTATTATCCCTTAAATGTCACCCTAGTCTTGTCTGAACTTGTTCGTTCGCTTCACGTTATTATTTTCCAGACGTAGTTTTGGTATTGAGGTCAAAGTCCACTTGCCTTGCGTTCGTAGTTTTGAAGTGTTCCCCCTATTACAGCGACTCTCTTCTGGCATGTTCTGCAGATAAGGTGACCATCTTAGATTAAGTTTCCCTCAGGACTTTTGTAAAAGCCAAAATATGACAACGCCTCAGATTTCGTCCTTTTAGATATCTGAAAAATCTCCCGGTGCTGTCACTGCCTTCTGCCATATCTTCTCATTCAGAAAACAGACGCTGACTGGACAAGATTTACCGCGAGTTTTGAAATCGTGATAATCACACGCGGTTTTAATGATAATTAAATTTTATACAATATTACTAACCGTCACTACATTTTATCGTGGTTTATAGTGAAACCGGTAATCGTTTCATCCCTAGTTGCAGCTCTGGAAAATGGTGGCGCTGGAGACTAAAGGGTTCCTGATGGTTTCACCCTTAATTCTTCACCTTAATTCTTAATTCTTTTGCAGTTAACAGGTGTCTTTTCTTCACCACCTGTTTTTGTCTGACCCTGCTGACCCAACGAGCATTTCACTGTCCAATGGTCACGCCTTAACTGCAATGTCTAGTATTGCATTAGTATTGCATCCTTCTCATGGGCATTTAATACTTTTTGACTTTTCAGTCTGAGTTAAATCTCTTTTTTGGCTCAATTTATCTGTAAAAGAAAACATGCCTAATAATTCTGCACACTTGAATATAAGGTGTTTTTCATTTCCAGCCTTCATGAACAATTATATATCACTTATACATTATTAAATACTAAATCAATAGTAGTTATTAGGATTACTGTGGTTTGGAATTGGTCAAATGTGCCTGGAAAAAAAATATGATCAGAAAATCAACGTGCCTAATAATTCTGCACTCCCTGTACCGTGATATACATTTTTGGTCATACCGCCCAGCACTAAGCTGATGATATGATTATATACCAAAACAATTATCTGTAAACAGTGTAAAAAATGAGGAACAAAAGAAACAAACATCGATGTATCATACATACATAATATGAGATATCAAAATAAGATGATCAAAAGTACTAGCATTTTTTTAAAATGTATTGTCAGTATTGCGCTCGCAGATCACGTGTATGTGTGTGTCAACCACCACTGAAGACCATTTTTGACCCAGGAAAAACCCTGCAGAAGCATATAAGGAAAATACTCAAGAAAATATATTGTAATTCAACAGTCACATAGACAAAATAAACAAGATTTGGAAACAAAAACAATAATAAAACAATAAATTGATACACAAAATATGAATTCTCTGTGTTGTCTTTTGTTTTGTTTTCTTATTCTTTTAAGATTTGTTTTCCCTTTTTTTTGGAAGAATTTGATCTACTTTATCTCTGTTTACATAGATTGTAGTAAGACTTATTTAATTTTGATCTGGATCTAACATCGTTTAAAAAGGTAATCAATCGATTGTATCGATCATAGGAAATAACGTATTGGATTTAAGCACGTCAGACTTTATATGGATGTTTTTTCTTAGCACTTTTAATGATAAAGGCGTTAAACGTTACTCGATTCAGTCTGCCTATCTGTGACATCATCGCAACGCACCAGCAGCAGCGCTCATTGAAATGAATGGGATTGTGTCGCTTTGTCAATGCGTGTCGCTGGCGGTGTGAACGGGGCTTGAGAAAACAAAACGTAGCATGGCGCACGGCAGAGGAGAAGCCAACAAGCGAGAAATTATCAAGCCACCAAGAGAAAGAGCTACCTGTACTTTCAACCCTTGCTTGTTACCTGTGCATTCCTGGCACCAGTGTGCCAGCAGAGCGAGATTTTAGTACTGCTGGCGACATAGTGAACGCACAGAGAAGTGTTCTGCGGTCAGATCATGTTGATATTTTTTTTAAAGAAATCTGTAGAGTCATTGAAGAGTAGCTGGTTACATTTGATCTTTTGTTAAATATTGTTTGTTTATTAAACTGAGAGTAGTAGCAGGTTCAGCCAGTTCATTCAACCTGAAGAAATGTTGGTTGCACTTTATTTTTGATATTAATATTGTATTTGTATTATTTTAATGTTGAAAAACAACAGCAAAAGTAGCAGGTAAACTTACTATTAATTAAATCTGAAGAGAAGTTAGTTGCACTTTATTTTTGATATTAATATTGTATTTGTATCATTTTAATGTTGAAAAACAACAGCAAAAGTAGCAGGTAAACCTACTATTAATTAAACCTGAAGAGAAGTTAGTTGCACTTTATTTTTGATATTAATATTGTAATATTATTATGTTGGATAACAAAAGCAGAAGTAGCAGGTTAACCTACTGTTGAAATGTTGGTTGCACTTACTGTGCTTTTATTGAAAATGTATTGAATATTGAAAATGAGAGCAGAAAAGGTTAACTTCTTGTTAATTCAACCTAAACTGTTGGTTGCACTTTATTCAAATAAAATTTGAATGCATTTGCCATTAATTGTTGTTTACTTGTTTGTTTATATCCATAATTAATTGATATACCGGATTCCCTTACAAGAAACAACAGGAATCTTGGAAACTTCACCTGCACTGACCAGTATCCAGATATTTATTTCAGTCACACAATTTTTGGCTAAAAAGTTACTGAATCGATTTCAAGTCACTGAATCGTTTCGGATCGTATCGTTCTAAATGAACCAATATCGTCCTTGAATCGTATCGACAACCTCAAATCGTGATATGAATCGTATCGTTGTTAAAACGAATCGTTACACCCCTATCTTTTAATATAGTCAACTTCTACATGTTGATGCCTTCTCAAGTCCCCGTACGAGCTGTGTTTGTAATGTTTGAGCATGATGTGCGGATGGACCGTTTGCAAGGTTGCTTTAAAATTCCGCTATTGCTACTAGTGTCGCAGAAACTAAATACTGTAAGCACTAAGCTCCGTGCGATCAATCAAAGTGTGGGCGGCTGTAACGTGTAACGCTGTAACCTGATAACTATATCACAAAGAGAAATCACAATGTCCTGTATCGACAACCTGCCATTAAGAAACGTACTCACAAATATTACATGCAAATATATGATTGCCATGCCACGGCGGGCCAGAACCTACCCATAGCCTACCTTGTATGGCTGATGTCAGTTCTAAACAAGTCGGAGTTGGCTGGGTTTTGAATTGAAGATGTTGATGTTGATCACTTATCAGATAGTTCACTTTCAAACGACAAAAGTGTTATGGTGTCCTGTCATCTTTGTCAAGACATGTTTCTTTCTTTAACTGTCATAACTGACAGTTTAGCCATTTTTTTTATTACAAAAAAGGCGCTGCTAGTTGGATTCGAATCCGCTTATTGCCGCGAACATAACATTATGCTACTACTGGCGTGACGTAACTGACAAGACGAATTGGCATGTTTGTATTAATATTACTGTATAATAGAGTTCTAAAGCATGACAAAATAAATCACATTTAAAATAATTACTGAAGAATTGTTAAACGTTAGAAAATAGTATGATTAAAAAAAAAAATATTTCCCTGGATCTTACAGGATGGGCAAGCTGTCAATGTCAATGGCCCACCCTTAGCTACGCTAGTGCATTCAATAAACAATACCCTTGTTAGAACTCTTTGTCTGAATTGTCTTATGAATATTGTCCAGAAAGTCCTTTAACAAGTCCAGTGGGTGAGTGCCAAATCAGTTCAATCCTACCTGTTCAAAGAAATGTCCAAGTGAAAGAGAATTGTCCTCCCAAATGAAGAAAGTTGACATCTACAGCGCAACAAAATGTCCTTGTGATACAGCAAAAGTGTTTTTTCCCCCAGGTTCAGGAATCAGCATTCAATTTTGGTGGCTCGCCATCTCAAATCCATGAGAGAGGGTTTCAACTCAAGCAATAAACCTGACCTGTTTTACCAAAAACAGTATCATTAACATTCAACATCCTCTCTTTAACTTTTTTGCTCTTTAAACTGTGTTTATACATCCATCTCAACTTTCATAACAAACATGTTATCTTTTACAGGCATATTGAGAAATTAATATTATACTCATATTGATATGCAAATCAATATTCATTCATGGCTAAGCAAAATATATCACTCAACATCTCAAAATAAGTCATATTAACATAAAATATGCAAACGATCTTTACAGCATGCATAATGATATGCAGGGTAACATACAATACATCTTTCAAAAAAAATAAAACACAGATAAACTCACCAAATCCCGAGTTTCACAGTTTGTTAAACACCCGCTTCAGATTCAGGAGCTTCACAATCGTCTAGCATCCATGCTTAAATCGGCAATCATCAATCTAAAATGATTTATCGTCATCAACCATTAAGTATTATAAAGTTGTTTATAACCATATTAAATTGATTTTAACAATATAAACCTTTTTAATTCCGTTTTGCATCCCTCTCGTCTCGTGTTCAGCACACCTTGCACTTCCATGAGTCAAGTCAGCCGCTTCATCTTGTCATACACAGCTCCTGTGCGTGTAACACGTCACATGATTTCCGCTCAAATATGAGAATTATTATTTTCATTTATACATAGTTAATTCACAACGTATATTAATAGATTGTTTCAAAATTTTAATTAGAAGTATAACTATTAGAATGTACAATTATATTTTTTAATTTTCTTAGGCACCACATTTAACATGGGTTACATACTCATACAGATCAGTTTATTTGACAAATTAAAATTGTGAGGAAACGCAATGCGGTTTCACTTCTAAACTATGTACTGCATCTGAGTGTGTTGAAAGTTATAATGTTATTCTGTGTGTTAGTTTGTTGGCTGTATGAGACTAGCAGTGAGCTACATCAACATTGGATCATACTGATGATATTCTAATATTTCATCGTGTTGAGCTACATAACATTGATTCGTTTTACAACCCCAAATCAGAAAAAGTTGTGACAGTATGGAAAACGCAAAAAAAAAAAGAAAAAAAGAAGTGATTTCTAAATTTACTTTGACTTGTATTTCATTGCAAACAATATGAACACAAAATATTTCATGTTTTGTCTGGTCAACTTCATGTCATTTGTAAATATGCATCCTTTCCTGTCATTCAGACCTGCAACACATTTCAAAAAAAGTTGGAATAGGAGCAATTTAGGGGTAGTAATGAGGTAAAATGGTTAAATAATGATGTGATTTGAAACAGGTGATGTCAACAGGTGATTGTAATTATGATTTGGTACAAAAACAGCATCCAAGAAAGGTCTAATCCTTTAGGAGCAAAGATGGGCAGAGGATCGCCAGTTTGCCAACAAATACGTGCGAAAATTATTGAAATGTTTAAAAACAATGTTCCTCAAAGAAAGATAGGAAGAGATTTGGATATTTCACATTCAACAGTGCATAACATAATTAAAAGATTCAAGGAATCTGGAGGAATTTCAGTGCGTAAAGGACAAGGGCGCAAGCCTAAGCTGAACAACCGTTATCTCCGATCCCTCAGGCGGCACTGCATCAAGAATTGCCATTCATCTATAAGCGATATCACCACATGGGCTAAGGACTACTTTGGCAAACCTTTGTCAAGTACCACAATACGTAGTTACATCCACAAATGCCAGTTAAAACTGTACTGTGCCAAAAGGAAGCCCTATGTTAACAGTGTCCAGAAGCGCCGTTGACTTCTCTGGGCTCGGAGGCATCTGGGATGGACCATCACACAGTGGAAACGTGTACTGTGGTCAGATGAATCAGTATTTCAGGTATTTTTTGGGAGGAATGGACGCCGTGTGCTCCGGACCAAAGAAGAAAAGGATCATCCAGACTGTTACCAGCAACAAGTCCAAAAGCCAGGGTCTGTCATGGTATGGGGTTGTGTCAGTGCCCTTGGCAAAGGTAACTTGCACTTCTGTGAAGGATAATATGTTGCCTTCAAGAAGACATCTTTTCCAGGGACGTCCATGCATATTTCAACAAGACAATGCAAAACCACATTCTGCACACATTACAATGTCCTGGCTGCGGAGGAAGAGGGTACGGGTACTTGACTGGCCTGCCTGCAGTCCCGACCTCCAATAGAGAATGTGTGGCACATTTTGAAGCGCAAAATGCGACAACGAAGACCCCGTACTGTTGCCCACCTTAAGACTTGTTTGCAGGAAGAATGGGACAAAATTTCACCTGAAACACTTCATCACTTGATGTCTTCAGTCCCTAAACGTCTTTTAAGTGTTGTGAAAAGGAATGGCAACATTACAAAGTGGTAAATGCTTTACTGTCCCAACTTTTTGTGAAATGTGTTGCAGGTCTGAATGACAGGAAAGGATGCATATTTACAAATGACATGAAGTTGACCAGACAAAACATGAAATATTTTGTGTTCATATTGTCTGCAATGAAATACAAGTCAAAGTAAATTTAGAAATCACTTCTTTTTTTTTTATTTGCGTTTTCCATACTGTCCCAACTTTTTCTGATTTGGGGTTGTATGTACATTTTCACACCTGTCTAATAAAGCACATGCAAGAACGGCATCTCTGTCAAGTCGAAGTTTGATACGAAGCTCTCGCCATCTCCAAAACGTCACGTCGAAACTGGTCCTTTTTTGATTTCTCATTTTGTTCAAAAGTCTGCTTGCCATGGTCCATGATGTTTGAATGAAACTACATCAGCGTGCTGCTAGACGTTACGCAGTTGTCCCATAGACAGTAAAAGTTGTCCACATCTGTTGCTACGGTTTCTACGGCAGTAAAAGCGGACACCGAGAGTAAGGCGGATATGATGCCATTGACAGGCGAATCCCAAACACGTCCCGTTTTCTTAGTTAAAATCGCAATTTTCTCACGATTTACAAATAGTTGGAAACATTTGGGATATTGTAAGTACTCAACTGAAAACTGCTTTTGTAAGTACTCAACTGCCAACAGTGGGCACGTGAGCATCAGAACTGGACCACGGAGCAATAGAAGAAGATGGCCTGGTCTGATGAATAGACCCTTTACGCACTTCCGCATTTTCCAACCGGAAATACGTCAATGAAGTGTATTAGAACTTCCTGTTGTCATAGCGGCAGATACGAAAAATGTCAGAGTCAAAGAGTTGCAGTTTCTGTTGTGTTCCAGGCTGTTCGTGTTCCACCCAATAACAGCCCTACCTTTCATTTCATTCTTTTCCTGTGGATACAAACCTAAAACCCAAATGGATACAGCCGATCCGAAGAGAGGAAGGGAACAGTTTTAATATAAAAAGAGGTAGCACCTATGTCTGCAGCCGGCACTTCGCTCCGAATGATTACGTTGGTGGCTGCGTCGTTCGTTGCCTGAAGAGTGGTGTTGTCCCGAGCCTATTCCCTTGGAACAATTTTACTGCTCCTTTGAGAAGGGAGAAAAGAACCGTCAAACGTCAGTCTATCCAGCAATGCTGTGAAGATAGCGACATGGTGGCTAAGGCAGTAAGGATGGATCACGACTACGTGACACACCCACCTGCAGGTAAGATTGTTCATAATGTGTTTAGTAAATTAATGCTTGTCCACTGTGTTTACCGTGTGTGGATGACAGAGAGAGAGAGAGTGTGTGTGTGTGTGTGTGTGTGTGTGTGTGTGTGTGTGTGTGTGTGTGTGTGTGTGTGTGTGTGTGTGTGTGTGTGTGTGTGTGTGTGTGTATGTGTGTGTGCGCGCGCACGAGAGAGAGAGTGTGTGTGAGTGAGTGAGAGTGTGCGTGTGTGAGCGATAGTATGCATGTCTGTGAATGTGTGTGAGAGTGTGTATGAGTGAAAGTGTGTGTGTCTGTGAGAGTGTGTCTGTGAATGTGCGTGTGTGTATACGGAGTTATACGGTGATATGGTTAAAGCTAGCTATAGCAATTTCTTCGTTACTTACCTTGGTAAATGTGGATAAACTCTTTGTGGAAGAATTTATATCCCTTGTCCAGTTTGTTCCCTTTAATGGACGAATGTATATCCACCCTCTTCACCACATCGGCGCTGGTGAACTTTGTAAGAAAAGTCGGGCTAATCGGGAAACACTCTAGCTGCCATTTCGCCGTCAACAAAGCTTACACCGGAACTGGGTTTACGCTTCCGTGGCGTGTTTCCGGTTTTTGCGTAAATGGTCTATCACTTTTCTTTTACATCACGTGGATGGCCGGGTGCATTTGCGTCGCTTACCTGGGAAACAAATGGCACCAGGATGCACTATAGGAAGAAGGCACGACGGCGGAGGCAGTGTGATGCTTTGGACTAGCTATGTTCTGCTGGAAAACCTTGGGTCCTGCCATCCATGTGGATGTTACTATCGCTCTGTAGAGAAGCTTGTCCATTTAGGGTTACTGTAGAAACATGACGGCACAAAATTACGATTTCACTGTAAGGGCACCCGCGGTGTTTGTAGATAGAAATGTCTCATAATAAGGTCAAAAAAACATAACGGTACATTATGTAAGGTCTTTATACTCCACTGAAAACTTATGTATAAGTTTTAAGTTTTATACATTTCTGTCAATGGATCATCACTACCACACACTGCACCTTTAAAGTATCTGCTGCTAACATCTTGGTGCCAGATACCACAGCACACCTTCAGGGGTCTAGTGGAGTCCATGCCTCGACAGGCCAGGGCTGTTTTGGCAGCAAAAGGGGGTCTGATCGGTGTATATAAAAGATAAGCAGGTGCTCTGATAAGTTTGGGAAACACTGTTTGCATGGATGTACCACAGTAGTAGGCCAAGGTGTATTTCCCCAAGTTCAACAGAAGTGGGAGTCCTTGCTTCAGGAAATCCACTGCTACATTGGTTTCGTTAGGGTTTTGCTGTGAGCACTCCATAAAGCATCTTAATAATAGCCATAGTTTAGCTGCAGGATCATTATTGGCACCATATTCCAAAGGACATTTAATTTTAAACAAAAGGATTTTACGGCAAAGATTTAGCTGTTGTATTTTTTGTTATAATTTAGTAATTACCTTGTTTCTAATGTACTAAAACAATCTTAAGTCCCAGTGTGTGTTTAATGTACCTTTTAGATTGGTTTGATGTCTGTAAGGTTTGTTTTGAAATAGGCATCTGAGTTTGCATCAGTGTGTATTCATTCTTAGCTAGGTTTCATAGCAGGGTCAAAGTGCAGTGTCCAGCTGGCCCTGTCCACAAGGGATCATTTTTATTTGTGTTTAGGCCAGCACTGATAACCCCCGGCAGTTTTTGAAGATGATTTAAAACTATTTAAAAAATGAGTAGCTGTCAAATAAGTGAGATGTAAAGGCACTAGGTATATAGGTATAGGTTATAGGTACAGTGGGCAGTAACATAATAAATGAGTGGGTGAATTTGTTGTGTAGGATGTGTAAAGTAGGAGGCCCACTTGGACTGTTAAATCACAATGGACTTTTTTTTTTTTAATTAAATATTAATGTGCTAACAATAGTAGTCATACACAAAACAAAAAGGTGCTAATGTGAATGTCCAGAAGAGCCCTTAAATAAATGGGGGGAAAAAAGTTTCTTTGTATAAATTCAGAACCTCTGATTGAACAATTCACTGTCATGTTATTTATTTATTGTGACTTTTTTAGTAAGAGCTGTCAGTACAGTTTGTCCTGGGCTTCCGCCCCTTTGTCTCAGCGAATGAGAGATGCCTGCCTTGCGCCCACTAACCTGGAAAATATTTCCCACCTTTTCCATGAGTACTCCTTGTGCTGTTCTCTGGAAAGGACAGGACATTTAGTACGTACTTAAATCGTCAATATTTGTGGCCAATATCATTTTAATGAAACTAAAATAAAATGATTAGTTTAGACACAATATCATATTTATTAATATGTGACATTCTTTAGACAAATGAGTTGCTATGACAACTGCACAATGACTAGCAAGAATCTACTATCCCTGCCTTTTTGGTCCAAAACACAAAAAAACAAGAGCTTGAGGAAAATGGTAAAACATTGATTATAAATTCTATGGAGTATATTAAGAGAAAAAAAATCTGTATTACCAATAATAAAATCCTCAAGTCAAGACTTTACAAACATTTTTAGCACATAATACTACTAAATACTATTACTAAACTCTAATAAACAATACATTCCTCATGTCAAGCAAAGCAAGGGATAACACAGGACAGGAAGATTAAAAATGATGAAAATGTTAAATAACAAATTAATAATACAAAAGCATCCGGAATAAACATAAATTCTGAAGTATTGTAAACTACAGTCACAGTTTATTATGAATAATACTGATAGATTTGGAGCTAAACCCTGAGATGCAATTGCATAAAAACAGCTTCATACAAAACAAGGGCTGTCTTTCAATGAATCATGCATAGAAACTCATCACACCGTTAGTAGCATGAGGTTTCCACTAAAGCTGAGTTTTGCTAATACAGTCAATAAACGTAGGTACCTATAGATGGTTTTAGATCCATAACACTTCAGTGCATCGAAATGTTCATCATTTAACTATATGTTCATATTGCTATAATTAATTTAATTTGTAGTCAAAACTAAATTAGCATTTCTTAAATTCAAACCATTTAGGAAATGCAAAAAAAAAAGGTGCCGTCCCATTTATTTTTTAGGTGATTTATTAGGTAATATCCAATCATTTCAATATGAATCCACAATTATTTTGCAATGGGTTCAAGTTGGTCATGGATTCTTGGCTTAAAAAGCACTTCTGTGTAAACTGTGCTTCATACATCACCACACTACAAAATGTCGCTAATGTGACAGCATGCTAATGTGCGTAAGTGGTTTGGGATGAAATGCACAAATGTAAAACTTAGCGGTTTAAGATAAATGAGGTCCTGCCTTGCAAGCTATTACTTGGTTAAAATTAAGATAATACTTTTCAGAACAATTACAAAATATCAAAGCATTCACAATCAAATATTCCACCAATGCTTTTCAGTAATTATCCATTTTCATAAATGTCTGCCAAAAAAAAAAAGTTATCACATGTCAAAAAAAACATTTGATGTCACATTGGATTATGTACTGTTCAAGAATCCTGTGTGAAAACGGATTTAAACTTTCATGGTTTGGTTCATTTCTAGTGCATCTACTGGAGGATTCTTTGTGTTGGGCTTGGAGCCCAGAGCTTCAGCTTCTTTCAAAGTCGAGGTGAGGGGCTGTCCTAGAGTCTCTGGAAGAAACATGGTCAGGATCCCGATGATGAAAGCCAGAATTCCCACAATGAGCTACAGAATAAGAGAGAGCAGAAGTTACTGCAGCACTGTTCAGCCCAGCAAATGTATATCATGTTTGTGTACATGTATTGTGCTTCAGGTCTAGAGTCTTACACAATTGACCACACAGTCAACGGAAAGTCTTTGCTGTTATATACCTGAGGGAGATAGATCCAGATGTCGGCAAGGTAAACGCAGAAAGGAGCCACCACACTTCCCACCCGACACATCATACTGCCACTGCCTACAGCCAGAGACCTGCCGGACCAGATATGGTGTCTGTTATTAAATATAGTGTCTATACAAATAATCACTGGAAAGCATACAGCATATATGTAACAATCATCCTACACTGTCAGAAAAAAAGGTACATTGCTGTCACTGGGGCGGTACCCTAAGGTACATAACAAAAAAGGTACTAATATGTACCTTTAAGGTATTAATATGTACCTTTAAGGTACTAATATGCACTCTTAAAGTACTGATATGTACCTTTTGAGGTACTAAAATGTACCTTTCAGGGGTGAGTAAGGTACAAAGATGTACCTTTTCATATAATGTACCATATAATGTAACCCTTTTGTACCTTAGGGTACCGCCCCAGTGACAGCCCTGTACCTTTTTTTCTGAGAGTGTACTGTACAGTCAACTTCAGGTGCACCCAGCAAAGAAACTGGATTTACAGTATATGTATTATAATGAACATTAAAAATATTGTTATTGAACTATTGGTGCAGTTTAATCAAGTCCAATTATGATATTGTGATGCATCAGTGTGTTTTATATTATAGTAACATATCTATTGCAGACAGTGTGTATCGTGAGGTGGTTAGTGATAAGCAGCCTGGAGGGATTTTATAACACATTGTTTTCATTTATCTGTGCTAGGAGATGAATGTTTCTGTGTGAGTTTGTTGTGTCAGAACCAGCGTCGGGGAGTAACTAGATACATGTAATGGAATTACTTAATTTAAGTACAAAATAAATGTAACTATAATCAGTTAGTTACTTAGAAAAAATGTGTAATTAAATTACAGTTACTTATGAAAAAGTGAACTTTTACAAAGGGGGTTACATTTGAATATTTTCTGTAAAAAGCTAGGAAATGTTGAATAATATTAATTTGTTGCTTTGCCTGTTTTTGATGTACACGATGCCTCCTCCCATTTAGTAAAGCGATGCTATTCTAATGCTTTTGATTGGTTCGCTTGTTTGAATTTGCTGAACACCATAACGGTACATTATGTCTGTCAATTACATCAATCCACATTGCCGCTGAAAGCAAGGGCTGTCATGATATTAGATTTTTCACACCATGGTTATTGTGGCCAAAATAATTCACGATATCAATATATCGCGATATCTATAGAAACCTTGAGGCAAAAGTTATCAAATTAATTTTTACTTTGTTTATTTAGTTTTTCTTTTTTACCCAACAAACATAATTTGATACTGATAAACACAGGGCACATGCATCTTCTTTGAAGCTCCCTATGAAATAACAAGAGAGAAAATACTGTCAAGTTCAACAGTATGATGAATAAATATTAACATCAAGACTGTTTTCTTTAACCTGTTAACTTGTGTGCCCATATTTTAAGCTCTTTAACCTATCGTTATCAGATATCTATAATATTGTGAAGAGATCAGGAGTAAATGTCTTCCGAAATTCTTTCGAAGCGGATTTAAATCCGATCACTCAAACAAATAAATTCAGATGGTGGTCAGGGACGCATTTCAGACGAAACTGGACAAGTGTGAATGCATCTGGTTGTTTAAACCACATATAAACATTTTACTCCTGGCAAATTGTTAAAAATAAAAGTATGAGAGCCTGTTATAGGCTATATATGACATGCAACTTGCATCACAGCAAATTAGTAGCCTATCATTAAAGCATTAAGCCAACACGCAAACGGCCGCCAGTGAAACTGAAAGTAGCCTGTCTCAGATGCTCAAAAACACAATCATCTTCATTAAAGGGGCACTTCAGCACTGAGAAGATGAATGTGTATTTAAACTGTGTCATTTATGTAGTAGAAATGTGAAATTATTTTTGAATTTGGTGCCTTCTAGACTGATAAAAGACAGAAAATGTATTTTTGTCTTGTGGATGAAAGACAACAGAATGCACTCCCAGAATGCATTTGGTTCGCTACCCTAAGAGGCCACTCCCAAAGCCACGGCTACTGGTTATCACTTGCCCACCATGACACCGCCCCCACCATCGTTTTGATTTTCATACTAATACAATAATTTCATTCAGTTAGAGAATAGACATTACAATTAAAAACTGAATGTGTCTTGTCAATAAAGTGTGAGTGAGCGAACGAACGAAAGGCATGGCACAGACACAGCAGGAGTCAGATTTCATTCATCACGAGAGCGAAGAGCTGCAGTCATTCTCGGCACATGTCCAGTCTGGCGCGTTTTCAGATCATGCCTATATTAACACAATGTTGATATTTCTTGCTTTGAATATCACGGTTATCGTCAATACCTGTTTATTGTCACACCATAAATTAACACGATGTCGATATTTCGTGCTTTGAATATCACGGTTATCGTCAATACCGGTATATTGCGACACCCCTAGACTACAACCTCTCTGAAAGTTGCCACCATGGCGAGTGATAAAAGTGCATTCCAGTGCTGGAAATGTAAAAATCATTTCATCCAGAAATTAGAAAAGGGCGTAAATATAACAGTTCAGTGCAAAATATGTTTGCGCTATCGACGTTGAAGGTTTCGATGTGAACCTGAGGAAGCATCTCCTATGATAAATGTTGACCTTAAGCACCACCTAATGTACAAAATATCTCTATTAGTTTGCCCCGTTTTGATTTACCAACACAACGGTTGGTCATTGAGTCTAAACAATATTTTAGGTGAAATATAACTTTATTATTATTATTTTTTAAAAACAATACATGTTATGACTCTGGGGAAGTCTGTTTGTGTTGCCAGTGAGTAGGAAACTAGAATCTATTTTTGTTTCTGTTCGTGAGAAATCAATATTAGGCCTTATGGTATAATGTTTTCCCTTCACACACACATAGTGGTAAAAATAATAGTATGCAGATCAGTAAGAAGAAAAACATCATATTTTTGTCATGTTTTTACTACAGTATAATGATCTAGAATTGTGTTTTCTCTTAAATATAACTAAATATAACTATCTCAGTTTTTTAGAGGTTAAGCCTGCCTGGTTTAAACATTTGAAAATGATAAACAGTTGAAAACATTCGTTAGACATTTAGAAAAGTAATCAAATGTAATCAGTTACATTACTTTAATAAAGTAACTGAAATAGTTACACCATATTTTAAATAGGGTAACTTGTAATCTGTAACCTATTACACTTCCAAAGTAACCTTCCCAATACTGATCAGAACATCCTAAAAGTCTGGTAGTGTCGTTTAGTGCATGATTCCCAGTTCAAGTGTATGACGCCTATTGTTTTAAAAACCATCCAGATTTTAAAAGTGTAGTGCATTATAACCTTTAGTGTGGAACACATACCTGATAATTGTGGGGTAAAGCTCACAGGTGTACAAGTAAATCAGTCCGAAGGCAATGGCAATGGCGAATTTCCCTATCATACTCAGGACTATAGCCAATGCCTCAATATCCTGAAACAAAGAAAAATGCAGAAACAGAGAAACACAGAATGAAACTATATTTATCAGCAACAATGTTTTAGTCATCAGCTGTTGGAAGTGGTTGCCAGAAGCAGGCCAGAGTTGGGTTGCATTAAATTTGGGATCAGACACAAGTTTAAACGTCCCCAAGAAATATATCCCATTTGACCCTTCTCAGAGGCAGGCAGCTGCCACATGTATAAACAGCCACTTAGATGACAGGTCTATTTATACATTTTTGGAGCAACGATGGCTGTACTCGCGCTACACTCTGTCATTTCAGTGTGTCAGCAGTGCAGCTATTAGTTATGAGGGGTGGTGTGAGTGATCCTGATGGAATATCAACCCACGGACACATTCTTCATAGCCTGTGCTTTCAGTGACCAAAGGCTGTTTGGAGGATGACTGAGAAATGCACTTCATATTATGCATATTTCACTTACATTCCTTGATGTTTTAAACTTTTTTTAACCCTGTTTACTAATTGGTAAAAAACTCAGTGGTTGAATCGATTCAGTAATTCACTCATCTTGTTTCGTTCAGAATGAATCAGTGGCTGTATCTGAATATGCATTCTTCCCTACTATATAGGTGAAACGAGTAACATGTCCAAATTCACAATATCCATAACAGTTGGCAAAAAGTAACGACTTCTTTCAATGGACACTTTACTATCCCATGAGGCCATGGAGAGGATTTGTTAAAGGTAGTGAAGCTGGTTGCTGATATTCATACTACACACATTCATACGATATAGAACATATTTTTTTAACGATTGTGAAGTAATTACTTATTAAAGGGGTCATGAATTGAAAAATCAACCTTTCCTTGAGCTTTTGATATATAAAAGGTCATCGTAATATAAGAATATCCTGTAAGTTTTGGATCTGAAAACTTCCTTTTTAGTCAAATAAAAGCTTTTATTGACAGCTGGCTCAGCAAACGAGGGATCGGCGAATTTGCCACCCTGGGATGAGCAGTGAAACGCCACCTCAGAAGAAGACCAACGCCTAATTCTGTAGCCCTGCCAACCATTTCGCGCATGACATGTAATAGGTAAATATTGATCATAAGCCTTTGTTCGTGCCGTTGAAGATTACAAAATATTGTGCAGTGCCTGGTTGTGGAAGGACACAGTCGCTGCATAAGCTTCCTTCAGATTCCAATATTAGGAATGCGGTTGAACTATATTTTTTTATGAAGTTCCAGCTAATGTGGGTAAGACATTGTGCGTTTGTTCGCTTCATTTCACCACAGATTCTTTTGTAAACAAGAGACTGGATTTGCAGACATGGTAAGATTAAAAAACGATGCTGTGCCTTCAATATTGGATCCGACAGGAATGGTGCAACACACTTGCCTTGGATTGATGTAAGCTAGAAAGAGTCGCTGATATATACTAAGTGCAATGTTCTGTGAATAAGCTAATCTTTTTTTAGATACTATTATTATAAATTGCAACGTTTAACAACACTGAGGGTTAAAAGCAGTTAAATGTATTGATTCTGATTCAGTTATGTGTGAGCAGGGCATTTACTGAAGTAGCAAATGAAACAATTTCACCTTTTTAACCTTTTATCCATCAAACTGACATACAAGGCATGTGCTAACATGTATTACTCTCAAGAAGTCAAGACTATCTTACACCTGCAGATCTATAATTCAAGAGGCCGTAAGGACACTGGGGAAACTGCCTCTTATTTTAAGTTAAATGGAAATTTGGCACTGACCACAAGGGGAAAGTTGTCTAGTTGACACTTGAAACCAACTACAGCACAGAGAGAGAGCGAGAGAGAGAGAGAGAGAGAGAGAGAGAGAGAGAGAGAGAGAGAGAGAGAGAGAGAGAGAGAGAGAGAGAGAGAGAGAGAGAGAGAGAGAGAGAGAGAGAGAGAGAGGGGGGAAAACATACTGACATGACTACTGTGTCAAACATATTAAAATTAAGGTAACACTTTATTTTACAGCATCCTTGTTACATAATGTTACATGTACTTACCATAGTAATAACAGTAAATTATGCATCATTACATGCCACTAACCAAACCCTAATCCTACCTTAACCATATAGTAAGTACATGTTGTTAATTATTATTACTCAATACTTAAATATATAATTGCACTGTAACAATGACACCTTCAAATAAAGTGTAACCAAAATTAAATTAGAATGTCAAAATAATTCACATGCACATATGGTTAAACACAGGTCTTGTGACACCAGCGATGACACCATATGGATATCTGCATTGAAGCAATCTGTAACATGCGGCGTGTTATTAATTCTTAAACTCAAGCAAGACAAGCCAGTTGGACATGCACAAAAAGACCTGCACCACGGTGGATGCTCTGGCCAATCACAAAAAAGGAACAACAATATTATTTTTCGCATAATCGTATATCTTAGTAAGTATCATGGGCTCTTAAAGGTGTAAAGGTACAATACCACAAATGGGAGTTTCATGAGGTTCAAATCTGTCATATCACAAGTGAATGTGTCTAGGGACTAGACAGGAGTAATTAAAATATGGACAAAAGAAGAAAAGGGATATCATCTACACAAGCTTTTGCGCTGCATTCCCATCCTCTAAATAGAATACATGGTGCTTAAAACCTTGTTGCTATACCAACACAGCTGCCAGTAATTTGTTGCAATAATTACATGGGCACTTTCTTTGGTATATGAAGTGGGATGTGTATGCCGTGAACAATCGTTTCACAAATCGTCTTCAGCACACAAAACTGTCAAAAATAAATTACACTTGTCAGCTGATTCAACAGAGGATCTGTTACATGTACTGAGATCAAATATATATAATATTGTCTCTAGTGCTTGGATAGAAATCAAAAGTTGATTCAGAAGATGAAATCGGATTGGATCATATGCAGCATAAAGCACGAGGAAAGAAGAGTGAAAGAAATTGAGAAAGTGGGTGCATAAAGGTTAATTAAAAACAAAGCAAAACAAAAGACTTGGATGTGCAGCTGCCCCAGTTACCATGCGAAAAGCAAACTCACCCAAACACATGTCCTCTCTTGCCAGGGTTAATCATTCATTTTAATAATCACTCAGTTTTTCCAATATGATGATGATGATGCAACTTGTTGCATATTTGTTCTAGATCTGTCAAAACAACTTAAAGTCACGAGTTATGGTCAGCTGTCAAGTTGATTTAGCCAGATTGATATTTTCCACAATTTGTTAGAAATTTGAACGGCTCATTTTAAAATTTTGTGGCCCGGCTATGAAAAGTAAATACATAGCCTAGAAAAAAGAGATATATATTATCTTGGAATATATTTATTCCAGGCTCTCTCTCTCTCTCTCTCTCTCTCTCTCTCTCTCTCTCTCTCTCTCTCTCTCTAACATAGCTTCCTTTCATTTACCAAACTACCTGTTTCCCAATAGCAAATGTATTCAACAGTTTTCAAAACCTGAACTACCATATGTTAAAGTCGGCACTTCTATTTGCTAAGTGCTCTGTATTTTCTAAGTGCACTACTAATTTTCTAGCCTGATGTCGTCATACTCAATTCTAGTCAGAATATGAGTCTGATACTGCTCCATTGGGCTGTGATTATGGGGCGTGTTTCAACCGAACCAGGAAAGACCTACAACCAATCTGAGCAACGGAGCAACGCTTACGTTACTTGTCAACAAAACTCAACTGCACGCACACTGGAAGTAGAATAAGATGAGTGTAAACGATCTTTGCCGGTGTTGTAAAAAAGAATCGGATCAAAACAGGGCAAATACATTAAAGATAATTAGCAAATATGACGATATGTCCAGGTGGAAACTGTCAAAAGGCAATCCCTCAGAAAAACACATGCATCATTTTCAATGTCAACAGTAAGAATAAGCCAATTTAAGTGCAAAAAGTGCCCAATATAAGAGATCGGAGGAAGCAATGTAAATAACAGGCATTCACACACAGAGTACTTACCAACACGATCATCATTTTTGAGAGAAATAGTAAAGGTGAATGCATATACGAACAAGTTCTCCATTTAGGATTAGAACGAATTAAACCCAAGCGCTCTTTGGTGACATGAATGCTTACGTTACTGTTGATCATCTGTCCATCATCGTATAAAGCCCACCCTGACAATTTGATTGGTCCGAACAGCTCCTGTTCGGGCATAGTTGGTCCGCAACGGATCAATTCCAGACCGAATTTCCCGAACTCAAATGTTGTGGGCGGGGCTAAATTCGGCTGGCATCCAGGCTACTCATTTTCTAACAGTGTACTACTATATCACAGTGTGCATATATCACATGGATGCACACACACACACACACACACACACATATTCACACACACACACACACACACACACACACACACACACACACACACACACACACACACACACACACACACACACACACACACACACACACATACACGTCTATATTACCAACAGGGGACCATCACTCCACACTGACCAAGAGGGGACCTGTGTTTCTAGTCATTTTGAAGAAACAAAACTTAGATACAAAATTTTGTTTTAAGGTCTTTTTTCATAATATAACTTCAAATAAGCATTTATTTTTTTATTTTTAAACATGCCAAGAGGGGACCTGACCGATGTCTACCTATCCAACAGGGGACCTCCATAGCCTGCAATGGAGCTGTGTGTGTGAAAGGGAAGAGAGCTGGCAGTCAAGTCTGTCTTCATTATTTAATATATATATATAATTATATAATGTTCACACAGGCATCAGGGAACACAATGAGCACACAACGGAGAAAAAGCCATGTTGTGGACATTACAGAAAAGAATTTAAGAAATAAAAAAATTCTTAAAATTAAGAGTTATCTTTAAGAAATTCATTCTCTGTTGTGTCTTCATACTTACAGTATATGATCCGTCCACATCTCTCATTTAAGCTTATTTTCAAGAACACCAACACTGTAAAAAAAAATCAGGTCTCCAATTGAAAATTTTCTAGTGACCGATCACATCTAAATTTTTTAGTTGGCCAAATTGAATTTCTTGAATTTTAATTGAATTAAAGTGCATCAATTTACAGAAAATTTTCAATTGGAGACCCACATTTTTTTTACAGTAAAGGTATTTCAATGTGTGACTTATTTTTTGAATAAAACATAGTTTCTGCTCTCTAAAATCCCAAATAATGTCCTTTGTTTTTGAGATTTTTAGAGTGAGATTTGATTTCTTGCACCAATAAAAAATATATATATATATAGGACTGGACAAGCAGAAATTGTTCTTTAAGGTAATAATCACAGGTCATCACTTTATATAGTAAATAATGATTATGTTAAACACAATGACTCGGTCCCCTGTTAGATAGTAAATCACGACACCAGTGTGTTTAATTTTTCATTTCTTGCCATAAACACACTGTAGATATTTAGAGTTTTTATAGCAATAACTGAGTTTTAAGAGTTAAATCAAGCAGAAATATTTCTCTAATGTATTAATTGCAGATCATCTTTGAATAATGATTATGTTAAACACAATGACTCGGTCCCCTGTTAGATAGTAAATCACGACACCAGTGTGTTTGCGTTGTCATTTCTTGCCATCATAAACACACTGTGGAGATTTAGAGTTTTTATAGCAATAACTGAGTTTTAAGAGTTAAATCAAGCAGAAATATTTCTATAATGTATAAATTGCAGATCATCTTTGAATAATGATTATGTTAAACACAATGACTCGGTCCCCTGTTAGATAGTAAATCACGACACCAGTGTGTTTGCTTTGTCATTTCTTGCCATCTCAAACACACTGTGGAGATTTAGAGTTTTTATAGCAATAACTGAGTTTTAAGAGTTAAATCAAGCAGAAATATTTCTATAATGTATAAATTGCAGATCCTCTTTGAATAATGATTAAGTTAAACACAATGACTCGGTCCCCTGTTAGATAGTAAATCACGACACCAGTGTGTTTGCGTTGTCATTTCTTGCCATCTCAAACACACTGTGGAGATTTAGAGTTTTTATAGCAATAACTGAGTTTTAAGAGTTAAATCAAGCAGAAATAGTTCTCTAATGTATTAATTGCAGATCCTCTTTGAATAATGATTATGTTAAACACAATGACTCGGTCCCCTGTTAGATAGTAAATCACGACACCAGTGTGTTTAATTTGTCATTTCTTGCCATCATAAACACACTGTGGAGATTTAGAGTTTTTATAGCAATAACTGAGTTTTAAGAGTTAAATCAAGCAGAAATATTTCTCTAATGTATTAATTGCAGATCCTCTTTGAATAATGATTATGTTAAACACAATGACTCGGTCCCCTGTTAGATAGTAAATCACGACACCAGTGTGTTTAATTTGTCATTTCTTGCCATAAACACACTGTGGAGATTTAGAGTTTTTGTAGCAATAACTGAGTTTTAGGAGTTAAATCAAGCAGAAATATTTCTCTAATGTATTAATTGCAGATCCTCTTTGAATAATGATTATGTTAAACACAATGACTCGGTCCCCTGTTAGATAGTAAATCACGACACCAGTGTGTTTGCGTTGTCATTTCTTGCCATCATAAACACACTGTGGAGATTTAGAGTTTTTATAGCAATAACTGAGTTTTAAGAGTTAAATCAAGCAGAAATATTTCTATAATGTATAAATTGCAGATCATCTTTGAATAATGATTATGTTAAACACAATGACTCGGTCCCCTGTTAGATAGTAAATCACGACACCAGTGTGTTTGCGTTGTCATTTCTTGCCATAAACACACTGTGGAGATTTAGAGTTTTTATAGCAATAACTGAGTTTTAAGAGTTAAATCAAGCAGAAATATTTCTATAATGTATAAATTGCAGATCCTCTTTGAATAATGATTAAGTTAAACACAATGACTCGGTCCCCTGTTAGATAGTAAATCACGACACCAGTGTGTTTGCGTTGTCATTTCTTGCCATCTCAAACACACTGTGGAGATTTAGAGTTTTTATAGCAATAACTGAGTTTTAAGAGTTAAATCAAGCAGAAATAGTTCTCTAATGTATTAATTGCAGATCCTCTTTGAATAATGATTATGTTAAACACAATGACTCGGTCCCCTGTTAGATAGTAAATCACGACACCAGTGTGTTTGCGTTGTCATTTCTTGCCATAAACACACTGTGGAGATTTAGAGTTTTTATAGCAATAACTGAGTTTTAAGAGTTAAATCAAGCAGAAATATTTCTCTAATGTATTAATTGCAGATCCTCTTTGAATAATGATTATGTTAAACACAATGACTCGGTCCCCTGTTAGATAGTAAATCACGACACCAGTGTGTTTAATTTGTCATTTCTTGCCATAAACACACTGTGGAGATTTAGAGTTTTTATAGCAATAACTGAGTTTTAAGAGTTAAATCAAGCAGAAATATTTCTCTAATGTATTAATTGCAGATCCTCTTTGAATAATGATTATGTTAAACACAATGACTCGGTCCCCTGTTAGATAGTAAATCACGACACCAGTGTGTTTGCGTTGTCATTTCTTCATCTCAAACACACTGTGGAGATTTAGAGTTTTTATAGCAATAACTGAGTTTTAAGAGTTAAATCAAGCAGAAATATTTCTCTTATGTATTAATTGCAGATCCTCTTTGAATAATGATTATGTTAAACACAATGACTCGGTCCCCTGTTAGATAGTAAATCACGACACCAGTGTGTTTAATTTGTCATTTCTTGCCATAAACACACTGTGGAGATTTAGAGTTTTTATAGCAATAACTGAGTTTTAAGAGTTAAATCAAGCAGAAATATTTCTCTAATGTATTAATTGCAGATCATCTTTGAATAATGATTATGTTAAACACAATGACTCGGTCCCCTGTTAGATAGTAAATCACGACACCAGTGTGTTTGCGTTGTCATTTCTTGCCATAAACACACTGTAGAGATTTAGAGTTTTTATAGCAATAACTGAGTTTTAAGAGTTAAATCAAGCAGAAATATTTCTCTAATGTATTAATTGCAGATCCTCTTTGAATAATGATTATGTTAAACACAATGACTCGGTCCCCTGTTAGATAGTAAATCACGACACCAGTGTGTTTGCGTTGTCATTTCTTCATCTCAAACACACTGTGGAGATTTAGAGTTTTTATAGCAATAACTGAGTTTTAAGAGTTAAATCAAGCAGAAATAGTTCTCTAATGTATTAATTGCAGATCATCTTTGAATAATGATTATGTTAAACACAATGACTCTGTCCCCTGTTAGATAGTAAATCACGACACCAGTGTGTTTGCTTTGTCATTTCTTGCCATCATAAACACACTGTGGAGATTTAGAGTTTTTATAGCAATAACTGAGTTTTAAGAGTTAAATCAAGCAGAAATATTTCTCTAATGTATTAATTGCAGATCCTCTTTGAATAATGATTATGTTAAACACAATGACTCGGTCCACTGTTAGATAGTAAATCACGACACCAGTGTGTTTGCGTTGTCATTTCTTCATCTCAAACACACTGTAGAGATTTAGAGTTTTTATAGCAATAACTGAGTTTTAAGAGTTAAATCAAGCAGAAATATTTCTCTAATGTATTAATTGCAGATCATCTTTGAATAATGATTATGTTAAACACAATGACTCGGTCCCCTGTTAGATAGTAAATCACGACACCAGTGTGTTTAATTTGTCATTTCTTCATCTCAAACACACTGTAGATATTCACTGTATATATTGAGATAACTCAATTTTATGGTGACTTGCATTAAAATGTTTATCCGTCTCAATTAAATTATGTGAACTGAATGACTTTTAACATTGACACTTTAGTTATTTAACCAACTGATGATTTTCAAGTCAGCAATCAACACACAACTGAGTTTTGACCTCCAAAATCTTATTATAGTGTATTTTTATGGTAAATATTGGTGTTTTATGTTTTAAATCAAGCAGAAATCACTCTTTAAGGAAACAATTGCAGGTCACACTTTATACAGTGAACATGATTTCCTTAAATTGACTTAAGTCCCCTGTTGGATGGTAAAACACGACACCTGTTTGATTGCTTTGCCATTTCTTGCCATCACAAACACACTGTAGAGATTTTAAAGGTCAGAACTAAATTTTTTGGTGACTTGCATGAAAATCTTCATCCGTCTCAATTAAATTATGTGAACTGAATGTCTTTTAACATTGACACTTTAGTCGAAGATTTTCAACTCAACAATCAACACACAACTGAGTTTTGACCTCCAAAATCATTATACAGTGTATATTAAATTTAAATAAAAAATAAAAATTTCCTTACAAAACAGTTTGTCTCAAGTTTGACTCTCTACTGCTTATTCATTATTGTTTATGTTACATGGTCCATGTTTACATTACAGTATAAAATTGTTCCTAAGTTTTCCCCTTTTATATAGATGGTAATGACTAAATATCCTCGCACACCGAAATTTTCACACGTTAAAAAAAAGATCAAGCACGTTTACACACAGCCTCTGAAACTTTCCTTCCTTCATCATAAAAAAAAATCTGATCAGGTTCAGTTTTCTGCATTTTTCGCATCCATAGCAAGCATTTAAAGAGGGGTTTCAAATTTCTGTGTTATTCATTTTTGTGTTAAAATTTTGAACATAAGTTGAACAGTTTAAAAAAGAAAGTGTGAACCTTCAAATTAGCCATTATAGTTCATAAAGTTTTGCTGGCGTTTGTATCTAATTGAGAAAAGAATGAATGTAAATTGAAAGATGTCGTCATTGAACGCATTTTGTGCCAAAGCAAATAAATGATCCACAGTTTAGCCACATAGGCTGATGTGATCCCTGAGTGAAGAGTTTTGAAAAAGTGATGAGTATTCAGAAATGTGTCCTAGCAGATGTTTAAAAAACCCTGTAATATCACTATTAGTAAGGGATCACTGTATAATATCAGTCTTTAAATGTGAGATATTTAAAGTGAACCTAAAGTATACTTGCAATAGTGTGATTTTAGCACAATTAAATATACTTAATGGATGTTTCGCAAAAGCGTTGTTTAGTGATATTGCATCCTTGTGTTTCTGCTGTACGTCATCAGCAACTGTCTAAGTTCAATTACAATACTCAAGAACACATGTACAGAGGATGCACAAAAGTACCCGGATGTTATAAGATATATGAGTATAAATAACTCCATACAGATCTATTGTTTTACAAAAATAATCTATTGTTTACAAAAGGAGAAAACGTGTGTACTTTAATGAAAACTTGGACCATGTGACATAAACTGAAGTTAACAGCAAAAAAATATACTATAATGCTGACTGTTGTTAGTGTTTTTTGTTGTATGAGTTAAAAGTGTATATGTTGGGTGAATCCTCATTGTGTTCTGGAAGAATGAGTTGATTTAAGACATCAATGAAGTATTTTGGTAGTTTTAGCACATTTTGAACGTGAAATTAACTGCTTTGCTTTGAAAGGTGTCCTAGCGATTGTAGCTGAGAGATAGACGTCAAACAGACTCAAACAAAGACCCAGAATTCTGTGGTGTTACAGCACTGTGGCTGCTGTAAATGGCTGCTGTACGGTTTCTTTATGAAATAACAGGCACAATGGCAAAAATATTTCTGCAAAAACTCCAAAGTAATGTTCGGTTGCAGTGAGAAAGTCACAAGAGACAACTAAAAAAACTCATGCGTGTATTTAGCCTAGTGTAGATCTGTTTGCTTACACATCCCCCAAACTCCATTTACATATGAATACAGGAAAGGCCAAAGCCATTGTCTCACAGGTGAGGAACAGGCCTAACAGAGCTGTTACACCCATGTCACAGACACAAACTTCTCATCCAAACTAGAGAAAACGCTGGGATTTACCTGGGAAAATTAAATCAATGTACACTTTTTCCAATCCCTACGACACATTTTTCAATACTTGGGTCACTTTTTTAAAACTCTTCACACACTTTTTCACACAAATTCACACAACTGAATTTCAGCTTGGCACAGCAGTTATTTTAGTGTTCAAAATGCACTAAAACTACCAAAAAGGATTCTGAGGATTCAAAAGAATCACCCAATATTTCAATATGGTAAGCTGAAATTCAGTTGTGTGAATTTGTGTGAAAAAGTGTGTGAAGAGTTTTAAAAAAGTGACCCAATTATTGAAAAATGTGTCGTAGGGATTGGAAAAAGTGTACATTGATTTAATTTTCCCAGGTAAATCCCAGCGTTTTCTCTAGTTTGGATGAGAAGTTTGTGTCTGTGACATGGGTGTAACAGCTCTGTTAGGCCTGTTCCTCACCTGTGAGACAATGGCTTTGGCCTTTCCTGTATTCATATGTAAATGGAGTTTGGGGGATGTGTAAGCAAACAGATCTACACTAGGCTAAATACACGCATGAGTTTTTTTAGTTGTCTCTTGTGACTTTCTCACTGCAACCGAACATTACTTTGGAGTTTTTGCAGAAATATCTTTGCCATTGTGCCTGTTATTTCATAAAGAAACCGTACAGCAGCCATTTACAGCAGCCACAGTGCTGTAACACCACAGAATTCTGGGTCTTTGTTTGAGTCTGTTTGACGTCTATCTCTCAGCTACAATCGCTAGGACACCTTTCAAAGCAAAGCAGTTAATTTCACGTTCAAAATGTGCTAAAACTACCAAAATACTTCATTGATGTCTTAAATCAACTCATTCTTCCAGAACACAATGAGGATTCACCCAACATATACACTTTTAACTCATACAACAAAAAACACTAACAACAGTCAGCATTATAGTATATTTTTTTGCTGTTAACTTCAATTTATGTCACATGGTCCAAGTTTTCATTAAAGTACACACGTTTTCTCCTTTTGTAAACAATAGTTTATTTTTGTAAAACAATAGATCTGTATGGAGTTATTTATACTCATATATCTTATAACATCCGGGTACTTTTGTGCATCCTCTGTACATGTGTTCTTGAGTATTGTAATTGAACTTAGACAGTTGCTGATGACGTACAGCAGAAACACAAGGATGCAATATCACTAAACAACGCTTTTGCGAAACATCCATTAAGTATATTTAATTGTGCTAAAATCACACTATTGCAAGTATACTTTAGGTTCACTTTAAATATCTCACATTTAAAGACTGATATTATACAGTGATCCCTTACTAATAGTGATATTACAGGGTTTTTTAAACATCTGCTAGGACACATTTCTGAATACTCATCACTTTTTCAAAACTCTTCACTCAGGGATCACATCAGCCTATGTGGCTAAACTGTGGATCATTTATTTGCTTTGGCACAAAATGCGTTCAATGACGACATCTTTCAATTTACATTCATTCTTTTCTCAATTAGATACAAACGCCAGCAAAACTTTATGAACTATAATGGCTAATTTGAAGGTTCACACTTTCTTTTTTAAACTGTTCAACTTATGTTCAAAATTTTAACACAAAAATGAATAACACAGAAATTTGAAACCCCTCTTTAAATGCTTGCTATGGATGCGAAAAATGCAGAAAACTGAACCTGATCAGATTTTTTTTTATGATGAAGGAAGGAAAGTTTCAGAGGCTGTGTGTAAACGTGCTTGATCTTTTTTTTAACGTGTGAAAATTTCGGTGTGCGAGGATATTTAGTCATTACCATCTATATAAAAGGGGAAAACTTAGGAACAATTTTATACTGTAATGTAAACATGGACCATGTAACATAAACAATAATGAATAAGCAGTAGAGAGTCAAACTTGAGTCAAACTGTTTTGTAAATAAATTTTATATTTTTTATTTAAATTTAATATACACTGTATAATGATTTTGGAGGTCAAAACTCAGTTGTGTGTTGATTGTTGAGTTGAAAATCTTCGACTAAAGTGTCAATGTTAAAAGACATTCAGTTCACATAATTTAATTGAGACGGATGAAGATTTTCATGCAAGTCACCAAAAAATTTAGTTCTGACCTTCAAAATCTCTACAGTGTGTTTGTGATGGCAAGAAATGGCAAAGCAATCAAACAGGTGTCGTGTTTTACCATCCAACAGGGGACTTAAGTCAATTTAAGGAAATCATGTTCACTGTATAAAGTGTGACCTGCAATTGTTTCCTTAAAGAGTGATTTCTGCTTGATTTAAAACATAAAACACCAATACTTACCATAAAAATACACTATAATAAGATTTTGGAGGTCAAAACTCAGTTGTGTGTTGATTGCTGACTTGAAAATCATCAGTTGGTTAAATAACTAAAGTGTCAATGTTAAAAGTCATTCAGTTCACATAATTTAATTGAGACGGATAAACATTTTAATGCAAGTCACCATAAAATTGAGTTATCTCAATATATTCAGTGAATATCTACAGTGTGTTTGAGATGAAGAAATGACAAATTAAACACACTGGTGTCGTGATTTACTATCTAACAGGGGACCGAGTCATTGTTAATATACAACATTAATGTATTAAATTGTTGTTAATACATTAATGTTAATAAATATTTCTGCTTGATTTAACTCTTAAAACTCAGTTATTGCTATAAAAACTCTAAATCTCCACAGTGTGTTTATGATGGCAAGAAATGACAAATTAAACACACTGGTGTCGTGATTTACTATCTAACAGGGGACCGAGTCATTGTGTTTAACATAATCATTATTCAAAGATGATCTGCAATTAATACATTAGAGAACTATTTCTGCTTGATTTAACTCTTAAAACTCAGTTATTGCTATAAAAACTCTAAATCTCCACAGTGTGTTTGAGATGAAGAAATTACAACGCAAACACACTGGTGTCGTGATTTACTATCTAACAGGGGACCGAGTCATTGTGTTTAACATAATCATTATTCAAAGAGGATCTGCAATTAATACATTATAGAAATATTTCTGCTTGATTTAACTCTTAAAACTCAGTTATTGCTATAAAAACTCTAAATCTCCACAGTGTGTTTATGGCAAGAAATGACAACGCAAACACACTGGTGTCGTGATTTACTATCTAACAGGGGACCGAGTCATTGTGTTTAACATAATCATTATTCAAAGAGGATCTGAAATGTATACATTAGAGAACTATTTCTGCTTGATTTAACTCTTAAAACTCAGTTATTGCTATAAAAACTCTAAATCTCTACAGTGTGTTTATGATGGCAATGTATAAGGTGGTAAGGTGGGCCTTTTACACCCCATTTTACATGGGGCAAAAGTCACACATTATTTATACAAATACTTAAGCTAAAATGTTTTTTTTTTTAATAATGTCTTAACACTTGTTTAAAAGAATAGTAAAGTTTGTACTATTTTCTGTTTATTTTGATAAATACAATAATATTCAATGAATATAGGCTACTGTCATTAAAATATGTTAAAATAAAAAATACAAAAACAAAACTTCTAATTACATTCTGGTTGTTTAGATTTTTAAATCTTTTTTTCTTGGATTCTGTGTAGAATTTAATTGTAATGTAATGCAAAGTTTGAAACTAGTCAGGGTATCTAGTAAAGAGATGTAATGCTTGTTCCTTTAGTAAGCAGCCTGTTAAACAGCAGAGTCTCTCTGGGACAGCAGGCCATTCAAAGGAGTGTGTGTGAACGACGTGTGTTTAAGAGCCCTTACAGTTCCTGCTCCAGCCTACAGGGGAGCTGCTGAGTATGACCTTAAACACACACACACACTTAGGTCCCCACTTGGTCATAAGTTTTAAAAAAATTACCAGAGTGTTTTTACTTAATTTTCACATGATTTAAACACACACACTTGTAGGTCCCCACTTGGTCAAAAGTAAAAAAAAATCACCAGAGTGTTTTTTTTGTGTTTTTACTTGATTTTAACATGATTTAAAGCATGACCAACAGGGGACCTGAAAAATGTCCCCTCTTGGCTCAGAGGTCCCCTGTTAGTGAGTGTGTTACGACACCAAGGTCCCCTGTTAGATAGGTAGACAAGTACACACACACACACACACACACACACACACACACACACACACACACACACACACACACACACACACACACACACACACACACACACACACAAACACACACACACACACACAGGGGGGTTTTGTGAAATGTGGGGACATTCCATAGGCGTAATGGTTTTTATATCGTACAAACCGGATTTTCAATCCCCCTACACTGCCCCTGCCCCTGCCCCTAAACCTACCCATCACAGGAAACTGCACAGTTTACTTTCTGTGAAAAAAAACTCATTCTGTATGATTTATCAGCCTTCTGAAAAGTGAGGACATGGGTAACGTCCTCATATTTCACCCTCTCCTTGTAATACCTATGTCATACCCATGTCATTATACACATTTGTGTCCTGATATTACACAAAAACATGCCCACATATTCACACACACACACACACACACACACACACACACACACACACACACACACACACACACACACACACACACACACACACACACACACACACACACACACACACACACACACGATCTCATACCTGGGGCACCACAATAATAAGCATGCAGGCTAATCCACCGAGCAGCAGAGCCGGGGCACATGTCTTCTTCCTGCCGACACGATCCATTGCAAAGCAGCCAATCAAGTATGACGGAATCTCAACAGCACCTAGTAAGAGTCAAAAAAAGGATAGTTAAGTGCTGTTCACTTCAGTACTACTGACACTAAACTGCATGTAGCTCAGTGGATATGCAAAATCCAGCAATGCAATACAATAGGCATCATGCTAGATGTTTTTGTATCTCTTATCCTATTTTTCTTATTAACTTATTTTTGCCTTTAAGGAATTGCTCACCCAAAAACAATTAAAAACATTTACAATTAAAGTTTTTAAGGACAAATGCACAAATCACTCTTGTGATACTTTTATGGTTCTTTTCCATCAAGCTTAAAAGCTACATTCTCCATTCACTGTCAACCGACAGTTTATTATCGTATATTCCATGGAAAAATAAAGTAATTGAGATTTGGAATGACATGAAGGTGAATAAACAATGACAGTTTTTTTTCCCCGGGATTATTCCATTTAAAGTATCAAAATCTTCTTGAGAACAAATGCTAGCACATACAAACATAAACAAACATCAGTCCATTACCAGCCAGGAAGAGGTTGATATACTGATTTCCTCCCAGGTTGACAGACCCCAGGCTGAAGACATAGTATCCCAAGCTTCCGATGAACCAGATAGCCCAGCAGGTGGTGCTGCGACCAGCCATTTTCAAGCTTCCAAACATGTCCAGGATGCTTAGCCTCTTCTCGACTTCCATTGCGGTCCCCCCTGATTGCTTATTATCGATCAACAATGCTCCATCACACTCATCCTTCAGCTCTGACACCTAAGATCAGTGATACATTCAAACAAACACAAGCTGTTAACAATACCACTTTTTCTCAAATACATTATTTCCCACAACTGTTCAAATCAAGCACTTAGAATATTACATTATAATGTTTACAGTCTCTCAGCATTTTGTACTGATCCATAATTTTGTCTAGGTTTGTAATTTCTAAATGTAAAAAATATGATGAAATGTGTTAGTTTTGCCACTATCCACATTTTTGGCAGCAATTGCTTTGTGATTTAAAATGCTTCTTTTTAATTTGCATTTAAATTCATGGTACCTCTTTATTTCGCAAGTCACTTTTCTTTCAATTTCCTTATTTTAACAGGGAGCGTCGAGTCAGATAGGTATGATAATGTGGTGTTTTTCTGTTTAACATCAATCAAAGTGTGGAACTTGTATCTTGTAGAATGCTATATTCTGAAAAATGTCACCGAATCATTCTGAGATGGGAATAATTCATGGCAGGAACAGAATTCCACATGGTGTCAAAGTGAGTCTACCTTAAGAGTTGGTGGTAGGCCATTGAAGTAGGCCATAGTGTCCAGCAGCTCCTGGGCTTCCTTGTAACGCCCTTTAGCCATTAAGTAGAAGGGTGTTTCTGGAAACTTCCAGCAGTAGAGCAAGAATGGAGAGGTACTGAGAGTGAGGATGATCTGATAGATCCACCAGACACGAACAAGGTACCCCACCAGAGCCACTACCATGATGCCCACCGCAAAGGCAGCGTGCACATGCATAGAGGTCCATGTGCGCACCTTACTCCCTGTAAACTCTGTCACATACACAAAGACTACAACCAGATACCCACTCGACACCTGCCAACACACACACACACACACACACACACACACACACACACACACACACACACACACACACACACACACACACACACACACACACACACACACACACACACACACACACACACACACACACACACACACACACACACACACACACACACACACACACAGAGAATTGGGTTAGTGGTGCTTCTTGCACTTCTAATCAGACACAGCTAATCTACATAGCTAATCAATAATTCTAAATAAATACTATGCTATCTTCTTTATCAAAACATCAGAAACCAGGAAATGTTTTTAATGCAGTTAAAACATTCACAATTGATTTACTAAAGTTGTTGTTTGTTTTTAACAACAATTTAAATACAATTTCCAAATTTGATGGGAAATCATTTACAAAGTGTTAATTACATATAATTACTTTTGTAATCCGTTTTCACCATATTTTTATTCTTTCAGCCTTATATATCTGAAGCTTCTCAGCTGTGATGAGCATGTATGTGCATGCATGAATGTAAATATTAGGAACATGGACCAATCAACTTACCATGGCAAGAAGGAAACGCATCACCACAAAAAGGTAGTAGTTTCCTGTGAAGGCCACAGTCACCCCAAAAATAAACTGGCACAAGCTTGTAGCCATCAGAATGGGCCGTCTACCAATTCTGGAAAAGCAAAAATGTGAATTTTAAACATGATTTGCATTACCTACAGAAAACTGTGTGAAGCTACAGACAACAAAATAGGTGTTCTATGTTTCCAAACACCTGGCATGAAAGAAACTGGTTGTACTTTTGTCAATTGGCAGTTAATGGAAGAAAGATTCACTATTCACAATTTGATATTTATGTGTGAACAACTGTTTAAGGATAAACAGGGAGATTGCAATATCAAGGCAAACCAATGGGCTGTTTTTCATGCAAATCTCTCACTTATGTACACCACAATGACTTCACCTTTGACCATTGCACATTTGATTCCGTTCCCATGCATTCATTTAATCGTTCCTGGAACAAAATAATACTCTTCTACTTTTGTACAACATTGACCAATCTGTAAAATGAACATATATACAGTAGTTTCCAGTATGGAAATGGACTTTTCTGGAAGGTGAACCTGTGATATCCTGTTTATATGCAGCCAAGCAGTGTCTGCATATCTCACATCCTGTACAGCTCTCTTTGTTCTAAGTTATCTTACTGCAGAAGCAAATATTTGCCAATTCTAAACCATATGTTCAGGTTTGATGTAGTCCCATAGCATAGATTTCATGCCAACCTTCTCTCTTTATCTGTCCTGAATAACAGATCTGATATGTTTGTGCCGCTGACCATCTTGCCGTTCTTGCAAACACATCTGAAGTCGTATTGTAACTCTTATTCACTGCATTGATGAAGGTAACTGTAATATTTTTTCTCATGAACTTATCTGTTATTTTTGTCCCTCCATTGCTCTGAATGCATTTGAGATCTGTTGTGCAAACAAAGGAATATACCTCTTTATACCTGTGTGTTTACCGTATGTGCAAGTTTGGCATTTTTTGAAAATGTCCTCACAAATACAGTGAAACTTGTCAAAAATCTACTTTTGAAATGGTCTTTGCTATTTGAAATACTAATACATCTACCATTTATTAGTATTTTTCTAATAATGTAAACAGGTTTCTTTAAAGGTTAGGTTTATGGGTGGTGTGTATTAAATATAATTATGTTAATATGAGAACCACTGTCTGTGAGAGGTCCTTACTAATATCGCTTTCAAGATCTGAGTGTGTGTGTGTGTGTGTGTGTGTGTGTGTGTGTGTGTGTGTGTGTGTGTGTGTGTGTGTGTGTGTGTGTGTGTGTGTGTGTGTGTGTGTGTGTGTGTGTGTGTGTGTGAGATGCAAAAGACAACAATTTACCTATCTGCAACATCCCCAAACACCAAGGCTCCAATCAAAACTCCCAGCATAAAAGTTGGCTGTGAAAGCTTGGCCAGCCATTCCTTCTCACACACCAGGTCCCAGTCTGTCACGATGCTCTGCTCAACCTCGCTGTGATCATAGGCAAAGGCACCACATGACTCCACAGTCTTGTTCCCAAAAAACTCGTATTGAAAATTGATGGCATCAAGCCGCAGCGCTTTTAAACAAGGACTAAGTTCCCATTGGTCTCCTCCAGCTGTCTGTACAACCACTGGCCCATCACCTGGCTTGTAGTGAGTCCAGATGTTTGCCAGAGAGGTTGATGAGTGATTTCTATATAGAACGTCTGTGATATTTGGAGTGTCACAAAGAAATTTAGGTGTTTCAACTAAGAAAACCGAGGCCAGGTAATGTATTCCACAGGAGATGGCCTGGAAAATAGCAGCAAAGTAGAGACATGCCTGATACCTGAAAGGAAAGTAGAAGGATAAATTGGAAGTTATACAAGAGTGACAAGACAAGGTGCACACATAATTGATTATTAATAATACATAAAACATTCAATAAACACAAACTGTAATTGTCAGGACAACACTGCCAGCTTTTGGCATGCATTAATTGACATGCAGGCAATACAAATCTGTTTACAATGACATTTTTACACAGTGCAGCCATAAAATTAACAGCAAAAAAGTTATAATATCCGATATTGTAAGGTAAGCTACAGTTACGATTTCTCCTGCAGTTTAAAGTAAAGGTATAATTAAAAATAATTATCTAGGCTACATTATAATTTTAAGTAAAATTTGTATGGAATTTTTTTAACATAATTTACAAGATTGGACTTTCGTGTAGGCTACGTCTTCAACAGCCCACGCGCTTTTACGCGCTTTTACTGAAGGGCAATACAATGAAAAACTCCGCATCATTCATACGATATCACTATGATTTGGTGTAAATATTAACAGATATTTGACAGATATGTGACCATTCCCATAAAATACATAAAAGATGCTACTTTCGGGAACAAATGGCTACCTTTTAAAGTGTCCAAGTTCGTCGAATAGTCGCTCCACGCCAGTGGTCATTTTCAGCTTGTACAGGATCCTCGAGTGTGTGAAGGGCTCTTCTGACTCTTGTCAATTTGTACATGTTGGCTATCATAGATCCTTAGTAGTAGGAGGGGCGGTTTCGGTTGGGAACTTTCCACTCCAGGGCAAACAACGATTAAAATCAAAAAGTTCGCGTAACATTTGGTAATGCGACACCCCGGGGAGTGAAGAAGAGCCATAGTGCCATGGACAGCTGAAATTAGATCATATTGCTTTAGGTGTCTGTGTTGTTTTTACTTCCATCGTATGTAATTCTTGTCAGGTTATGCTGAGTTTAAAAAATAGCGGATAAGGTAATTACTTCGTGTTGCCCCTGGAAATATCTTTGTGACGTGACATGGGTATTAATAAATCATTTCGGCTTAAATGTAGCTTAACACAGGCCACGCGAAATCTGTTGAGAGTGGCCATGCCCACTCAATTTGTCAGTAGCAGTCTGTTTTCTGTGACATGGTTTAATAAGTAGGCTATGTGCGAGTGCTTTTAGTTTTAATGTATTTATTTTATTCTCCAAAGACAGGAGTTGCGTTAATCAAATAGACCATTACTTTAGCAAATGTGTTAATTCAATCAACAAGTAGCCTAAATCAATCAATCAGTGCATTCTCTGTTATGCTGCCTTCACGTGCTATCGGAATTACTAGTTTCCTAGTTAAAAGATTGGACATGAGCGCGCCTTCACAAGTCAAAAATTGAATGCGATGAGCTCGTAATTACGACTTCAGAAGTAGAAAGTAGGAAAGTTCCGATATAGCACGTGAAGGCAGCGTTATAAGCAATCATTCATGCGGGCTAGTTGTCACAAAGGGAAGCTGTCCACAAGGCTATATCTCAGTAAAAAATATGGTTTTGAATTTCAAAAACACAACTCAAAATAATATTGGATTAGAATAATTTTTGTGAATAACATAATCTCTTTTTTTCTCAATAGCTGTTAAGTAAACGTTGAACAAGGCTTTAACACTACCATAAACATTTATAAACATGTTGTCACAAAATGTCTGTGTATGGCTTCATTGGCCCTATTTCTAGGGCAATAATGGTAGAGATGTTTAATAGGCTTTACAACACTAAACACTTTAAGGTATGAGCCCAGGGCTAGTTGTCACAGGGAATCTGTCGCAAGGGCAATATCTCCACAAATGTGCTTTTCTACCGGTGAAGAAATATGACAACTAATATTGGCCTCCAGGTCCTGGTGTCCAGTTTTTGCATGACAGAAATAGCTACTCTGGATGACTCTAGGAAAGTTTATTTATTCTCAGTGACTCTTGTTGTAATGAACTATAGTTGAATGTGCTATGACTCTCATCAGGCCATTCACTATTATTGTTACAGTCACACTGTTCTTTGATTTGTTAATGAATGTCAGGATTCAGGACCTATTCACACTCCTAAATTTAACATGGAGTGTGACACTTTATGCTCTCCGTACTGTATAGACAATAACTACCGCACTAAAATAGAAATTTCATGCATTTGCATCAAATACATGAAAACATTTGTCAGAAAGAATAATGCATCTTCCCATAAAAAGGTTATTCTTGCCCTACCTTCAACACGCATACGTACAGCAGGTGCATAAATCAGAGTAACCTTCACTTGAACATTCAACAGCTGGTGTGTTCTCACTTAAAATCATTGATTACAAACTGAGGGAGAAAAGCCCCCAAAAAATAGAAGAAAACTTATGTGTAAGTCAAAACCACATAATATTTAGTTGGTTTGATGCCTGCGAAAAGGAAAGCTCTATCCTGGCAAGGGAAAAACTGGATCACTGGCCTCAAAAATTCATAAAACGTTCTGAATTATTTAATAAATTCTAACAGTAACAGAAATGGTTTAGCACACAGTGAATTGATTGCTTTTGTTATTTTGAATTTATTGTATTCTTTTATCTGTAACATTTTATCTGTTATGAATTAGCGAAAAGAGAGGTTGTTTTGTTATTATTTTTTTCTAGATGATTTATTGGAAATTTACAAAGAAAGGAACCATCAGGTGAGCACTAAGTGTGATAAAAATAAATACAGAAAAAAATTAGTACTAATAGTGTTGGTAGGTTTATACAATCAGTACATAATGCCTTTAATTTCTGTCTGTATTTGGGAATTTGTTCACTGTGTCAACAATTCAGTGTCTTCACCACAAGGAGGCAGAGTAAAGCTATGCTGGAAATGGGTCTTTTACGAACACACAAGAAATAACTAACCTCAAATAATGCAGATGATGACATTACTTTGAAGTTAATCAGTTAATGTAGGATAGTACAAAAGAAAACTAAATAAAAAAAATTTAAATAAAAGGGGGATGTCCAAAATATGATATCCTGACTTTGATATTGTATCAAAACAAGCTTAATTTTATAACAGATTGCTACAACTAATTGATAACATGTACGACTTTGTGTAAATTATGCTGTAGACAAAAATGTGAATGTAAACTTGTTTGACATTGCATCAACAAATCTTTCTTCATGTTCTTCTTTATGCGCATGCTGCTCATGTTCTTAGCAAAAGAAGTATTCTGAAATATTGAAGTGACTTCTTGCTCATGAGAAGTAGTCTTTTGTAATGCAGATTTGGATGCTGTTTTTAAAAATATTTTATTAAAACTCCAAAACTTAAAATATAACAGATTTTAACAGTGTGCTCTTCAAAGTTAATAATAACAACATACACTTATCTTTGTTGGTGAGGAAGAAACGTGTGAGGAAGAAATGAGCTAATCTGTCCAGGGCCACCTTTCTCAAAAGCATCGTAAGTAGATTATAGAACCATTGGCACAAACACCAAAGCTGTTGGGAAATGCAGCCCGGATCACTATCATCACTTAAAAAAACAAATTCAAAAGATGTATGGTATTGCATAATAAAAGTTCTTTATTTAGCCTCATCCATCATGCCATTAGTGTAAAATACAGAACAAGGATGAAACTGTGTCACAATTGACATGTTTGTACTGATACCTAGGCTAATCTTTGAATCATCATTCATACAAATAGAATAATACAACAGCATAATAATGAGGCATGTATGGCATTAGTGATTGCTTTTTAAACATATTGGTACTGCACTTCAGTTAAGTGTCCAATGGCTTGAATTTCCATTTGAGAATGTTCATTTCAAAAGATGGTAGTGTTTATTTCATTCACTGTTTGTTCAGAATGACCATTTTACTAGAAACGGGGGAAAGCAAGCTCAATTTGCTGTATTCCATTATTTGCATTAAGCACTTTCTCAAATCCAGTACCAAGGTTGTAAAGAAATTCACTTAAAGGTAACACAATGCTGGATAGGAAGACAAATTTTAAGTCCTCTAAAGACCTCAGCAACGTATTGTAGAAAATGTTAAGGGGAGCAGCAACAGCTTCTAAGATGTTGGACTTGTGCCTGTCCACAAAATCTTGTATATGATAAAAAGGCTCTTGGATTGTATGTCCTAGTTCCTCAAGAAACACATCAAGGTTTTCCATTTGCTTGATCACATCTGCCATCATAACTAGGAGACTTTTTAGATTACTTCTCACATTTTCTTTGACCTCAGCTACAGTCATTACCTTTCCAGAAGGAAACGTCATTTCAACTGTGTTGAAGTTCTCCATGATAGGAGAGAAATATATCTCCAGGTTGTTAGCGAGTTCCTCCAAAATTTCCGCAATAACAAATTTGATTTTTCTGCAGATTTCAGGCAGTGTAGCTTCATCCATTCCAGGCAGTTGGTATTTGGTCTCTTTCAAGAAGTCAATGACAGCATTAATCAGGACCTGGGTGTTCTTATGGTACGTAGCAAATACATTTCTGAACAGTTTAGATTGCTCACTGAGGTCAGGGCTGGGATAGAGACCATCACTGTAGGCATCTCCAAAGACTTTCACAACTTCGTTAACAATTTTAAACAGTCTTTTAAGCCCATTATTGATGCCATATTTTTCAGCAAATCTTATAACACTGAATGAAATATCTTCTAGCCTGTTCATCAAGCCGGTGGACACATCACGTGCAGCCTGTAAATTGTATCTGACCAAAAGTACTTTGTCATCTCCCTTTGGTACTGTTCTGATGATGAGAATGTCAACATCATCTTGTGGTGCAGACTGCAAAACAACAACAACAACAAAACAGAATGATTACAATATAGAAAATCAACAAAATACGCATAGTTTGAAGGAGTAACAAAAGAAATGGCACTTACAGCATAACGGCTGTAGATCCTCGTATCCATCTGTGATGGAATCATTCCTTGAAGCTGGAAGCCAAGGTGGCCAGTTGTTGGTGTAGAGACAGAGGCACTTATGCCATCTCTTCGAGCAGCATAGCGAAAGTTTACATCAGTGAATGTTGGGCTGGTGATGTCCACATTCAGGGTATGGCTAGGATCACTAAACCAGAAGTAATAATTAAGTTTTACAAACATAATCGGTTATAAACTAAACAATATCTGCATTTTTACTTTAAAGAATTCAATATTTTATTTTAATTTAATAAAAAGTCAGAACTTTCATTACCCCATGCGAATAACATTGCTGAAGTCCATAGTAAAGTCAGCATGTGTAAGTACAGAATTAGCTCCTACAACCAGGGCATCATTCTCCATTGTAGTACTCACAGAGCCTGTTTTGTGTGGAAGCCAAAATCAGTTAATCACACCACCAATATTTAATTTCTTAGTAAATATTAGCATCATTGAATGATACACATTTATTTATTTATTTGTCTTTGTACACACTTACTGTCAAGATCGTACTCCAGCAACACAACTGGTGACGTGGCTGTAGCCTTGAGAACAGTTTTGTAGTCTGGGGCGCTACCATCTAGTTTAGCAACAACACTTGTGGTGTACACTGGAGAGATGATTTTTGAGGTGAAATCAATTTTCTGCTTGGGTACACTGAGCTCCACTACCACCATCTCAGAGATGCTAAGGTCACCAAAGGTGCTTGGTTGAGACAAGTCGATTTTCACATCAGTCACCAGTGACTTCAGAAGATCAAGATCAAATGTCGCCTGGGCAGTATGAACTCCCTTTGTGTTAAAACCTCCGATATTTGCTTCGTTCTTGGAAGAAAACTTCAGCATGGCATAAACATGTTCAATAGCTGTCTCCACAGACAGGCTTTCATCCACATCAAATGCCACCTTTAAATCTCCATAATTTATGTTCCCATCGCCAACAGTCTTCAGAGCAAATCGCAAACTATTACCATTCTGGTAGATGGATTCTTCATAATTTAGAGCTCCCTTCACGATACCACGGTCTAGGAATGTTCCATCAATGGTAGCCTTTATGAGATTCTCAGCGGACGTAAACGTAGAACTTCCTTCACCTTTTAAGGTGTTTTCAGCATTTCCCCTACCAACAAACTTAATAATGGGGACGTCAAAGGTGTACTCTATCGTAAAAGTGGAATCTACTTTTGGATGAGCCTTGATGTCAGCAGTAAGTTGGTGGTTGGCTTTAGTTGTAAAAATGGGTAGGTTAATATTTGCAGCTGTGGTCACAGACAGTGCAGCTTCAAAGTTATCTGGGTTCATAGTTACAGTGCTTTCATGGGTTCCTTCAATATGGCGATTTTCCAAGAGTACAGAAGTGGCTATTTTTAATCCACTTTTGGTGCTTAGGCTGCTGGTTCCTACAAGCTTTGCCTTCAGTGCTTCAAACTCAGAGGCAGTGGTTGCTCCAAATCGAATTATAGGGTTGTCCACCCCATAGATGCCAGCATTAGCGTTAAGGCTGAATATAGAGGACTTGAAAGACACCTCTGATTTTAAATCGCCCAGAGGATAGATATTAATGAAACCGAGATCAATAATGGGTGCAGCTTTGCTCTTCTGATAGACAATCTTTGCATCTAGATCAATTACCTGGTCAAAGTTGGTCAACAGATGCTTAAGGCCAGTATGTTCATATAGGTTGATGTTGCTGATTTCTGGAGTCTCAATAAACATAGCTATGGTTGATAAACGGATAGGTGGAATACTGAATGGGACATTTAGGAATTCCAAATTGGCCTCTCCATTTACTGCTGTGTAAATACCAGCCTCATCTTTGTTGTTGGCAACTGTAAAGTTGTGATTGTATCTGTACTGGTTGAAGCGAGCAAGTGCCACAGTGCTTAATTTCTGCACGTCTTTATTTAGGATAACAGTATAACTTTCCTGGAAATCAATCTTGGCAGATTGTTCTGTGATTGTGAGCTTAGCATTGTCCTGCATATCAAGGACCACCTCAAATGGATGCACTAAGAAGTAGAAGGTACTGGAAAGTGTACCACTTAGATATCTATCCAATTTTTCGTTGTAGTTCACCTTCATTTCTACCTTCATTTCCCTGAGAATTGCCTTTCCAGAAGCATCTATCAAGGAAACGACCTCAGAAGCATAACGCATTTCAGAATGGGCATCAAAGTCGATGTGGCTCAGGGCAACAGCTTCAGCATTTATTCTCTGTGTAATTTTTGTAACTCCACTTTTGCCATCTAAAGAGAAGGTTAGCTGGGCTGTTGTTGGAGTAATAATTATATTTGAGATTCTCTTTATGGTGGTATCATCAGAATCGTCAAGCACAGATATTTGGCCCTTGGTTTCGTCTTCAACGGTCAGAACGATTTTTAAACCATCTTGCTTAAGAGTGATCTCATTAGTGTAAGAATGATCACTGTTCCATGAGAGCGCAGGAATGTTTACCTTATCATTATATGTTGTCTTAATATTTGCAGCCATTCCATCCCCCAGTGCAAAGAATGCGATGTTAAGGATGTCAGCACTAAAGACGGCAGCAGTTATCTTTACAGTGCTCTTGGTCGTAGCCTGGGCTGAGAAGCCATAGAGTGCCACTGAGGATTGATGATCAACAGCTAGGACACTGTGACTGATCTTCAGTGTTTCAGCAACAATCACACGACTCATCTTAGGGATGGCAACCCGAGCTGTGGAATCCAAGCTGTATTTAAGGATGTCATATTCAGATGATGCGTGTGAGGTAATGTGCCCTGTGAATTGAGGGGTTTCTGCACTTTCAGTAGAGTTTAAGAATTCCATTGTAGTTCTCATGTTGAAAATTGGAATGGTGAATCTAACCTCACCATACAGCTTTCCGAAGCATGGCATCATGACCTCATTAGGGACCGCAGGGAGTGTGAATTCTGGGATCTTCAGATCTGAAAATTTGTGCTTAGTAATGTATTTAGGAATTTCAGGGAGGGAGATTTCTGGAAAACTGATCTCTGGCAGTGTGATGGCAGAGATGTCTGGCAGGTAGATAATTCTAAGGTCACCAAAGATGGCATCAGTAGATGGCACTTCAAAGTTGGCAATGAAGTTCAATAGGTCTAATAGTCCCTGCCTGATATCATCATACTCTATTCGGATTGGTGGCACAGTGTAATATTGCAGAATAATAATCTGTGGAAGGTCAATCAGTGTAGAAGGGAGGTTGATTTCCTGAAGCTTCTCTAAACTTATTTTTAAGGGGGGTACAACAAGGTCAGTGAGTGGAAAAGTGAAAGATGGGATCTCCAATTCCGTTTTCAGTATTGTTTTGACTCCATCACAGATTTCCTTTAACTTATTGACTATTGCCTGATCTTTAAGGATGTTTTGGATTGCTTCCATAACAGCACTGCATGTGTCTGTTGCAATGGCCTCTACCTTAGTGTAGATACCACTCACTCGCTTCAGAATCTGGAGGATTTCTTCTCTGATATCAATGTCTATAAGTCTCTTCCTGAGGCTTTCTGTAAGTGCCTCAATGTCAATGTAGCCTGTACTATCAACAATGTCCTTGAGTTTTTGGACCAAATCTGAAACTTTGATTGCTCTCAGCTCCTCAAGGCAAGTACTAAGAGATGACAGAGCATAACTGATGAATTCTCTGGTTGCCTCAAGCTTTTGCCGGATCTCAAGTGACAAACTCACGGTATAAAGATAATTGATTAATTCTTTGCTTTTCTGGTTGGCCTCATCCACAAACGCATTGTAGTCAAATGATCTAATAAATCCGATGCAATGGTTTAGGCAGTTGTTTAAATGCTCAGTGATTTCCTTTACTTCTGTTGTTTTCAAGTAGGTGATGGCCTTATCTAGCTGCTCTGTGACAGGGGTGAGACTAGATTTCAAAGAGCTAGCAATAGTCTCAACAGTTTGTTCAATATTGAACTTCTTGATTAGCTCAACAACCTTTTTCAGAATTTCTTCAATCTTCTTGTCAACCCCAGATTCGACCAGTATATCTCTTGTGTTGCTGTAGATGGTATTCAACCTGCTTCCCAGTACAGTAAGCAATTGTTTTGCTTTTCCAACAGTTTTGCTTATTTCCTCTGTAGGGATTTGAGCCACCAAATTGTTTGCATAGTCTTGGAAGCTGACAGAGGAAACAAAGTTCTTCACATCCTCAATGAACTTTCCTTGGTCAAACTGCTGAACAAACTGCTTCAGTTCGCTCACAATCTCCTCCAGTTTGGATTTAATAGCATACTGTTCCTCAAGATCTTGCAAGATGGCAATGCTACTGCCCTTCAGTCTCATTACATCAATCTGCTCAATGACATTTTCAATAGCCTCAATGACAGCAAGAACTATGGCTCTGACATCATATTTCTCATTGAATGCATTCAATTCTTCTGTCAGTCTCTGTATTGCAGTGTCAGATAGTGTGCCACTTGCAATCATTTCCCTCACATATTTTTCTATCTTTTCTACATGAGTGTCCAGTTCAGTGAGTAGCTTCATCACAACAGGGTTTAGATTAAGCAGAGAGGCCTGTAGGTCATTGAGAGAAACTCTATAATTCTCATAGAGAGACATCAGGTCATCGCTGATCTTGAAAACTCTCCTTTCCAGATCGAGCTCCTTCACAAAATCTCTAATGTACTTGACCAGGTTCTCAATCTCTGCAATAATATCTTCTCTGTTGATGTAATACTGCATGGCTTCAGCAGTTCTCAAAATTGTCATTTTCATGTGTTGCAAGACCACAGGAAAATGTTCAATTAACGGCAGGCTGATGATACGACTGTTAGTGTTTTTATCATATTTTAGGAAGGCTGAGAAAAAGTGGTCTTGGTTGTCGGAGTGACCTATGCTGAAGAGGTTTGTGATGGCGGTTCCAGACACTTCTAATCCAAGTCTTTCAGGGGTATTGTAAGCACTCATATCTTGGCTTAAGATATGGTTGTTGACCTTAGATTTTACTCTCACTGTTGCCTTCTGCTCAGATGGGGTCAGCACAGTGTCAATCTTGTTATCAAGGTTGGTTTCAATTAATAGACCATTGTCCAGATTGTGAGATGTTGAGACTCTGCATTCGTGCGAGTGTGCGAAAGCAAGTGGTTCTACCTTCATAAGAAATTTAGTGTAAACTTGTGCGCTCTGTTTTCCATACAGATATAAATCACCGTCTGTGTTGGCCATGGCATCAACATTGAATCTGAAAGGAACAGCAGTGGCGTGGAAGTTGCCGTCAAAGCGTAGGTACTGTGAGTTAAAACGTGCATCACTGCCGAATGTGGCTGAAAGTCCAGCAACCTCCATTTCTGTGTTATGGCTCATGTGAGATCCCATGAGTTTTCCAGTAGTACCACACTTGGCAGTGGCAACCAGATCTTCATATCTGATTTCATACTTGTGCTTCAGCTCATCTGCGCCAGAGGCAAGCATCCAACTGCCAGTCAGTTCAGCTGTGTATGGAAGTGCCTTAAAGTGAGCATCATTAATCAGGTTGATGTCCAGAACATTCAGTTGATGATTGATTTTCACTGAAGTACTAAATGGCTCAACCTTAAGGGAGAAGTCATGCTTATATGTTCCATCATTGCTATTAGCAATAGAGGTAAAAGCTAACGAGGACAGGGAAGCAGACAGAGAATTTGTATTTTCAATTGTCAGTTCAACAAATTTACCCTTCGTCTCAACCGACAAGGAAAGCTTTGAAGTGTCAAGGGCTCCATTGAAGTTGTTCTCAAGTGACAAAGGGATGAGAGGGCTTTTCAGTAAGGTTGTACCACTCGTGGTCAGGCCATCCCTGTTCAAGGATAGGCTGCAATTATGGGACGCTGTGTGTTCAACCAGATATGCGGAGGCATCACCTTTTACCTCAAGCCCATTGCCATCTAGTGCTGCTATAAACTGGGAACGGATGACATTTCCAGGAGAAGCAGTGTCAGCGCTAGTGTCAATCTTAATGTTAACCAAATCAAGACTAGCACTAGCCTCAGCTACATTTTGGACGTTCAGACCGAGAACTTTTGCCCTTGTATCTGACTTCAGAGCAAGCTGAGACCCTTGATATGTAACTTCAGCGTCATGCGTCAGTATGCCCTCAAATGCAGTTGTTTTTGATACGACAGAGAGCTCTCCATTGCCAAACGCGGCTTCAATCGTGTTCTCCGCTTGGAAATGGTCTGAGTCTACTTTCAGAGAGGAATCAATTTTCGCCTCTGTCTTGAATGGGAGTAGGATAACCGACTGCCTGAGAGCAACTTCACCATTCAGAGGACCAGCCTTGATGGAGCCCATCAGGTTTCCATCTCCGGAGATCTCATCCTTATCAAATCCCACCTGGCCTGTGTGTTCCAGAGAAATCTTCAGACCCAAGGGACTGTTTGCCTCAATCTTGCTGCTTGATTTTATCTTGATTCTTTCATCAATTGTCATTTCCTCAAAATAAGTAACACTGGCGTCAATGAGCTTGTGATCAAGAGACGATTTCATCTCAGCCCTCAAAGATTCTCCGAGTGAGCCTGCCGCTAATGCCGATCCTAAACATAAGCAGAATAACATTCAAATAATGAGTATTTTATTACTGATTACAGAATGTGGTTAAGAAAAATATAGCTTAAAACAAAGTTTACAAGTACCTTCTACTTTAAAGGAGAGGAGGTCCACTGGGCTTTTTCCAATGACTTCAATCTTGGCTGAATAGCTTGGTTTCTCATCAAGTTCCCTGCCAGCAGAAGCTGTAGCCTCCATGTTGTAGAAGTTGCTGCTCAGCTTGGTGGACACCTCTGCCATTTTCATGAGAGGCATTGACACAGATAGTCTCTCAGGAACAAAGATCTCTGGAAGAGGAATCTTAATGGAAGCAACCTCCAGGCCGAGCTGTGGTACTACCAGGTTTGGTGTGGTCAGGGAAGCAGGGAAGTTGAAATCTTCAGGAAATTTCCCACCAAGAGGAATAGGAATGGAGATAGTGTAATACTGCTGGGTAAATTTGTATTTAGCAGCCCCCTCACTGTTAAAAAAATTTTTATTTTTACATTAGTATGGCATAATTATTTACATCATTCTTGTTTCTGCATTTTAAAAAGAATTGTTATATTTTTAATTCACTCACGCATTTAGGAACAGCATCTTAGGGAAAGTGAATTCTGGGAGGGCAGGAATCTTAAAGCCCTGGACATATGGGATGTCAAATTGTTCCAGGTATGCATTTGAGGCCTAGATGATTATGGATATAGTGTTATATTCTAAATTATGTAATCTTTATTTGTATGGTTTGCTTTTTCTTATTTTTATGAATTCACAGAACTAGTTTGGGGAACTAAGGATTTTATTTGAATTTACCTCAACTGTTTGGGTCAAGACATCACGGATCTTCATACCAGATGTGCCAGTCTGCTGGTCAAGAAGATCATTAACTGTGGCTTTGATGGCATCAACTGGAATAATGTTGTGAATCTCAGTGCTGACATCAGAAGTGACCTCAGCCTCAATCTTCTCCGCATCTAAAAAGAACATGAAAATGTGTTTATATAGTAGAGGACTTACAGTTTATTTGCTGAATTTAAGGAAACATTTAAAATTCTGAACAGTAAGCATAATTTTTTATTTGCCTTTTACTGTTTGCCTGACAGACAAAGATTAAGAGAGTCTAAATAGTTTTATAGGCACTCACATAAAAGTTACTCATTGAATAATTAAATTCAAATTCTCTGAACTCATGAATTAAAGGGAGCCATCTCTAGAATTGTGAATTTGCTTTTATCTGAAATTATAGCGTATCTGGAGATATTGTCATACTTTTCGTTTTTAGAAGGAAAGCTTAAAAAATTACCGTATTTCAGAATTACTTTCTGAATAGAAGTCGTCATCTCAGGGAGCCTAAGGTCACTCTCAAGCTCTACAGTCAGGACCTCAGAATTTTTCAGTTGTGCAGTTAATTTAGCATCAGTCTGAAAATGAGGAACGAGCAGCTGAACCTGGACCATGGCATCTTTTGTTGACTCTGTCCTAAAAATTGAAGAGAATTTTATTTGTACAATGCATAATTATCAAAAATATAAACTGTTAATGTTAGAGCATATTTAATATAGACGTGCATACTTAGCAAGGGCAACAAGAGATGCTTCGGGTATGTTCTTGTTAATGAAGTCAAGCTGGATGGAATGTGTGGCCCTGCTCTGAGTTGTGCGGTCAACAGCATGAACCCGAATTCCAGCTTCCAGGTCGTAGTCAGGGATTTGGAGATCAGCCGAGACGCTGTATTTCTGTCTGTCAAACATCAGTTTGGCTGTGCCCTCAAATGATATTCCTTTTATATGGAAAAATAATAACATTTTAATTGATGAAAATGTCTAGACATCCAAGGGACTATTTTGTGAAACAATGCTTTACCTTCTGCCTTCACGCCAACAGACACCGTGTCAACCTTGTTTTCATATACATAGTCGACAGTAGCTGTGTATGCAGAAACCTCGCCAGTTGGTTGGATCTCAATGTCAAGTCTAAATACAGGTCAGTATTCAACTTTTAGCATTCAGAAAGAAGCAAGAAAACAAACTTATAAACAAACAAGTATTCCCCTTACTTGCTGTCACCAGTCAAGGGGAAATAGGGAGAGGCATCACTGGAAAAGGCTTTAGAATGCTGCAGGGCAATGCAGTACTTCAAACCAGGGAAGACAGGAGTGCATTTCTTTGCTTTCATTTGTTCCATCATGGGAGGAATGGTCTTGGTTTCAGTACCAGTCACTGAGAACAAAGAGTTGCTGTGCAGAGAAAATAAAAATGTGAATTTCTATAATGTATCTTTAGAGCAATATGACACTTTTTTTTTCTGTGTTAACAGAAATATCTTACGTCACACTGATGAGTGTAGTTGGAGCTTGGGGTGCAGGAATGGTAAGCTTGAACTGCTTGTTGGTTACAGAAACCTTTACTTTCAGACCGCTCTCATGGTAGAGATTAGTATGCATCTCCAGGCCAGACTCGACATATTCAGGTAAGAGAGCCCCGACTTCAGTCACAAACTCAACTCCAGCAGATGGCATGAAAGCCACCTCGCTCTGTGTGAATAGACAAAGAAATAGATTAATTATATATAGCTTGTAAAACTCTAGTTAAAACAAAAGAAAGAAGCTAGACCCATACCATGTCACGGGCAATTTTCAGTCCTCCCTTCACTCCTGGAGCAAAAGTACCAGACAGGGCAACTCTTAACGGAACTCCGGTACCAGTAGGTAGATAAAACTCATTGTCCATGAAGACGTAGTGAAGGAAAAGGTTGTTGTTTACACTTGAGAAAAGGTTCTTTATGAACTATAAAACAAATCATTAATTTGTTTATGTGCATGAAAGTACACTCAGACCTTCTTACTTATTGTGCTGTTTTAGAGCATGGCAGATTTGCTAAGCACTAATATTTGTTTTAGAAGCAGTTCACTTACATCAGTGGGGAACATATTTAAGAGTCTATTCGTCAGGAAAGCAGCAGAGTAGGCCATGTCTTCCATATCCTTGGTTTTGAGATAACCCAGTTCAGCACCCAGAAGTCTCAGGTAGACCATAGCCTCTGGATTCTCCTGAACTTTCAGTTTCTGGATGAGCTTGTTCACATTATTGGTTATTTCCTTGACAATGCTTTGGGGGGCCTAGAGTGATAAGGGTACATGAGTGATAAACCAAAACAAAAATAAGGCCATCAATGGTGCATAATGGGGAATAAACTCGATTTAAAAGACCTTTTGCATTTTTATGTTATCCCATAGGCTTGGGAACATGCGCTCCATAATGTCATTGCCACTGGGCACTCTGTCAGCTGCATAGTTAATGGTCTTCTTCATGGTGTCACGGAAGAATCCATCAATTCCAATCAGGGCATCAACAGTGGGTTCCAATCCCTTACCATTTAATCCAATCTGCAGGTAAGAACAAATAATAAAAGCACATTGATATACTGGTTTTACATCCAGAGGGTTTAAGAATGCAGAATAATCCTGTACCTCAAACATATCTATGTCATATCCGAAAGCATTCACGGTCATCTCCAGGATGACTTCGTTGGGAAGAAGTTCTTCAGACTCAAAGATCACATTTCCCTCTAGAGATCCAATCTTGTAATTGTGAGAGTATTTTGTTGGATCTGTGACAGATTTGATCTCACTTCCTTGGAGGGCATTGATAATCTTCTTTCTAAGTCTGAGTAGTAGAAAGAGACATTAGATACAGTATTTATACTCAAGATGTTAAAATGCTTGAAGATTTTTACTAACTCCTTAGTCTCTGGTGCTGTGGAGCTCAGGATGTTGCTGATATGTGAGTTAACAAAGCTCATAGCCTGACATTTTTCATTTTTAGGCAGAGCATCAACCAGCTGAGCCAGTTCAGAGGGCTGAGGGTCCTTCATCACAATGAGATAGGCAGCAATACGCTTCGGTATCGGAGCAGCGGCATCTAAAATGACCTTCATTAGCACCTCTCGGCCCTGTTAGAAATATAGCAAGTGTAGGTTAGCCAAACATAAATGTATTATACTTACTTTATATTTACTTATAATGACATTTATTTGTTTCAATTAGTTCATATATCTGATTTTTACCTCGTCAGGGACAGAAGTGAGTCTAAACGCTTGAATAGCAGCTTGCTGGACCTCAGGGGTTGCAGCAGGTTGGTTTACGCATTGGATAACTGCTGATTTCAGAGCAGGGCTTGCGGCTCCAACGGCAACAGCCATGTTTCCAATGATCTAAAAGATTTCAAGTACAGATTTCAAATCCACATATCAGCTGTTATTTTTAACTTAGTGAAGCATGCTTAATGGAATAGGTTGAACATACCCTCAGGGTCAAGTACACATGTTCCTGGTTCCCTCTGCAGTCGCCAATCTGTTCAAGGGCATAATCAGCAACTGCCTGGATCTCAGGGGTGACACTTCCTTCAACTTCATAGTGCCTTGGATAAGACAGATTAATGAAAGTTTAAATTCACATACTGTATAAATAAAACAACATGATTATTGTTGATTTGTCCTTGTTTTCTCACCTCCTGACAGCATTGCTGAGGCCATAGTAGATGGGCTTACTAGCCTTGAACTTGGCCATCTCTAGCATTTCTTTGACAATGTCTCCAGATGGGTTGGGCACCATTCCCACGGCATACACTGCAGCATCAATCTCTACTGAGGAACTGTCAATGTCCCGGAGAACCCGTAATATGGCGCTGGTGCATTCTGGTGTGCCACACTGGAACAACGCCTGGTACACCAGGGGCCGAGAAATCTCCAGGGCCTCCGGTAGACCAGCGCTCAGGCTTTCAGCATTCATTTTGCGGACTGTAGCGATGAGCTTGTGAGCCAGGTGGGCTCTGTTATGTCCATTGTTGGTCTCAGAAAGACCGGCCAGTTCCCTTAGAACGGACAGCATGGCCTCTTTATCCTGAATCGGATGGACTGAGCCAATGTTGCCATCGAGGTGCAGGGTCTTCAGGTTGGCTACATCTAGAGATGGGTAAACCAAGAGAACAGGATTACTTCTGCTCACTCTAAATGCATGCTAATTTAAGTGTCTGTCTGAATGATTGCTTACCATGCTCAAAGATTCTGTCATTGTGCACAGACACTCCCACCAGAGTCAAGACTTGCTTTCCTACATTATTAATTCCATACTCTCCTCTGTTGATAATCAGAATGACTTAGCAGAGCAATAAAACAAATTAAAAGCACATGTAGTTGTCAATGAACTCACTTGTGAGAAAAGGGCACAAGCATGTGGTTTTCAGTGCAGGAAGCAGATGTCATATGTTTCTGTGCATTATCAAACTTGTAGTTGCAGGTCTGGCTACTCCTGAAGAGCTGAGCAAGTGGGTAGTGCTGTGTGATAAAAAAGAATGCAAGTTAACACCTTATTGAAACCATCAGATATCCAGCAGTTATTTTGTCTTATTCAAAGACCGGATGACTTACCATGCCTGTGATAAGGGCCAGGGGACTAGTGTGGTCCTTGATAGGCCTGAAATTGTCACATTTAGACAAGTCTCTGTTGAGGGTGACATCAGTGGCAATGTCCTCTCTGGCGTTCACGGAGTAGCCTGTCTTGCACATACCGTAGATGGTGGGCTGATTTTGGAAGAAGGTTTTAATGGATTAGTCAATGTATATAAATCTTTTAACAAATGTAAAAATATTTTTTGTTGTTTATGTTACTTAATGACTGACCATTCTCCTGTTTCTGTCCTCCTCCAGCACAGGCACTGCAAGGGCAGAGATTAGACCCCTCTTGATGTTCAAAATGTTGACTGGCTCATCAGCCTCTGGAAACAACTTGATGTCATTGTCTCCCTCAACAGTGAACTTCAATGGGTTCCTGAGAATTGAGAGGTCAGTGTTTATTTAACATGATCAGTTTCTTCTTATCTGCTTGGTGTAGAGTGCCTTGATAAACATACTTTTCCATGGCAACCTTGAAAGCATCTGCACCAGCAGATGGCCCAAAGATAGGATTTCCTTCTGTATCAACATCGATCGCCTCACTCAGTGCGCACTCTGTTGTGCGCACGATGTAGCTACATGTGCGAGGGACCTCAATTTCAACCTGTTTAAAACAGAATATGTATGACATTTTAAGTTTATAAAAAAATAAGAAATAAAAACAAGAAAAAAAATCTAAATATTAACTTTTTGACATTTATACCTTGCATCTGGCCTTGGGGCCATTGATGGCTCCATTCAGGGCATTTAGAGACTCTGTTTCGTAGGTGTATTCATACTTTTGAAAGCTCTTGTACCTTTTGGCCACTAGGGGAGCACAAATCACATCTTAAACATCAAGGACATACATGACTCATACATGACTCTAGTCCCAGAGGCCGTATTCACAAAACATCTTAAGGCTAAAAGTAGCTCCTAACTTGCCAATTTAGGAGAAAATAATGGGCGTGTCAGTCCTAATTTTAGGACTCCTAAATTTTTGGGCTTTTAAGAGTATTTCAAAAAGCATTTTAGTGCTAAAACTAGCTCCTAAATCTGTGAACAGTTAGGAGTAGACAAGAGCAGGGGTTTTCAAACTGGGGTCCGGGGACCCCCAGGGGTCCTCCAGAAGGTCCTAACGGGTTCCCAGAAAATTTCAGAGAATAAAAAGACAAAGCAAAAATGGATAAAGTCTACCAAATATTCTGTTTAATTTCGAAATGTTTCTTTCATTTCTTGCCGTTTACAAATTGTATATGTTTGCTTTGTATCTTTCTAGTGAGTCCCTTTATCTTGCTCACTGGGGTTGTAAGGCAGTATTTCTAACGCAGTACGTAAGTTGCTTACATACATTTATTGTGAAAGTTGCTTATACAACATATTTTTTATTGAAAAATGTTCTTCTTCAGGTTTATACATACAACAGTAAGTATAGCCAATGTATTAGGTTTTGCATTTATAATGTCACACAATTTATCTAACAGTTTAAATGTTTTTGAGAGGTCAAATGTTTTTTTTTTTTCCATAAAAATAGATGGAATTTGGATGGGAGTCCCTCATAAAAGATTTGTCGTATTTGGGGGTCCCTGGCATCATAAAGTTTGAAAACCCCTGGACAAGAGGACTCCTAAGTCAGGGGTTTTTAAACTTTATGATGCCAAAAATATGATGAACCTTTGATTAGGGACCCCCTTCCTAAAATTCATCTATATATTTTAATGTATGAAAAAAACATTTAGGCCCGGTTTCACAGACAGGGCTTAGACTAAGCCAGGATTAGGCCCTAGTTCAATTAGGAAATTTAAGTATAGCTTTTATAAACATTATATAAATATATAAAAAATTACTGCTGTGCATCTTGAGACAAAACAATGCCACTGACATATTTTAAGTTATTTTTTTTCAGTTAAAATGCATTTTAGTCTGGGACTAGCTTAAGCCTTGGTTAAATTGATAGATACATAGTAAGTATGACATTATAAATACAACATATTGTTTCCAAACTTAAATCTACTATATAATGTTGGATGTACAGTATAAACCTCAAGAATAACAACATTTTCTAATTATTTGTATAAGCAACTTTCACAATAAATGTATGTAAGGAGCATACGTACTTCGTTAAGAATACTACCTTACCACCCCAGTGAGCAAGATAAATGGGACTATAGTGAGAAAAACTCACTAGAAAGATACAAAGAAAACATATACATTTCTGAAATGTGTGTATACGGCAAGAAAGGAGACAGAAAGTATAACAGTTGTGGACCTTTCTCCCCTTTCTCTTCCACTTCGCTTCCTGTCTACTCACTGTCCTATCATAATAAAAAGGCAAAAATGCCACAAAATAATCAATATGATTTATTTAATAAAAAATAAGAATAAAATAATGTCTGATTACCTGTGGCAGTTGTTTCATGAGTTCACTTACAAATGATCGGATAGAGTAAAGAGTAAAAAAAGCCTATTTGCCCGAGGTCTCCGAGCCCAAACCCAGAGTAGGCCTACAATCCTGAATCCCCGGCTGGGCAGAGAGTGGGGAGTCGAGGTGGTGGAGGGATGCAGAAAACTGTCGAGGTAACTAGGTCATTCGGTTGTGTATACTGTATGTCTCCTCTCAAGCTGATTAACTTAGCTAGTGCTCCTCCCGAACTTTGTTTATAAAACATAATTTGTTGCTTGAAAGGCTGATAATTAGCTGAACACACTCTATATATTAGTGACACTTAGCCTACTTTTTAAAATCTTTATTTGAATATGGAAATATTCTTTTTTTTTAATCTCTATTTGAATATGGCAACATTTTCATTTTAAAATCTTTATTCGAATATGGCAACATGATAGACTTGGTCGGCATTACTGGGAACACCCACAAAAACGTCATCTTTGCCATATGCCGTTGGGGAAAACAAGCCATTAGAATGAATGCACGTAGACCTTGTTAGACGCTTTATCTTTACTCTAAAACTGTAGGGCCCGTATTCATGAATGCAAAGAGTAGCTCCTTGTGACAAAATTCTAAGAAATTCTTTGAAATGTGGGCGTTTACTCTTAAAATTAACTAAAAAATCCTAGTAAAGAAAAAAGTAATTCAGAAAGCATCTTAACTCTTAAGATCGTGCAGGGATCATGTTTGTTGCATTAAACCCAACTTTCAAACCACCAATTAAATAGACACACCAGCATAGCTGATTAAGTCCAGATAACTTACTAGAGGTGCAGAACGCCACATGGGAACTTTTCGGGACTGCACCAAGCAAAAATCAATCATAATCATTACAAAAAGTAAAGATAAAGTGTCTAACAAGGTCTACGTGCATTCATTCTTATGGCTTGTTTCCCCCCACGGCATATGGCGTTTTTGTGGGCGTTCCCAGTAATGTCGACCAAGTCTATACGTTCTACAATATTTCTATCACTGACTGAGACTCCTCTCCCATCAGCCAATCACTGTGGACATAGTTAGTAAGCGTGATGACATAATCCATAGCAACAAGGTCAACCCCGCCCTTACTCTTAGCTTAAGACTTCTTTCTGTTCCATAGTAAAAGTTGCTCTCAGCAGCTTTGTGAATAGGTTTTAATAGAATACTTTTACTTATATTTAGGAGAACTCTTAGTGCTAAGATAAAATGTTTTGTGAATATGGCCCCAAAACATTAGATTGCTTTTCTTAAATTAAGTGATAAATTATAAAGAAAATGAACAAATTTGACCATTACAGTAACACAAAACTTAAAAAAGATAGTTTTCTTATTTGTTCTATTTTTTCCTGATCAAGCTCATTAGATAATATATACAATAAAGAATGTCTTAGACAATTTATAATTTCTTAAGAAATGTTTAGCACTTACAAAGGCATGGTAATTCCTCGTCTTGAGCATCTAAAGTGAAAAACAAAAAGGAGTTTTATACAAACAATATATGAAACATTACTATTATCATATAATACAATTCAATGTTATTCATTAAAGGGATAGTTCACCCAAAAATTTAAATTCTGTCATCATTTACTCACCCTCAAGTTCCAAACCTGTATGAATTTCTTTCTTCAACACACACACACACACACACACACACACACACACACACACACACACACACACACACACACACACACACACACACACACACACACACACACACACACACACACACACACACACACACACACACACACACACACACACACACACACACACACACACACACACACACACATGTGCGCGCACAAACTAACTAAAGATATTTTGAAGAATGTTGGAACCAAACAGTTGATGGGCCTCATTGATTTCCATAGTATTTCCCCCCATAATATAAAATTCAATGGAGCCCATCAACTGTTTGGTTACACATATTCTTCAAAATATCTTCTTTTGTGCACCGCAAAGAATGAAAGTCATACAGGTTTGGAATAATGATGAAAGAATTTTCATATTCGGGTGAGCTATCCATTTAACAACAATAGATAAATGTATTTTTTTTAAAAAGACACTAAAGATAACTTACAAATAAATACAAGATGACAACAGAAACTTTATTTTATCATCTATGATGTACAAAAATGTATAAACGTATAAATGTATTAAAATAAAAAATATACATATATATAAAAACAAATGAGTAAGATTAGAACTGAAACATGAAACATTTTATATAATAAAATATTTAACCTTTATTTAACCAGGCAAGACACTTAAGAATTAACTCTTATTCACAACAACAGCCTGGCAAATATATTATTTAAATAAATATATCATTAAACAAATTTCACCAGTCACAGATCCTCTGTAGTACTTACCTGCCGCGGCTATTGCACATAGAAGCAGCAAAAGGCCGAGCTTAGTGTCCCCCATGATGGGTTCAGTTAAGCTCTTTCCTCAAGACCGGTGCGTATTCCGATGGAATCTGCTTTATTACTGCTGTCAATGGCCTTATATATTAAGGCAGGAATGGGAGGAGATATGGCAGTTGCAAAAAGTAAAGTCCCCACTCCAAAGTTCATATCTTGTGCCTCTGTGGCAGGACAAAGGCAACTGTTTCATGTAATGTCAATGGTCTTTCAAATAGAGAGAAAATGCTTTTTCAAGGGACACTTGCTTTTCTTGATCTGTTGGTTGATTGATTGATTCATTTAGTGTATTCCTATTTTCCGTGTAACCTCTTACCGATATACAGAGAAAATTGATTTATTTAATTAATCTACCTCTTTTTTCCCTACAATTTGATGTAATAAAAAACACTCATTACAGGACTAAAGGTTAAATTTGTAATAAAAAAATAAAAAAGTCCAGGTGTTGTTTTAAAAAATATTCTAATCTACCTTTTATATTTGTAGCATCTCAACAACTAACATATGACTCCTCTTGCGATAATGTGATGGCAGAAGCCTGTCTCCTTCGTGCCTTATTTACTGATGATGATGATGGAAAGTAGGACATTAATCACTAAAAGCAGACTAGGTCATATTACTAATCATAGATGCCACATTTGACTACATTTTATTTTGACAATCAGACAGTCAGACATGACTAAACTGATATCGACACTGAAATAAATGATTAAACCTTCTGCCCTTTTGTCCTGTTTACTTTATTCACTAACCTCATATTTTCTGTTGTGGGTAAATACTAATCACATTTGTCCAGGCAATTCTTCTTGGATACACAAAACGTTATTTAACCAAGGCCTTTAGTTGTCGATTGATGGAAAGCATATAGATTTGCTAGAATTTATATAATAGAACAATATACTAGAATTTATCCCTAAACATCCTTATAAGCATCAGGAAGATATTGAGAACATTTATATAGAATTTTCCCTGTAATGTTATGCATTGATTGATTGAAGGTGTGTGATCACAAAATTCATTAAAAATTTGTTTTTGGATAAATGCATTGCATTCATTTTGTGCCAACTTATGTTTTTAAAACACAGCTTGTAAGACAAGAATGATTATGTCTCCTTTTCCAAAGACAAAATGCTATCCTCATTGTTGGTGCTGGGTTGTAACCGATTACATGTAATCTGGATTACATAATCAGATTCCAAATATTACTTGTAATATGTTCTAAATACTCATAATCAGACTGCACTTGCTTTATATTGATTACACTATTACGTTATTCTCACAATGTCAATAAAATAGTCATAATTAATTGATTCTCTCCACTACTTCTGTTTTATCTTTTAAAATGTCCTTTCTAAAAAAAGCATATACTGCTTATGTTCAGAAGGTCTTCCAGGTTTATGGACTTGCACTGACAGACCAGCCACTAGTCATGAGCTGTTCACTGAGTTTAAAGAAATAATTTCACTTTTAAGAAGTGTTTTCTCAACACTGCAATCGTTCAATCCCGTTCAATCAATTCACATTATTTCATGTGTACATGCAATGCAGGGATTCCCCAACTTTTTTGTCCCCTCTTTGATCTAATATATTTACTTGAAGTAACCCCTGAGATTTTAAGTTAATACTGTTACAATCCACGCCTGTCCCGGACTCCATTTCCCAGTATCCTCCCTGTCTCACACCTGAACTCACTTCCTCATTATCTCTCCCACTCTCACTGGATTCCCTGCACCTGGTCTTCGTCATTAGCACTCCCTTTATGTTGGACTCACTTCCCTGCACTCCTTGTCCGTTCTTAAGTTGCACCACACTACCGTAACAGAAGAACAGAATAAACTGAGGCATGGCAGTCGCCTGCTGGAGAGGTACGTGGAGACCTGAATTTTTTTTTACAGTGCAGAAGAACAGGCAGCCTGGTCAGTTCAACCATTGCCAGCTCCCTCCACATATCCCTCCAGTGGGTCTCCCCATTCTGTCCTGCCCATCTCACAGTCCCAACCATCAACGAAGACGTCCACCGCTGCACCCCAACCCTCGTCTCTGGCTAAGATGGGTGCCGCCTTGCCAGAGCCTGTATCCCCGGCTAAGATGGTCACCGCCACACCAGAGCCAGTAGATGACGGTTGGCTCAAAGACTTCTTCCGTGAACCGGTCACTCCAGCTCTCCTCAAGCCCGCTCCAAGTCTCCTGGATTCCGCTCAAGCTTTCCAAGTGCCCGCTCCAAGTCTCCTTGATTCCGCTCCAGCACCACAAACTCGTCCCATGTCACAAGCCCTTCCTACCACCCATGAAGCTCCCCAAATAAATGTATTTTGGGGGGGCAAGTACATGTGGATGGGGAACATGTAGGTGGGGCTCCTGATCCGCCATGGCCGCCCAAGGCTCCTGACCCGCCATGGCCGCCTGATGTCCTAGTCCCGCCTTGGAGACCTCGGTATCCGTCTGCACTCCATTTCCCAGTATCATCCCTGTCTCACACCTGAACTCACTTCCTCATTATCTTGTAGCGTGGTCACCCAGGTATTTCAAAGTTTCAGTTCGGGCGCCAGAAAGTTTAAATTACTGTCGAAAAAAAACCCCTGACCCCACCCAGCATTTCAACACATTATGTCACTCTCCAAAATTTCCGAAAATAAGTGTTATTATTCATTCAGTTCAGTTCAAACATATATAGCACAAACTCTTTTGGAGAATTTGCAATTCAAAACTTAAATGTCATGATATTCTAGAACACAGTTTTCATACGACAAAAAACAAATAAATAATTAATTAACAAAAAAAGACAAAACAAAACAAACTTCTCCAACCAAAAATATTCAATTTAAAGTGATATATTCGTTAGAGTTCTGTTTGTATCGGGGCAAGGGTCTAACTTTAATGAAGATGAGTGAGAGATCAGATCGAAGGAAGCTTTAAAAGCGTGGAAACAGTTTGATTTGAGCTCTCCTCTTGAGAGTCACGGGGGAGTTTGTTCAAGAATAATTATGCCAGCAGTCAAGTAACAAAAAAGGGGTCGAAAATCAAAATCCCTCAAACCCGTTCGGCGTGTGTCGTTGAAACCTGGGTAGGTCCGATTCCGATTCCGTTTCGATTGCCACAATTCTTCCCTATGCAGAGGACATGAAGATTTCAGCACGATCTTCCTGGTGTTCCCACAAGGTTTTGCAGTTCAATCGAATGTGGTTAAACTCCAACGACAACTAATTATTCTCGGCAACTGCTCAGCAACTCCATTCCACCATTTCCACCGGGCTCTCACTTCCGCGACGCGTCTCCACTTCCTTCCCTTCACGCATGTTAATTTTTGATCTCCATTAGCGGACCACACCCTTTTCTCCCTCATTTAATTTTTATTTTCGTTCAGATAAATCATGAAGATAATTATCATAATGATTTGGTTAAAAAATGAGTTATTAGCTTGGATTATTCGTTAGTTGAAAGGGATGTAAAAGAAAACGGAAGTAGCATCAACCGTGTAATGCTCCATTACAATCTCCCCCGCTCTCCCTGGATTCCCTGCACCTGGTCTTCGTCATTAGCACTCCCTTTATGTTGGACTCACTTCCCTGCACTCCTTGTCCGTTCTTAATGCTACTATGTTCCTGAGTGTTATGCTAATGTGTGTTGTGTTCGGTGTTCATCGTCTTAATAAACCCATCTTGTGGAAGCTCTGTATCATGTCTTCTCTGCTGCACCACACTACCGTAACAAATACGTTAGATCAATAATAAAATTAAGTCAATAATAGTAATAATAATACAATTAAAGTTCATATTTCTATTATTGGTCAAAATTAAAGCCTAAAATTAGCACTCGAAAAACGCCAAATGTTGGCGAGTATATAAAATCGTGTAAATTTCCAGTAAACTGGTAACAGTTTTATGAATTCTAGCAATGCAATGTTGTGAGAACATTAAAGTAAATAAACATGAATGGCACTCGGGACAGTTGATGGGGCAGTGCTGCATCATCATAAAAGTTTAAGCTTTGGCCATTTAAATATTTGAGTGTAAGAAGACGCAAAACGAAACTCAGTTTGTTATGCTCTGTGTGGAAAGTTTAGTGTGCTCAAACATGCGAGCGCCCAGAGAGCTGCGTCTTAGACAACACGTGAATACTGAATTCACTTCGTTTTGCACTTTCTGTACAAATTCACACAAAAATAATGTAAAAAAAAAAGATGTCTCAGCTAGTATCCTAGTAAACACAGTCGGTTATGACTTGAGTGAATGTAAACAGTCGAGAAAGACAAAGCGTGTGTACAGTATCAGTATACTGGATCCAAACATTAGGTCTTAAAGTGACAGCAGTCTAATATTCCTACTTTTAATGTTAATCAAACAAAGGGCAAAGAAAAAAATCCCTCACTGCTCTTAATTTTTGTAACTTGAATAAGAATGAATGTTTAATTTATACAGTGAAGACAGTGTTATTTTTCATTCAATGTCTCTAAACACTGTTTTCTTTAAGAAGGTTTTAAATTTATATTAGTTTGGCTAGTAGCTTTAGCTGTTGTTATCGAAATTGAAATTTAGTAAATGTTTTATTGTAATTGTTTTTATTTTTCAATTTTTTTATTTTAATTTTAAAAAAATATGATTTAATTACCTAATTACTTCCTTCACGAATCCCAGTCTGGGAGACGTAATGTAGTACTTTTTGTTGTTAGCAAAGAATGGAATATATTTTCTTTCTCTTTGTATTTTTAAATCAATATGGTACAAGATTACACACAGAGAAATAGGGTGTCAAAATTGTACCTTTAGGGGTACAACAGCTTGTCGCCGGGGCAGTACCCTTAAAAGGACACGTTTGTACCTTTTTTACCACAAAAAGGTTCATATTAGGACCTTAAGGTGCGTATTTGTACTCTAAGGTACTAATATGCACCTTTTAGGAGTAAAACAGGTACAAATATGTCCTTTTAAGGGTACTGCCCCAGCGACAAGTTGTTGTACCCCTAAAGGTACAATTTTGACACCCTATTTCTCTGTGTGTATCCTATATTCAAATCAAAGTGATAAACAAGTTTGGTCAAAAGTAATCTAAAAGTAATCAAAAAGTATTCAGATAATATTACCTTAAATGTATAATGTAATGGATTATGTTACGAACTACAATTTTTGCCATGTAATTTGGACCCAGCACTGCATATTGTCCCTAAAAGTATTGAGCAAGACACTCAATCTGCAAAGGCCAGCAGCCACATTAAACTTTACCCTCTGTTTGAATATGTCTCTTGAATGTGCTAAAAAGAGAAATCCATATGAATATGCATGATTAAAGTGACATTAATTAATATTAAGGACCCTAACTTCTAGGACCCTACACTGTTTAGTAGGGACCTGTCTAAACTCAAGGCTCAATCCTAACCCTAACTCTGAGAAGATACACAATTTTTGTCTGTTAGAGTAACTAACATATATATATATATTATGTGTTTAGCTCCCTTTTCTCTTTTATATTCTTTCAATATTTAGTTTAAATTTAAACCGAAAGCAAAGCAAAGAGTCTTTTAGTTGGAAAAGGAGAGCACACAGCAATACCATTTTATCATGAACGCTTGTTTAAAAGTCCACTAAGATATCAAGGGTCAGATATTGACAAACATGTCTTTGCTAACTTACATAAGATGTGTGAAGGGAGGGACACTGATTTTATGTAATCTCTTTCTTTCTCATTACATAGCACTGTTAGACCTTACCAGGCTTTTTACAGTAAAGTATGTTCCCCTATTTTACAGCAAAACACTGGCTATACAGTTATTTACCCTGGAAAATACATCAATGGTTAACTGTGCTTTTTCCAAAATAAAGAAAGAATTTATATATAAATATTATATGTTATATTATATATAAATATATAAAATAGTGAAAATTAAATTTGACTAAAAAAGTTAAGTATATATCTACTTTCTAATGCACAGATAATCATGAGTTAATGTATGACTCATGGAGAACTAAACCATTCATTAATGATTACAGCATCAGCAACTAATGAAGAGTCTATCTTATAAATAGATTAAGTAGTTGATATTAATTAAATGTGTCATCGTGTATTATTTCCTTAACAACATATAGTATTAATGTATAGTGTAAATTAATATGTTAATTACAACAATGGGAAAAAGCCATGCATTTTAGCTTCCAGTTGTCTGCTTTAATTTATCATTAGCTAATGATTTGCAAAGATATGATTATGTTATTACTTTACTTGTTGAGGCACATAGCTAGGGAGACCAGGTATATGGTTGTAACATGGGGAGAGTTGTCAAGAATTGTCAAGGCTGGAAATAGGCACATGCAGATTTTATATATATATATATATATATATATATATATATAGCATTAAGAATATTTTTTTTAATACATAAACTTTTGCAGATAAAATCATTGACCTTTTATTAGATTTAGATTAACTCTTTTTTCAATTCAAGCAACAACTCAGAGGAATAGAATTCGAAGGAATTTAACCAATAACAATAGAAAACTCTCTTTCAGTATGAAAGAAGCTGAAGTTTAATATTGTTGTCAAACCAGTTCTTGTAAAAGAGAGATTTGTGCTTGTGTAAAATATCTCTATTATTCCAGAAAAAAATATAATAGGGAGAGAAAGTATGTTAATAAATTGAAGGCAAGACAAAAGTATTTGTTTGTGGAAGACTGATAGTTTTGCTGTATATTTGTGTTGAAATTTAAGGCCACCAATATTTGAGAATACATTAATGGGGAATGACGTTAAAATGGGGAATAACATTCCAGAGAGAAGTATTATTTATCTAGCTTATCTTAAAAGTGATTCATAGTGGTTATATACACCGATCAGGCATAACATTATGTGTTGGTCCCCCTTTTGCTGCCAAAACAGCCCTGATCCGTCGCTGTGGGCACCAAGATGTTAGCAGCATCACACTGCCTCCGCCGGGTTGCCTTCTTCCCATTGTGCATCCTGGTGCCATGTGTTCCCCAGGTAAGCAATGCACACACACCCACCTTCTTCCATTGCTTTGTGGTCAAGTTCTGATGCTCATGTGCCCACTGTTGGTGTATTCTGACACTTTTCTATCAGAACCAGCATTAACTTCTTGAGCAATTTAAGCTACAGTAGCTCGTCTGATTGATCAGACCACACGGGCCAGCCTTCGCTCCCCACATGTATCAATGAACCTTGGCCGGCCATGACCCTGTCGCCGGTTCACCACTGTTCCTTCCTTGGACCACTTCTGATAGATACTGACCACTGCAGACCGGGAACACCTCACAAGAGCTGCAGTTTTGGAGATGCTCTGACCCTGTCGTCTAGCCATCACAATTTGGCCCTTGTCAAACTCGCTCAAATCCTTAAGCTTGCCCATTTTTCCTGCTTCTAACACATCAACTTTGAGGACAAAATGTTCACTTGCTGCCTAATATATCCCACCCACTAACAGGTGCCGTGATAAAGAGATAATCAGTGTTATTCACTACACCTGTCAGTGGTCATAATAATATGCCTGATCGGTGTAGATTAAATTGTAGTTTCTCAAGCAAATTGTGATGCATTTTAACCTGCTAATTTCAAACCATTTTGCTAATATGGAATAAGTCACATCAATCATATCTTTGCAAATTATTAGCTAATGATTAATTAAAGCAGACAACTCATAAGTTAAAATACACTTTGACCCATTGTGGTAATTAACACATGAATTTACACTATTAGTTAATACTATAGGTTGTAGAGGAATTAATGATTAATTAATAGCAATTCATACTTAATCTTTTAATCAGATAGACTCTTTATTAGTTTCTGATGCAGTAATCATTAATGAATTGTTTAGTTCTACATTAGTCATAAATTAACTCGTAATTATCCGTGCATAGTTAAGGCTGAATTAATGCTTAGTGGACACGTATTGTAAAGTGTTACCAAACTCTTGTTCTGTGTTAGAATTTTGTCTGGCTATTTTTGATCAGCATTACTGTTGATCAAAGACCTTTAAAACACTCATAAATCATCAGTTTGTTAACCTAGTTAATGTTATCAGTCTCCTTGCTTTTTTGCTGTTGTGAGAGATACATTATAAGCTATAGGCACGCACGCAGACACAGAGAGACTCATTCCCTCATTAACATGGTTATCAAATCTACACACACTTTCATGAGTCTCTAAGCAAGTTGTTGGACCAATGTGTGCACCTGAACTTAATACACTGTACTGTACAAGACTGCACATTATCAAACACAGACGGTTGGGCAACTACTGTATGATAACTGTTATCTAATCAAATAGACCACAAATAAAAGCCCTTTTGTGAGGTTTGCATGAATGACTGACTTTGTCAGTGATTTTATAGAAATGTCTTAACTGTATTTATAATTATTATTATTATACTATAATAATATTAGAATAATAATGCATTTTCTTTATTCAGGTTATAATTTGAACCATTTGGGACTGTTGATATATTGTGCTGTAAATGCTAAATCAATTGTACCAAGTTTACGTTACTAAAACCTAGCAGTTAGTAAGTGTATTGCCTCAGAAGCATTTGAGGTTTGTAATACACAGCTTTATCAACACTTACTCTGATTACAGCCAGGTTTCTGATAAGTGTTTGAGAACGAACTGTTCTGGGATGCTGTATATTGTGCAATAATGGCAGCACAGGCTCACATATATTAAACAGCAAGGCCGTAACCACTGTAGACATTGAGGGGGACAAGCCCAACCCAATAATTAAAAATGCATTTAATATATTAATACATTTTTAAATTATATTAATACATTTAATAAATAGTTCAAAATGATTATTTCCCATGCAACTACAATTAGACCTAGAATTTCTTTCACTGTTCAATTTCTTTATGCATAAATGCATAAAAGCATAAATGTTCAAGACATGGTTACGAGTATGACCTTGTTAAACAGTCAAAAATCATTTTAATGCAATGTAAATATGATTTTACTAATCTGAAATGACAAGCGTCAAAAGAAATGAATCATGAAAACCTAGCTTTAATAGATTCATTATTCAGTTAAACACATCAATTTTCATATTCATTCACAAACAAACATGTGTAATGCTACATATGGCTCAAACCCTCCTTGACTCCATTGTTTGAAAGCATATACACTCATTTTTAGCAGACATATTTGTTTATTTACATGCTGCATGAACTTTGATCGGGACATTTGAGTTGGATCCAACCTTCGTTCCAGCATTGATGAGCTTATCTTTTGTCTAAGGAGGCAAGTTGCATACCTTTTCGAGTAGATAATGCCACAGATCTCCTTAATTTTTGTACTTAAAGTCCTCCATGATAGTTGTGTCCTGTTAGTGAACTGTAATCAAAGTCTTTTAAATTAAATATTAATACATTTTGGTTTTCTAGACTCATTTTTAGGCTAGAGCATTTGTTAGATAATTTGGTAACTTCCAGTGTTGGGAGGGTTTACTTTGGAAATGCAATAGGTTACAGATTACAAATTACCCTATTTAAAATGTAATAAATAGTGTAACTACTTCAGTTACTTTATTAAAGTAATGTAACTGATTACTTTGATTACGTTTTGATTACTTTTCTAAATTTCAAACAAATGTTGTCAACTGTTAATAATTTTTTTATACATTTAAACCAGGCAGGCTTAACCTCTAAAAAACAGAGATAGTAAATCTGCATACTATTCTTTTTATCACTATGTGTGTGTGAAGGGAAAACATTAAAGGCCTAACTATTTAAGGCCTAATATTGATTACTAACAGAAGCAATAATAGATTCTAGTTGTATACTCACTGGCATACTCACTTTACTCACCCCCAAGTGTAGCTGTCATTAAGTGCATGCATTGTTTATTATTATTTTTTAAAATAAATTATATTCCACCTAAAATATTGTTTAGACTCAATGACCAATCGTTGTGTAGTTAAAGGGATAGTTCACCCAAAAAGGAAAATTAGCCCATGATTTACTCACCCTCAAGTCATCCAAGGTGTATATGACATTCTTCTTTCAGATGAACACAATCAGAGTTATATTAAAATATCCTGGCTTTTCCAAGCTTTATAATGGCAGTGAATGACTGTTTCTGTTTTTAAGTCCATAAAAGTGCATCTATCTATCATAAAAGTAATCCACACGGCTCCGGGGGGTTAATAAAGGCCTTCTGAAGTGAATCGATGTGTTTGTGTAAAAAAATATATCCATATTTAAAACTTTACAAACTTTAGTCTCTAACTTCCGCTAACTGTTGTGGGCATGTTCACGAGAGACTGGCGTTCCAGCAAATGACGTAGGGCGCTCTGGTGAGAATATGCTAGTTTTGCTCTATCCTCTGTGCTTCCGCGTTTGTCACTGGAACTTACGCTACGCCTGCGTCCTACGCTGGAACGCCAGTCTCTCGTGAAAGTGCGAACAACAGTTAGTGGAAGTTAGAGATTACAGTTTGCAAAATTTTAAAGGTCCCATGGCATGGATTTTTCATTTTATTTTATAATGTATTCTGAGGTGTACTTATATTGTTAGTATGATTTTTACATCATAAAATGTCATAATTTAGAAATAAAAGGCATTTTTTCTATACTGATGTTTGCCCTCTGGCTGAATGCCCTGTTTCAAGGGGCGTGTCTGCTGTGAGACTTCAGTAAAAACGCCAACTGTTGTGATTGGCTGACATCTTTGCATTTGAAATGAGTATTAGATCTTGTAGCGGAGGGGGCATGGTTTAACGAGGTCTACGAGGCACGAGCCTGCCAGAGAGACGGATGTCACTTCTCATCAGTTCTCTCAGCATGTCTCAGTTCAGTGAACTGTTGTAGTTACTAGCATATACTTCAGGTTATTAGTTTATTTCTAGTCGGAGGGACTGTCACTCATGTCAGAAAGTTAGTAACTTTAGTAAATTATGGATCAGCGCTGACTCGAGACGCGAACCGTTTATAACGATTCAGTCCGATTTGGTGAACTGGTTCGACCGATTCAAAAGAACGATTTGTTTGCGAACTGGACATCACCAGAGATGGAGCGATTGCTAACAAAGTTATATTGTAACTACTGAGTTGTGAGAGCGCTGTCAGCCCGAGTTTATTTTGTTTGTATCTGAGAGTTCTGAATAAACACGAGTCCCAGTCATGCCGAGCCCGTCTTTCTCCTTATTCTACCAATTTTGTAACACATGTAATGTACCATTACAGCTGTCGAGATGAACGAGTTATGAGTAAGTGTTGATTATAGCATTATTTTTAGACATTTTCCTATCATATGAAAAGCTTCAGTGACGCACATTGAGTACACAGCGCAAACAAAGACACAACAGCAGTAATCGAATGTAATCCAGTTTATTGTGGGGATAGCTGGCTAGCCTTGCCCGGATACCCTCACGCTAACCCCCCTTCTGCTTAATCTCGCGCCGTGTATGGCGCCTCCGCTGTGGGCGAGATGCAGTACTGGGGGTCGGTGATGTTGAAGGCAGACCAGTCAGTGCAGCCCGAGCTGCGGCGTGCATAAGGTTTATCTCTAAAGATGTGGCTCTGCCGATGTTGAGCAGAAACTCACGACTGTATGCACATTTTAGAACAGATAGACGCGACGAGGACGTACAAAAACACTGACTCACAAGATAGAAAACACGAAAACACCATTCTGTCGGGAGAGAGAGAAGCCGCAGCGTGTGCACGAATAATAAAGTTCTGTGTGAACTTGAATAATTTAGCTACACATCAGAAATCACTGATCACAGATCAGAAGGAACTGAAAAAAGACTTCTGTTTTCATTTGTACATCCAAACACTGAGAAACTGCCAGCATTCACTCGTTCACAAGTCATGATCTCTCGACAAACAAATATGGCGCTCGCATGGGCGTGCCAAATTCTCTGGGCGGAGGAAAGGGATGTAACCGTTCCTGTTATGACGTCATAACAGGAAAATTCAAGATCAGCTCGTCTGAGCTGTCATTTTCTCAAAGGCAGAGAAAGACAGCCAGAACTCGGTTTACACCGATCAAAATTTCTAGCCACTTGGGGACAATATTGAGGCTAGGGGAACTCATATTAATGTTGAAAAACCTCATAAAATGAAAATTTAATTCCATGGGACCTTTAAATATGGATATTTTTCTCACACAAATGCATCGCTTCGCTTCAGAAGGCCTTTATTAAACCCCGGAGCCGTGTGGATATCTTTTATGAGGGATATATGTACTTTTATGGACTTCAAAACAGAAATAGCCATTCACTGCCTTTATAAAGCTGGGTAGAGCCAGGACATTTTTTTTATATAATTCATTTGTCTTAAAGAGAGAATGTCATATACACCATACACTAATTTTCATTTTTGGGTGAACTATCCCTTTAAATAGTTATATTTTGCAAGTCAAAACCATAGACTGTAAAAAAATATGGACGTAGTGTCCGTGACGTCACCCATAGGATTCTGAAGAGCCGTTCTGAACAAGGGGGTCCAGCCCGCGGAAAGCGTACCACCCATAGACGCGGCCATTGCTAACCAAGCCATCACCTGTTGTTAGCATCCCATTGACTCCCATTCATTTTGGCCTCACTTTGACAGTGAATATCTTCACATCTGAGGCGTTTAAAGACTCCATTCATCCATTTTTTATTTCTAAACAAACATGACAATGTATGAAAGGCTCCATTACCTTGTATCTTACACTATCGCCCCGTTGAAGCTGTTTTTGTAAAATATAGGCTAACGATTGCGTCATAACCACGCGACTGTGGCGCGCTGTCGAGCAAATTACCGTATAGACCCGAGGAGAAGCTCGTAGGCAATCTTTTACTGTCTATGAGGCAATCGGGGGGACGTGGAGGCATAAACGCAGATAGAGATGTTGCAGATCCTGCTTCATTCATCAAAAGTTGCTCCTGCTCACCGTCTCTGTCTCTGCAAGATTCTGTGATTCAGATTTTACGTTGCACAACTACTAGAAGACTTGCCACTGTCGGACAGGCTGATCACGTCACATCTACGTCGTCAAGCTCAGTCTGAGGCTGCGCAGTACGCTCAGCCATCAGGAAGTAAGTGCTCCTATCCTGACTTCAATTCTCCCCGTTGAAGTCTATGGGGTCGCTCTGTCCATTTCTTTTACTGTTGGCCGTTGCCATCTTGGCAGCGCGTCATCGCACATCACTCCCGGATAACAGAAAATGGGCAAAAAGGTGGGAAGTGGGTGGAGCTGAAGTGAGGCAATGACTAACAGACAGCAAATAAATGGCTATCCACTTGTCATTTGAAGTGGCCACGCCCTTAATTATGCAGAACTTTAATGCTTTATATAATGTAAATGAATGAGTTATAAAAAAATTCACCCCCCTCACAGTTGTCATGAAGGGCAAAATTAGCCATATAGACCAAAACCACAATTTGTACCAGGCTGTAAACATGTTTTAATCTGCTGTAAAGTTGGCCATTTTAACATGGGGCTCAATGAGATTCTGCTCCCTTCTGGAGCCTGTCCCTAGTGGCCAGTCAATGAATTGCAGTATATGTCTCTTCCGTATTGGCTTCAAGAGAAACTGCGGGAGGATGCCGCTTGGTCAAAACGGGATAAACTAATAAAGATAATTGTCCACTAGGTGGTGCTTAAGGTTAACATTCCTCAAATGCTTCCTCAGGTTCACTGTTGAAACCTTCAATGTCGATAGCATTGTAATATTTGATTGATCATTGTAACTGAACTTTTATATTTACGCCCTTTTCTAATTTCTGGATAAAATGATTTTTACACTTCCAGTACTGGAACTCACTTTTATCACTCAGGTTGTAGCCTAAAGCTTTCAGCGGCAATGTGGATTGATGTAGCCTAATTGGCAGACGTGGTGCTCTGCAAATTCAAACAAGAGAACCAATCAAAGGCAGGAGGCATCGTGCACATCAAAAACAGGCAAAGAAACAAATTAGTATTATTCAACAGATTCTAGTTTTTTACAGAAAATATTCAGATGTAACCCCCTTTGTAATTGTTAACATTTTCATAAGTAAAAGTAACTGTAATTTCATTACACATTCTTTCTCAGTAACTGTAACGGATTACAGTTAAATTTATTGTGTAATTAAATTACGTAACTCCATTACATGTGACTAGTTACTACCCAACACTGATTACTTAAAAACTGATAAGTCCATGGCCTTCTATTAGAGTTCATCTAATGGGAGTGGGAATTGCTTAACATGGTGAAAATGCTGTGCAAACTTCACCTACACATTTTGCATGTCTAGATGCAGTATTCACTGCAGTCTCAAGCATTTAATCTGCAATATGGTGAAGACATCAGGTTGTATGTGTTCATTGTTTTGCTCTATATATATATATATATATATATATATATATATATATATATATATATATATATATATATATATATATATATATATATATATATATATATATATATATATATATATTGTATTGCTATTTATTGTTGTATTTTTGTGTATTATTCAACGTTTTCTGCTGGTAAATTGTCTCTGTAAATCTCTGACTTGCATTTAAATTTGACTTCTTTTGAACATTTTTCATTTGACACACTAATTTAAATATAACTTTCTTAATTTCATTATGGGTAAAAAAAAATGCTGAGGTTGTCCTGAAAAATCTGTATATTTTAGAAGAGGGGACATCATCTTGCAATTTGATTGGTGGATATTGGCAGCACTGATTTTATGCAAAATAAACAGACAAAAAGCGATCACCCAAAATCCACCATGTTCTGTAGTTCAACTTCAAATCAGATCCTAAAATAAAAAATAAAAAAAACGTTTAGTTTAGTTTTATTCTTGAAATGTAGATTTCATTGATAAATTCAAAAATCCAAATGGTGAATTAAATATTTCACACATTTCATGTGCATATTATGCCTTGGATGATAATAATATAAAAAAGCTTCATACTTGTCGTACTATGTGTTCATTTGTAGAGTCCAAATGGTCTAGGGACATCGGCACGCTTCCATGGAGTGTCCATCAAGACCATTGCCCCTCTGTGTCTGAGGTACATTTATATCTGTCAATATTAACTGTTTGTTTTTCAACTGAATGTTATCATGGTCTCTCAATCTCAAGAATCATTTGTAAACATGCATGGTACGTATCCTAGATTTTCGGTCTGGGGTCCATGCAGTTGAAAAATCTAAATGAATAAAAAACAAATATTATAAAAACATAAAATAATTTGTGTTAGTGTAGACTCATAGCTGATTCATGCAATAACAATGCCTTGTCATTTCTATAACAGGAGCAAAGGTCATTTATACTGTCATAGATCAGAGATCATGAGTGTTTTTTTTTCTGTTTTGTTGAGATGGGTCTCTAATTTGTTTTTCAGATGATAAAAAAATGAGATTAAAGGGTCTGTAAATGAGATTAAACACAATGTTGATTATGTCAACAAGCCTTTATTGATGAAATGTGGATCACACAGCATAACATTTCAAAATCACAATATGAATTGGGAGAGGACATACATTTTCCATAGACCTAGACACTGCATGAAAAAAGGTGTATCCGGACCAGGATACTCCTGTATACACTGCTGAAATTCGGAAGAATCCAGGAGTATACTGGCCGGATAGGTCAAATTCCATGGATCCGTATATGTCCGTATTCATCCGAAATGGTACCAAATCGGATGTATGTTGTGGCCGTATACTCCCATGCTACAGCCATTTGTTGCCATGGCAAATAATCCCATCAAGTTTTTCCCAGGAGACATTTTCACACCTCTAAACAGCTTTGCCTTCCACCCCCTATTGGTCCTTCATCTCAAACTGGATTGGTTGTTTTTTTTAAAACCACTCCCAAAACCCAGACTGCTATTGGAGGACAGGACACATTGAAAACCCAGTCAAGTGACTTTATTGGTTACTTCTAAGGCTAAGGGTGGGCTAGGTTTTGTAGCATAGGGACTTGATTGGTTATAGGCCAGCTATGCAGATTTTGCTAATTAATATATAATATATATATATAAAAAATAATCCCCTCTCCCTCCCAAAAGAAAAATACACACAAAACAATTTGAGAAAGTCTGAAATATTTATTAAAAAGGTATATATATATAAAAAAAAAAAAAAACATTCTTAACAGCATTATAAACGAACATTAAAACAATGGTGAAACAAAAACAAGTGAACTAAATGTATTTAAAAGGGATGAAAATGTAAAGGAACAAATGTAAAAATATAAACAGTCCAAAGAACATAAATATACGTTAAATTGAATTGGTAAAGAAACAAAAAGGGAAAAAAAATTAACAAAATGCATTTAAAAGACAGATGTAAAGGAATAAAATACACAGTGAACATAAAAAGGAAAAGAATAAATATACAAATTAAACAATATAAAATGAGAACAATAAATTTATAAGACAAAAAAAAGTGTATATAAAATACACATAAATATTCCAAGTAAACAATATAACCAAATAAAAAGAACAAAGAGCATTATAAACATACATTCAAATGAATGGGGGAAAAGATAAGTGAACAAAATGTTTCTAAAGGAAGGCGACGTAAGAGGAACAACAATACAAAACGTGGAGATCAAAAGCAACATGGACATCTAAAAAGGAACAAACATACAAAGTATACATTATAAAACAAGACAAAGAAATCTATAAACTAAAAAGTGTATATAAAATATATGTAAATGTTCTATATATGGGAACCAATAAAAGTATAAGTATATAAACATAGGAATAAAGAAAATATAAAATGGAACAATTGAATATTAAAATTATAATTATAAAATAATTGTGACCAACTCTAACACAATGTTGTTTGAGTTTTGAACATTTTTTCAAACTGGCATAATGGGCTGGTGATGTGATGCGTAGCGTGGGTCAGTCTAGTCTGGTTTGTAGTAGCTAGCCAAACCATCCACACTGGCCTTCCATCAACAACAGCATCATCATCTTCATCAGGTCTATAGTTGCAGTCTTCCACAGGTTCTGTGTTGGTTTGTGCAACCCTGGACCTGGTCTCCAGCAACTGCAAAACATGACAGTAAATTAACCACTAAAACTCAGAGAGGAGTATAGTAACATTCTGGAGGGAAAAAGCTTAACCGGTTTCTTAACTTACCCGTCTCTTTCTCTGACGGTTCTGTGTGATGTTCTTCATAGTGTTTCTTTTCTGGGCCTTTTCAGACTGAGCCAAAGAATACTTCCTCAGCAAAGTCTCACAAAATAAAATACATCTTGCGACCTGCCAAATAATACATTAATAATATATAGTTAATGCCAATAAAAGCAAGTAAAACAATTCAATTAAAATGTATTTGTATAGCGCTTTTCATAATACATATTCAGGGTTTTTCCTGGGTCAAAAATGGTCTTCGGTGGTGGCTGACAGACATGGTCATCCACACACACACACACACACACACACACACACACACACACACACACACACACACACACACACACACACACACACACACACACACACACACACACACACACACACACACACACACACACACACACACACACACACACACACACACACACACACACACACTAAAAAAAAAATACCCTACCCACTTGATCTGCAAGCACAAAACTGACAATAAATTTGAAATAAATTCAAAGAAAGTTTGTAACTTTTGCTTATCTTATTTTGATACCTTGATGTTTGTTTTTTTTCCTCATTTTTACACTATTTACTGATAATTGTTTGTTTTGGTAATCATATCAATATTAAAAAAATGAACAAATAGCCTAATTTTCTGCCATATACAATCAGCTAGCTAACAACAACTTTGTTCTGGGTTCACCTCACTCCAGTCTAAACTAAATGATTTTAGGCGATTTATTTTACTACACATTATAAACATAAATAAGCTGAAAGACTGTTGATAATTAAAACTAATTCTTACTATCCACTCTTGCTAAAGTGGGTAAGCACACTTGTGTTCTCATTTCAGGTGTTGTTCTGAGTAAATGATTAAACTAATTCGTGAGTTCAGTGTTGGACAGATCAGTTGTTCTAACCAGTCGTTAAAATGATTCGGTTCAAAGGAATCATTAGGTGGAAAATCGGACATTAGCAGACGCGTTGTGTGTGAATCCCGTCTTTAGAACATCGCGAAAGATTTGTCAACACACAGAAAACACTACATAACCGGATAGGATTTGTTTCCTGTTTATTTAAAGTATGCTTTATGCAGCTGGTCAGAGCATCAGTCAATGTTTTTTGAGCGCATTTCACACCCAGCGGCAATTAAAGGAAGACGTCTGATAGCGCCACGTGCAACATGGATTCGGTCTTCCGACCTTTTGATTTTGATTAACGTAATATGTGAAACATTAGAAAGCTAAGAATGCTTATTTTGAAGACAGAGAGCGTGCGAGCGAGGAATGAGCTCACTGGTCGTTCTCTCTGTCACTCAGTTAACGCAAGCGCAGCAGTCATCTACTACATCAATCATAAATCACAATAACTCAACAAATAAGGCTTTGGCGGGACAAAAATTTGTTTTGGCGGCCGGCAAAAAAATTTCAATGTAGGAAAAACCCTGATATTGTTTCAAAGCAACTTCACAGAAAATGCATGCGTCTACATTACAGAAAAAAACAGAGAACATTAAAATAATTTTTAAGATTACCTTTTACACATTCAGGGTCAACATCTGTAAAAGTTCTTCAGGATCATGGATCCAAAACTTCTGGATCATGAGGGGGGAAGAAACATGCACACACACAAATGAATATTAATTTGTTTGATAAAACATTAATATTAATTATCAACTTACGGACAAGGACTTGCAAAACATACTCACCAGGCCCATACAAAAACTTCACAGTAGATCCAAAATCCTGGTTTGCCTATAATTTTTCAGAGTCCAAGTATGGTGGTTTCCTGTCCTCTCTGTTGAACAAGTGTACATGACAGTGTTTTCGGATTACTCATTCCAAAACTCTGTTACATTTTATGACAAGCTTGATCTTAAAACTAGCTGACAGTAGGGATGGGCATTATGACCATATAATTATACATACATGAGAAATTATATTTTACAATAACGATATCACAATATATTTATTTTGATGGATATTTTATTAAAATGCTACAGAATAATACTGCTTTAAAAGTCTTCACTGTATGATATTCAATTAATTAATATCACTTGATTCTTAAAGAAGCAGAAGGTCTTCTCTATTCTTTTGTTTTATTAAAATGATGACAAAGCTGCAGCCCCTTTAAGAACGGATGCACATAATGACACGCATCCGGGTTTCCCCAAGTTAACTTGAACTGTTTGACTTTACTTAAGACATAACTGACTGTTTAAATCAAGTGGATACCTCACATGACAGGCTTACTGAGATAACTGTGTGCATTTTACAGAAAGATAATTGATTTCGGGATCGCATGCTGTCTGAGAGAGGCTTATTTAAACACATGCATGTCCCGTTCATTATTCTACATTCATGCATGTTTCCTTGTCAAAATGTCAAAAAGTTTTAGTACAGTCAGTGCTGCGTTATATACGCTATATTCCCATTCCACAATATAAAAAGGTAATGTTAACGTTTACAGCAAAATCGCTAACAATAGTCAGTATCATCAGATCGCCATAACACCCAGCCCTATCTTAACAATATTACAACAAAACAAAACACAGAAACAGAATATGTAAGTTAATCACGATTAGCATATGACTTTAATGCACTAACGTTATATCTTGATGAGCAGTAGAAACAATATAAAGGGATTTACGTTACCTTCTGCCGTCTGCTGTCCGCCATTGGAAACTTAGTCTGTTCGTATTCATGTTTTTTCGTTCTCAGTCGACATCCCACCATCAAAATTCGTCCAAAATAAGATTTTAACAGGTTTAAATGGTCCATGCAATGCCATTAATAGACCGACGTGAAGATTAGAAGCCGCGATCGCGTCGCGTCCCCGCGAGCCACGAGCAACTCCAACGGCAACGGCAACGGGTGTATAATTCAAACTGAAGGCGCGCACTGTCATTGGCCAGATTTCTGGATGACGTTCAGATTGACCAATCACGCTCAAAAGAACACGGAAAGACAGCAAATAGCCTTGCAAATATAGAAAAAACTTGTTTTAAACAACAGTTAGAAAATGTGTATATTTATTTTTATTTGCTGTTATATTTAATTAATTGGTCAAATGGTGTTTTGTGGTGTGGGCAGAAGTTTCAACCTGGAGAGCAGTGCAGATTTGTACTCTTTAAAAACAATTATTGTTTGATATTTAGTTTGCTATATATTTTGTTATATTTGTATCCAGAATTGAATGTAAAAATACACCTTCACTGTAAAACAGAAAATTAAATTAAAATATCTTAATTTAAATAAGGAAAAATCTGTAAACTAATAGTGTTTTCTCTAAAACGTTTAATGTAAATTTCTGTGAAGTTTTTTAACTTTATTTGACTTAAGATATTTGACTTTAATTTTACGGTTTTTGTTTTGCAGCTGTAGCTGCTGTTTTTTTAGGTTTTTATTTTTACAGTGTAAATATAAAACTAATAAGATTTACTTCAAAATGACAAAGAATAATGTTAAATTGTTAGTATGGACATAAACATAAATCTTTAATATAATGAGCTAAATATTGTATTACAGTTGTTAATTTACAGATATTGTTTGTAATTTTGCATGAATTTGTTATTTATGAAAACAGAAAAATAATACAGTTATGTTCCTGTATAAAAAAATGAGAATTACTGTAGTTTGTCATTAATGATATAATCCTTAAAATAACAGTCAAGTTGTTTATTTAGATATTGTTTGTAATTTTACATCGTTTTAAACATAATTCAAAATTACAAGAAAATACTGTAAATAAACTGAAGTTTTTTTCTGTAAAATTAGGATTATTTTTATTGGTTGCCTTATTTTTATTGGTAACCTTATTGGTTGCACCTACATCTATTGTGAGTGGTGGATTTCAAACCTCAAAACGCCCCTCTTTTGCAGCGTGTTAAAGTTAAGAATCTTGGAGTGACACTTTTTGTGAACAGTTGCAGAGCTGAAAGATCTGCTTGTGTTTCTGTGTTTCTTGAGCAAGTGAATCCCTGCTCTTTTTTATTCCATATTTTTATTTTGAGCATATCAGTTTTTGGTGTTTTTAAAACAAACTTTTTCATTTTCCACATTTCATCTCCTCTTTATTTAATTCTATTATTGCCTACAATTTGTAAAACTTTGCAAAAATTGTTTGGGGATAGTCTAAAATGTTTGGTTAATTATCCTTTGTTAATTCCATTACATTTCTTTGTTTATTTCATTACATATTCAGATTTTTTTGTGAACGTATATGTTCAGACAGGGTTTTTATTTTGTACTGTTTTTATAAAAAATATTTGATTAAGAGACTCTTTTCATGCAGTGGTTTTAAGGCCCTGACACACCATTCTGATGGTTTGGCCCAGACCCAGGCAACGTGAACCAACCCCACAGTCGGCTTTAGTCATTGCTAGTTCAGTTTAGTGTTTCAGGGCCTTAAGAATTCTTTTTTCTGTGCAAAAAGCTTGTTTGCTGTAGCCTACAGTAGACCAGAGATAATTTTCAATCCTGAATTCCTCCCCTGCCCCCCCTCCCTCTGAGAACAGCCAGCACAAGTGTCAGTCATTAACATATGAAAGGTCTTCTTCACACCTAACAGTCTTCAGTCCTAGCACACCCAGCAGTGTTTCAGCTGTATATGTCCGTGAAATTTCACGGATTCCTGTATACGTCCGCATACGTGAGGTTTCCGGGTTTTTCTGGAAATATACTGTTCCGTGTTACTCTGATCCGCTTTTTCCCACATACATCCGGTAAACATCAAATTACACAGGAGTATACCATGCCCGGATAGTGCCGGATTTCAGTGTTTTCATGCAGTGAGAGCTAGTCTTAGATAACTTTTTAGGAAATGTGGGCTACATGGGCTACATGAGAAATACATACAAGGCAACATCTGCTGCCTCCTGGTGGAGATGTCGAACATATATCCATTAGAGTTTTCCCATCTCAAACCAATGAATGCTATAAGTTTGTAAATTATTAAAAAATAATGTGGAAAGTGTCAACATTGGTTTTAAATGGACAATTTAAACTATGATGTCACTTTCAAGAACCATTTAATACATCATAACTGAACAATAAAATACAAATCTATATATATTTTGGGTGATGTTATTAGTCATTAGGTAAATTTAGTCATTAGGAACCAAAGTATAATTTGCAGTGATTGGATTTTGCATCGATTGGACCGGGAACATCCCACAAGATTTTTGGAGATGCTCTGACCCAGTCGTCTATCTCTAGTTTGGTCAAACTCGCTCAAATCCTTACAATTTCCCATTGTTCCTGCTTTTAGCACATAAATTTGTTGACAAAATGTTCACCTGCTGCCTAATATATTGGTGTTATTCACTTCACCTGTCAGTGGTCATAATGTTATTCTTGATTGGTGTATGTACTGTATATAAATGTGTGAACCACTTTCAGAATCTGTGAAAATTTGAATAATTTTAACTAAATAAGAGAGATCACACAAAATGTATGTAATTTTTTATTTAGTACTGTCCCGAATAAGAATATTTACATATAGTCCACACAACAAAAAATAGCTGAATTTATTAAAATAAGTTTTTCTCAAAGTTTTCACCCTCAAGTTCTTGATGCGTTATGTTTCAACTGTGTTGTGTTTGAGTCCCCAAATTGTCCTCTGTGTGAAAAGATGGATCTCAAAATAATACAGTCCTTACTGGAGAGGGTTCAAATATGCAAAATATGCTGGAAAACTGAAGAATGTGCAGGACCTGGAGGATTTTTCTGAAGAACAAACTGCTCAGGACAAACAAGGGACTCATGAACAACCATCACAAAACAACACACACAGTATTGAGAATCAATGGTTCATAAACTTTTGAACGGGGTTATTTTAATAAATTCAGCTATTTTTGTCTATTTAGTCTTGTGGACTATATGTAAACATTTTAATGTAAAATATCTTATTCAGGACAGTACTATATAAAAAAGTATTCATTTTATATGATGTATTTTATTTTGTTTAAAAAATAAATCACTGACAAAGTCACCCATGCACACCCTCACAAAAGGGCTTTGGTCTATTTGATTAGATAAGTTATCGTACAGTAGCTAGTTGCCCAACCGTCATCTGTCTTGTACAGTACACTGTTTTGAGGCCAAGTTCACTCATGTGTCCAACACCTGGCTCAGAGACTGATGAAAGTGTGTGTAGAATTAATAACCATGTTATTTACATTTTTCATGGAAGTCGATAAAATAGTCGGCAGCCTACTTTGGTTATAGGCCAACATTTCTCTATTGGATCCACTGTTGCATATACATTAGGCTTATGTTGTCAAAAGTTTCCTCTATGCTTAATTAGTTGACTCGGTTTTAGATTTTAAACATACAGAGTACGCTTTCTTTTCCGCTAGCGACCAAGAACTGTACTCTTTATGGCAATCTGCTCTACTTCGGAGTGTACGGACTCGTCCAAAGAGTAGCATGGGTGTTTTACCCTCACAACAACATTGTGGGTGCTCAGAAATGATTAATTTGCTATTTTTTTGTCTGATATTACTGATATTTTGTATTGATACCAACAACATGAAACATGAGTATATAATGTGAACGTTCTCAAATATAATACTGACATCCCATTCTCAGATACACGAGTCCCCCCTACAGTCGAGTGGTGGACTCGTCCACTGACAGCAGACCAGAGCTGTGTGTGGTGTCAGGTCTCTCGCTCAATGATGAGGTTTCAAGTGCGCCTTTGAGATGTTATGGAGTCTGTAGAATATTCTTCAATTTATAACTTTTTCGTTTCCTTTTTATTAAAACAACATTCCAACTTTTAGAGTACAAGATCGACCTGTACGTGTAAGCATACCTTATTTAGTTGTTTTGTTTGCCTCTATAAGCTTCTGTGAGTTTTTTTTAATAGCGAAAATGTTGAAAGTTTTGTGAGGACACTCCTTCTTCAGACGGACTAAGGCTACAGCTGACAAATTGGGGAACATATCAGCTCTGTCGTTTTCTTAGAGGTAAGTTTGTCTTTTTTAAGCCTCTAATATATTTTTTCAACATATGCCGCTTTTTGTAACCCCTTATTTGCATGATAGCGGTCCATCGAAAAAAGCTCTTTATGGCACTAAACTAATGCATTTCAGACTAAATACTGGGTTCATGTCTCATATTAGCAGTATACGATGGTTTTCACAATGGCACGTGTGGTTGTTTCGTTTTGTCTAAGTTTGAAACATTTTGTATTATTTATTTTTTTAGTTCAGGTCACCATAAAAAAAATCCATTGATGTAAGCATGGGATGGTTTTAATGCCCAGGAAAGCTGACCTTGTGATGCTCAGTGACTCTATTTGACCCTGTGCATTTAATTGGATGCATTATACCACTAGGTTCCTCGATTAACCACAGAGTAAAATTAGTTACTATATACAATAAAACTGGGTGTATAATTATAGTTACACTGCTTATGATAGTTCTCCTGTGTTTGCAGAGCATCTTCTTTTCAGTGCCAGTCTGTAGATGGTCTAATAACAATAAGTTATTCTTCCAATTCAGTTGTCATTTGTATTTTTAATTTCCCCTCTGTTATGATCACCTTCTGGGTCACAGCATGATCTTCACAGCAGGAGTAAGAGGTCGATTCCCCACTTTTCCAATCAAGTCTCTACATGATGCCTTGCAATCATCTCAGTGGCATACCTGCCAGCCTGCCGTCAGCATCTGAACAAACCCGGAACCATTGTCAACATTACATTTCTATTTCCATCCCTAGTTTTCTTCTGGTGTGGTTCTGGTAAATAAATACCAGCAAAATGTGTCAAATTGTTTCTGAGAAAATCATTCCCTGCTCAGGACGATTGGAAATGTATTGGATGACCTCTTGACATCATTACATTTAGCGACAAGCTATTTCTGGGAAAAATACCCTGAATTCTCAGACAAGGGTACAAGCGGATTGTTTGTTTTCCTGTAATTTTACGGTCCGCTGGAGCAGCAGAAAAACTGGGTTTTCTGTTCTACTGATCTTTTGACACCTGTCAGGATGCATTTTAGTTAGGCCACATTGGGGAATAGAAGCCTTAATGAGCCTCACGCCAACACCAACACACACACACAAAGTTAATTGATCTTATGTTTTATGCATGATGGGTCAAAGATGAATACTGTACAACTGCATGCTGAATTGCACTGATGTGTACAAAATGTGTCCCACGCTTTCCAAGTAATGTTTTTTCTGGCTATTTGATCCGTGCACATGGCAACCTGGTTGCTTTGAATGGGGTGTAATGAAAGCTGTTATTTGGAAATGAATTAAGGGCAATAGTTGCACTGTATAGCTTTTCACACTGGTCTGTGAAAAAAATACATGTCGTGTGAGTGTGTGGAATCTGGTGGCGAGACACAACATTCACGTTTGCCAGAGTGGCAGTGTTGTAACGGGGGCTAGTTTAATGAGAGGAGGGAGGGTAAGAAAACAAGTTTGTGCAACCAAGGCTACTGGGAGTGAAATTGGAAACTAGAGCTTGTGTAGAAATCATCAAGGAATGTTTAGTCATTAGATGCAATATAAGTGTGTGACAGAATATTCCCGTTAGAGACATGGCAGAGAGAGAACGGACAAGGGTTAAACGTTCAGCGAGAAGAAAGTGCAACGTGGATCTGTGTAATAGAAACTGGCATTTAGGATAAACTGAGAAAATATGTTAAACTAGCAAATGCAAATGTATTCATCTGGACAGACAGCTTTAGTAAATGAAATATCATACTGAATTACTCGCAAGCTTGGCTGAACTGTACATTTAGGCTTTTTTTCCAAACAATGACTGACATTTCTATTTTCACCCTTAAAGGGATAGTTAACACAAAAATGCAATTGTTGTCATCATTTCACTCTGGTGTTCCAGTCCTGCATAACTTTCCTTCCTCTGTGGAAAACTTGTACTGAAGAATGTACTGGTAATTTCTTTCCATGCAGGTACAATGAATGGTGACTAGAGCGTTCAAACTTTAAAAAGGACTCATAAGGAGTATCATAAACGTATCATATAAGTGATTCAAATGACTAGTGTATTTTCTGAAGTCATGCAATAGCTTTGTGTGAGAAACTAATTCAATTTACTGTAAGGTATGAGATCATGCTTGCTTTAGTTCATGAAGTGAAAAAATGTAGTCTATTCCGCTCACAAAGCTATCATAGACTTCAGAAGACTAAACTATTTTTTATGATAGCCTACTTTAAGGATTCAGATCCCATTCTTTGTAATGGAATGAAAAATGACATCCTTTGGTGAAATTAAGTCATACAGGTTTGGAACAACATAAAAGTATTTGAATGATGTCAGATGTTCATTTTTGGCTGAACTATCCCTATAAGAAACATTAGCTCAGTCTTTCCAGTGTTAAAAATGCAGAAGTTCAATGTGGAAGTAAGCAGTTTTCTGTGAATGTGTGAGGCTTCCAATTCATTGGCCGCTATAGGGAAATAACGTGAAGAGTAATAAAGTGCAGGGAACAGTAAATATATTTACACTACAAACCAGTGTGTTTATAGTTAAAGGGATAGTTCACCCCAAAATTAAAATTCTGTCATCATTTACTCACCCTCAAGTTGTTCCAAACCTGTATGAGTTTCTTTGTTCTGCTGAACACAAAATAAGATATTTTGAAGAATGTTTGTAACCAAGCAGAGAGAGCAATAAGGGGGAAAATACTATGGTAGTGAATGGTTGCTCTCTCTGCTTGGTTCCCAACATTCTTCAAAATATCTTCTTTTGTGTTCAGCAGAGAGCAAAGAAACTCATAGAGGTTTGGAACAACTTGAGGGTGAGTAAATGATGACTGAATTTTCATTTTTGGATGAACTATCCCTTTAAGACAATACATAAAAATAATATGGTACAAATGGATATGGTTTTCCCAGTTTCCTTTGGGGTGTGTGAGTGCCACTTGTATGGTTCATAGAAAGACAGACACCAGTTGGGAAACCACCTGTAAAGCATTATGGTTTGTGACTGGAGTGGCAGAAGATGCTTGTGAATCATGAGGTACTGGAGCATACAGTAATACACCATCTGCTCTCCATCCGAGACGTGTCTCATTTTTCTCCGTTCTGATTCAATTGTTTGCCATGGGCTTTTCAAGCTTTTTGAAAAGTAGGGCTGTGTTCAACTGCTCACTCCTCTCATCGTGTCTTTCAATTTGGTTCCTCTTCACAGAGAATGAGTATGTGAGCCTGAATCTCAGCTCTATATATTGTGCCTCCTGTGATGTTGTTATTTCTGCTGGATCCGGGCCTATAGGGACCCTTCTTTTTTCAGATATTTTCCATTTGACAGCAGCATGAGCTTACATTTTTTCCTTCAGAATGGAAAGTTCTGGGTTTCTTGTGGCTTGGTGAGTGTCTGAGGGAAAAGAGGGAGGGAGCAGCAAGCTACGCCCATGTTTATGTCTGTCTGCCTGCGTGCTGCCAGGCCAGTAGCTTCACCCATGTGACTCCAGCCAAGGGAGGAGCCACCGTTATGATGGCCCTGACAAACTAAGCAAATGGAGCAAAGTCTAAGTATCTATGAAATGTATTTCTATTAGGGAAAATGGTAGATTAGCACCTCCCTGAGAAAATGTAGCTTTAACTGAAATAAATTGTGCAGATAGAAATAGATATTTATGGTATTTTGGAAAATCAAAGGTTTATAGGTCATACCATCTCAGTAACCCATGAGGTTTTATTTAGCAGAAAACAAATCACAGTGTTGGTCTGTGGATGCAGCACGAGATAGATGGAAGAAGGTATTTTAGTCACAGGAACACCAATTTATATTTATAATGAGCCATGATCTCACTTACCACCCTGCAGTCTTGAAACCAAGAGCTTGTTGGCTAAAATAGGACATCCTGCTTCCCTGGAAAGAAATATGCCCGCATGAAGATGTATTTTTGCAAACAAAAACATGCACTTGTTTATGGTCTCCTGCACCAGAAGCTTACTCAGGTCTGATAGTGGCTCGCTGACTTGTATCTTTTGACTTACAGTATAAGATCTTTTTCTAGTTTAAAACATGTTGCAAGTTCTTGGAAATTTACTTTTTGTATTCATGTGGGTTTGAAAAACGTTTTTTTAAATGTCATATAATGTAACCCTCAGAAACATAACATCTTATATTGATTTACAGCATGAATTATTAATAAATATACTTTTTCAATGTTGGATTACATGACAATTTACAACCCTTTCTAACTTTTCCTTATAAAAAAATTATCTGTAACTATTTTAGGGGTTCATTTCTTGCTATTAAATAGTTGCTTATTAGCATGCATATTACTAGGATATTGGCTGTTTATTAGTACTTTTAAAGCAGATATTATTACCTTATTCTGCATGACCTTATTCTACATTCCTTAATCCTACCCAATACTTAAACTTAAACGCTACAAAAACTACCTTACTAAATATTAATAAGCATAAAGGAGTTTATTGAGTCAAAAGTCAATAGTGAATAGTTAATAGTGAATATGTGTTCCCCATACTAAAGTTTTACCAAATTATCAGATATTTTAAAAGCCCAATGACTTCAAGAGTCGCAAGGGTCTGCAATGTGCTATGATATCATTTTTTGTTTTGTTTGATTATAATTTTTTTGCATGTTTGTTGAAACACATGACGTTTTTGGCCATGAATTGATTTGGAAGTTGTTTTGTTAAAATATTTTTTCTAAGATTAAGGATTATCAAGTTTTTCTTTTGAAGAATTGTATGCTTTCAATGAGGCTTTCTTTCTTGATTATGATATCAGGACAGTTGTATCACCCTGACATTTATGGGTGAAATTAACATGTAATTTTGAATAAATTAACATTGTTGGGTGAATATAAAAAATGGGTGTGACCCTATAGTACACTATAAACAAGCAAGATTCAGAAATATGAAAAGAAAAACCAAAGAATGGAGGAAGAGTCTGTAGTAGAAAGAGTGGATTGTAGTGAGTGCATATGGCCATGTAGCTTATATAACCTATCGTTAAATTTCACTCCCTGCCACCTCACCGTTTATATGGTCTTTATATGATTTGTTTAAATAGAACGAGCAGTGCCTCACACTCTGCCCCCTCTTAGCGCCGCCAGCACAAGCTCATGTACAGTAAGAGACACCGACCGTTCCAAATTACCCACACACATGCAAAAAAAACCTCTTCTTCATCTCCCTGGTAACCCACGGCCTCATGATTGTTGCTAAGGTGGTCTGGTGACAGTAATGCCCTCATATGAGCCTCGCTGAATGCTGCTCAGTGTCCTCCCCCCTTTACCCCACCTGCTCCCCCACTGTGAAGTCAATAAATTCTCACCTTAACAAGGTATTAAATAGTTTCCATGGATACCAGGATCCACTCCTTCAATTTGGAAGGCTAACACGTTTTCCATTATTCTGAAACATACATCTGGCAGAGGAAATGTGAATCTCTTTATTACGGCTTGTGTATAAAGCATAAAGGAGGCCAATTTGGGTTTAAAAATATCTAAGTAGCTACTTTATTTCTTTGTGTTTGTGCTGACAGGGTCTGGGAACTGTCTGCGCTAGAGTTTCATCATGGGTAAACAGAACAGCAAGTTGCGACCAGAGGTCCTCAACGACTTGCGGGAGAACACAGAGTTTACGGACCACGAGCTGCAGGAGTGGTACCGCGGCTTCCTGAAGGACTGTCCGTCTGGCCACCTAACAGTAGAGGAATTCAAGAAGATCTACGCCAATTTCTTTCCCTACGGTGACGCTTCGAAGTTCGCAGAGCACGTCTTCCGCACCTTCGACACCAACGGCGACGCCACAATCGACTTCCGGGAGTTCATAATCGCCCTGAGCGTGACCTCGCGCGGAGGCCTGGAGCAGAAGCTCCGCTGGGCCTTCAGCATGTACGATCTGGATGGCAACGGATACATCAGCCGAGCTGAAATGCTGGAGATCGTACAGGTGAGCTTTTTGAACTTTTTACTACTTTTGGTTTCATTTGCATTAATGTATTTTAGCTGACAAGCCATTGTTTTTAGAGCAGCTTGTTCCATATCAATATTGGCTCAGTCTAATGTTTGGTGATACAGACCTCCTGAATAAACAGATCTCCTCAGTCAAGTGTTCCACAGGCCATATGGTCTTGCCACAAATGGTGACCAAACACAAAGGCTTTGTTCGATACTTCAAAGGGACTGTTGACTCTCGATGTTAATAACATAGATGCCTCTTTTACACCTGCAACAGAGGGCATGCTATAAAACAATATCTGAAAGTGACATTAAATGTATCTGCCAGAGAAACAGGCTCGTGATCCTTTGCACTGATATGAAGTGTTGATAGAAGCTGTGACAGTGACAGCTGCTTTATGCAACTTTTGACTATCAGTTCAGATGTAGCAATATAAAGACAGTCTTAAACTGAAACCTTTGCATGTGACAGCAAACTACCATATGTTTGACACACAGTTACATTCATCTTCACAGGCAATTTATAAAATGGTGTCATCTGTGATGAAGATGCCCGAGGATGAGTCGACGCCAGAGAAACGCACAGATAAGATATTCCGACAGATGGACACGGACAACGATGGTACGCCTCCTGAGATCCGTCTCCCACTCACTGATAAATAAGTTGAACCACACAAAATGTCAGAAACTGCACTGCAAAACAGTGATATGTTGTCTTTGTTTTACAGTAAAAACATTTAAATCAAGATTTAAAGTTAAAAAAAGTCGTTTTCCTAATCAAAGTCTTACCCAACTGCCAAATTGTTTTTTTCTTGAGCCAAATGTATTGTTTTTTACGTCTTATGTAACTTTGCTTTCCAAGTAAAAGCAAAAATACTAATTAAGAAAATCTTTCACAGTGTCCATGACAACCACGGACACACAAACGAACCATTAAGCCATATTTAGGATTATTTTATGTTCCAGGATGTTTGATCACTGCTAAAATGGTACTCTTTTTTTTCTTTCTCAAATCTATAGGCAGACTGTCACTGGAGGAATTCATCAAAGGTGCCAAGAGCGACCCCTCTATTGTCAGACTACTGCAGTCCGACCAAAGCACCTCTCGACAGTTATAAATACAGGTCTTAAAAGCAGCTGACGGGCAGCCACTCGCATGCACACTGAAAAGATTATTAGAAAGGTAGTTGTTGCCGTTATCAATGATACATTTCTACATCTTTACTACTTACAAAGTTTCCTTGTTCATGGGTGGTTACCTGTTTCATCAGTATTCCAGCTGGTTTTTATTCAACGTAATTCTGTTTGGATTGGCATTGCTGAGTTGTCAATGTCTGGGCTGGGTCAGAATTCAAAGGACTCCTTGAAATCAATTGTCAAAATTCACTTTTAACAGATATTCACATTTTAAAACGTACTCTTCTGATGATTGGTTGTATTACACAGATTTTTGTCAAATCAAATTTTTGTTACAAGCGATGACTAAAAAATATTTATATTTTCAATGGTTTGCATTCCACTCAAAGTGCACTCCACGTGCAAATTCCCAGAATGGCTACATAAAGTTCTGCATGTAAATATTCAATATCTTTTGCATTCAATCAAGCTCAAATATCTCCAGAGCACTATTTACATTGCCTTGACACATTCCTAAACTTGATCATCTTAGTATTTGTGCTAGGTGTTTTTTGGTTGGATGTTGGATTTTATACATCAGGTAGTCTTGCTGCATTCGGAGCAGTCTGCTGTCCAGCCAATTATGATCGACTTTGTTAACTGTATTTTAGTATGTAACAGAACATGCCAACAGTTTGGGGTCAGTAAGTTTTATTTATTTTTGAAAGAAAATACTTTTATTCTGCAAGGATGCTGATTCTACATTGTTACAAAAGATTTCGGTAACACTGTACAATACGGTTGCATTAGTTAACATTAGTTAATGCATTAGTTAACATGAACTAACCATGAACAACACATCTGTTCAGCATTAGTTAATCTTTGTTAACGTTAGTTAGTAAAAATACAGCTGTTCATGGTTTGTTAATGTTAGTTCACAGTGCATTAACTAATGTTGACAAGATTTTAATAATGCATTAGTAAATGTTGAAGTTAACATTAACACAGATAAATAAATGCTTTATTAATGCAAATCATTATTAGTTCATGTAAACTAATGTAGTTAACTAATGTTAACTAACGAACCTTATTGTAAAGTGTTACCAAGATTTAAAATAAATGTTATTTCTATTCATCTTATAATCCCCCCCAAAAAATATTAAAGGGATAGTTCACCCAAAAATGAAAATTAGCCCATGATTTACTCACGCTCAAGTCATCCTAGGTGTATATGACATTCTTCTTTCCGACGAATACAATCAGAGATACATAAAAAAATGTCCTGGCTCTTCCAAGCATTATAATGGCAGTGAATGGAAGTTTGTGTATGTATGACGTAGGATGTAGGAGTATCGCAAGCTTTGACGCCTCTCGTGGTTCAAACAAATAGGGCTGGGCAACAAACTCATTTCTCTTTAAAAATTCTCGTTTTAGACTTCTAATTCAAGACCGGTGTTTTGTTTTGCTCTATCCTCTGTGCTTCCGCGTTCATCAATACGTTGTGCGTCAAGTCAAGGGTTACTCCGTAAATCAATGCGTATGGCCATCTGTCGGAAGCTAGTTATTTTAGTTGATAAAGTTTTAAATTTGGATATTTTTCTCACACAAACCCATCGATTCACTTCAGAAGGCCTTTATTAACCCCTCAGAGCTGTGTTGATATCTTTTATGATGGATAGATGCACTTTTATGGACTTCAAAACAGAAACAGCCATTCACTGCCATTATAAATCTTGGAAGAGCCAGGACATTTTTTTTATATAACTCTGATTGTATTCGTCTGAAAGAAGGATGTCATATACACCTAGGATGACTTGAGGGTGAGTAAATCATGGGCTACTTTCAAGCGGCAACCTCCCGCAGTTTCTCTTGAAGCCAATACAGAAGTGACTTAAACTGCAATTCATCGACTGGCCACTAGGGACAGGCTCCAGAAGGGAGCAGAATCTCATTGAGCATGCCCAACTTTAAAGCAGAAAAAAAAACATTGTTTACAGCCTGGTACAAATTGTGGTTTTGGTCTATACAGCTAATTTTGCCCTTCATGACAACTGTGAGGGGGGTGAATATTTTTATAACTCATTCGTTTACATTATATAAAGCTTTAAAGTCCTGCATAATTAAGGGAGTGACAGGAGGATAGCCATTTATCTGCTGTCTGTTAGTCATCATGTCACCTCAGCTCCGCCCACGTCCCGCCTCTTTGCCCATTTTCTATTATCCGGGAGTGACGCGCTGACAAGATGGCAACGGCCAGCTCGTCCCTACTTTGCGCTTCAAAACGGCTCTTCAGAATCCTATAGGTGACGTCACGGACACTACGTCCATATTTTTTTACAGTCTATGGCTAATTGTCAGTTTTGGGTGAACTATCCCTTTAAGCAGTGAGTAATTGCTGCTGAAACTTCAGCTTTGCCATCACAAGGATACATTACATTTTAAAATATATTAAAATAGAAAAGTTATTTTAAATAGTTTTAATGTATTTTTGATAAAATAAATGCGTCCTTGGTGAGCAGAAGAGATTTCTTTCAAAAACATAAAAAAAAATTCTTACTGAAACCAAACTTTTGAACACTAATGAATAGCCACTGTTGACTGCTGGGGTTGTATTTGGATCTCAAATGTAGCATTCAAATTGCAAATCTATACAAGTATGCTAGAACAAATTATTCAGAAACGTGCAATTGAATTATGCATTAGTTTTGGTTTAAATTCCAACAAGACTTTTGACAACCGTTTCTGCCCTTAAGGTAAAAAAAACCAAACAAAACCAGCAGCCATCAGCCTTTAGGCTACTCATTAATATTTGAACGCTGTTGTCCGTTCGGACATATGGCGCAGATAGAATGGCAGACAGGTGGTTAGTTTCTATTTTTCCTATTTGTCACCAGTCCAGTGTCAACATGAACAGCACAGATGCTGTTGGATAAGTAGTTCCATGGAATGTAACAGTAATGTCTTCAAGTTCCTGTTAATGGAAACATTGGATAATGCTCTTAACTTGCTCTTTCGCATGTGTGGTATTTCATTGCTCCTTTAGTATTTTTTTCTCTGTAAAATGATTGTTGAAGTGAAATGCCAAAACTAATATTTGTACTGAATATATATATATTAGCTTTATGAGTCATTTCTAATTTTGTATAGTGTTACTTGTGATGATGGTTGTACACTGCAGCTGGGATTGGGATGTCCAGACATATTTTTGTCAAGCCAAAGCATCAGTGTGAATCTGAATGCTGCATCTTTACGACTGAATAGTGAATTTGTCTGCATGAATTCTCAATAAACCACTGATTCATAGGCCACTGGTGTCTATCAGAGTAACTTGTGTGACGAGTCAATTTATTTTTGTTTTATTTTCATAACAAAAACATTTTTTCTTTCAAAACAAAGCAGTGTAAGAAAAATCTACACGACGCCCACATTACACCCGGTCAAGCACATTAGACAAATGGGCAACTGGGATACAGGTTGGCGGACATACTTTTCAGTAACACAATTTAAAAACAAATAACCAAAAAAAAAAACAAGAAAGTCACATGAGAGGGAGAAAATTGAAACAAATGTTAGGCTTCTTACAAGTCCTGTGAAATGAGCTGCTGAAATCACAGAAAGGGTGATATAAATAACCATTGGCTCATCTCATTACCAGAAAGACCAGTACCATCGGATTAGATCTCGTAGCTGAAACAGATATTAGAAAGAGTGCTATGAAGAGCCTCTGTGTGACATCTGCTTACTGGAAACAAGTGATTGATAAATCAGTCACATTCTGCTTCATCAAGCTGATTGAAAGATCCAATCAGTCACAAAATCAAAAAGTGAAAAAGGAACTTGAGGCAGAGCGTAGCTCAATTATGATGTACATACTGAAAAGCCTTGTTTTTAAACTAACAGGGGGATGTTTTCTTTTAAAAAGCTGCACAACCATTTGCTTTATGTCTATGTTTTCAGAGTCTTAAGGAAGTTCATATCCCAACCGTCCCCTCATCCATGGGAGAGAAGACATGGGCATCATTTGGGTCTAGAGTGAGCTCTAGAGTGGTTTAGACCAGGCTCATAACTCATCCTTCTCCAGATCATCAAGATCCACGTCGCTCAGGTCAATGTCATCCTCCATGGGCAACTGAGGAAAGGCCAAAAAAGGGGGTTGAGAACAGGAAAGGACGACATCCATTCACTCTCACCATGTTCTCTCTACTCACCACTCCATCTTTCCCATCCCAAGGCTCCACAGTGTTGATCTTAGGCAAAGCTCCGCCTCCCACTGTAGCAGTGGAGCCACGGCCAACAGAGAGTTCCCTGCATAAATAAAGACATTAATAGTTTAACAATATAAAACAGGCTGACAGTTAGAAGGGCCATTATAAACAACACCTCAAATTTACTGCATGCTAACAGTCTCTGTGACGTAACTTTCCCAGTAACAAACTCCAGCCTTCTGTTACCTGAGGAATTCGTGGATGCCTGTTTCACTGAATGAGCCTTTAAGCAGAGCGAACTTCATCTTGCGAGCATTAATGGCTGCCATGGCAGGATAGCCAAATCCACCGATCCCAAGAGAGGACTCCAGCTCCATCTGTGCCCCTGCTTCAGTCCACAACCAACTGTAGAGAGATGAAAGAGTGTCATGTGTGTGATTGCATCCCCGCTCTCAATTCCCTAAAGTCTCGTCTCTGGCACACAAGCAGCGACATGTACTGATGTGTTATTTATGGGCAGGCTGATCTCAACTTGTACTCTAGATGATGCTGAAAATACTGACCCCCACATCTTCTTCTTGTATTTCTCTGCCATCATCTTCATCACTTCCAGGTAAGAGTTTCTTCCTGATGCACCTGCAAATATAGAGAAAATCAAATTAACAGTAGCCGCGTTTCCATTACCCTTCAAATTGCACAAATTGAAAATGCGACTTGACAATACGCCCAATGGAAACACGTCAATTTCGCAAAAACTCCTATATAAATCGCAAAAACGTTTTTACGCTCGCATGAGGTGGTTTTTCAGGCAACTCGAAAAGGAAATTTTTGCAAAAACTGCAAAGGCCACGGAAACAGGCCAGTTACGCACGTCAATCCATTCAAGACGATCTTGGCTTGCATCTTATTTATTAAATATACAGGCAATTAGTTGTTGAAACATCGATCAAAATTAAAATATAATTTATACAAAAGGAAATCAATTTTAAATAAAGACTTTCTAGAAAATAAAACTCAATGAAGTGGTCAAAATCATCCATGTCTCCAGACATATTGCGAATCTTATGCTGTAGCATATCTTACTCATGCTGCTCACTTTTCATAATCAACATATGAAATAAATATAATATTATAGGCTAATATTTAAATATAGCCCTTTTAGTTTCATAGTTAGGCTGTGTTTTCTTTAACCCATGGGCATGGCCGACGAAGGCGTCTGCGCCTTCTGATGGATTTTTTCCCTTTATGACAGCGGAAACAACTCACAATAGCCTTCTGTCATTTTTAGCTATACAGATAAGTGAAAGACATAATTATAAACTACAGTGGGGCAAAAAAGTATTTAATCAGCCACCAATTGTGCAAGTTCTCCCACTTAAAAAGTAACCTGTAATTTTCATCATAGGTACACTTCAACTATGAGACAGAATGAGAAAAAAAAAATTCCAGATAAATCACATTGTCTGATTTTTAAAGAATTTATATGCAAATTATGGTGGTAAGTCTTAAGGGGTAAAAAAAAAAACCTTTGAGTTACCACCATGCAAATTCAAACATTTTGCTCTTCTCTATAGGTGGCAGCAATGCGTCACAATAACCTGGCGTGCGTGCAAAAGTCGATCATTCTTTACAGATGGCGCTGTATTTTTGGACAGTTCTTTATTAAACTCATAAAAGACAATAGAATTACAAGAATACTGGATTCTAAACAGACCTTGAAGCATATCTGAGTGAGAAACACCCACAAACACCTCAAACGTGGCCGCTCAAGTTTAAGGGGCTTTCCTTGCCATTATGCTTGGATAACACACCTACGCCACATAACGGCGGCTAATGGAAACACTGTCATGTCGCAATTGTTTTTAATCGACATTTAGAAAATATCAAACGTTTTGCACAAATCTGTATTGGAAACGTGGCTAGTGTGGTGTTGCGTGTTATTGCTTACTAAAACTATTACAAATTGGTGGTTAATTTAAATAAATAAATTGATGAACAAATGAAAATTAGAAACATTGCCTTGGCAAGTAACTGAAATAAAACAAGTTCAAGTATTAAAATGACTAAAACTGGAATAAAAAAAAATTATAAAAAAAAAAAACTATAAATAGAAATTAAAACTAATAAAGACGAAAAAGAATATTTACTAAAATAACCCTATATATTAACCATGTCTTACACAGTTAGTTGAAAGTGAAGATCATTTATAAATGAGCACTGCAGTTAAAAATAAATATTTAAAAATAATTATTTTCAGGTTATGACTGGTATCTGATAAATGATGGATATTACAGTTCTATACCATTTTTGTGAGAGAAAAAAAATCTATTTAAATGCAACAAGTGAATTGAAGCACAGCATTTTAATGTACAGATTATTTTTTTTCCCTAAAGATTACATTTAACATTTATTAAAGTCATTAACTAAGTGAACATTTGATGACAGCAAATGTAATCTAAATGTAATAGGAAATAACCATGCACTATTAAAAAAAAAAAAAAACCTTTATTATCCAATAACCTATAACCAATATATTGTGCATCCCTAGTGACATTCCTGTTTAAGAGGCTTGTCATTTTCACCTTTTTATTAAAAGCAATAGTTTTGATGAAATGCTTTGATGTGTTTAAGGTTGATGTTGTATCGTACCTGTGTCTAGAATGTGAGGCAACACAGCTATCATACACAGCTGATAGTCCTCGCAGGTCTTCTTCAAAACGTCTTCACTCAAAATCTAAAGAAAATTTAAAAGAAAACACATGAATATAAACCAAACTATACCTATTATTTCTTTACTAAATATTTATAGAAATAAATGTTAACACTTTACATGTAACAAGGACACTGTAAAATAGTTACAAGTAATAACTATAAATTATGCACAATTGCATGCAACTAACCCTAAACCAATGTAGTAACCCTTACATGTAGTTAATTCATATTTAAATGTATAATTACAGTGTAATAAGGACAGCTTAAAATTAAGTGCAAACAAATAATAAACATTAGTTACACCATAATCTACAATATAATTAAAAATAGAAATGAAAACACTCACTTCTTGAAGCTCTGGAGGAGGAATGTTATCAGAGAAAAGGTCAACGGCACGAGCAACAATGTCAGATCGGGTACGTCCCCCCTGATAGTCCTCTGGCTCCTCTCCTTTACGAAAGACCTTGATAGTGGGGAATCCTCGAATCTGCCAATAATGACAGGTGAAAAAACACTGTTAGTGAACCCAATGACCCGAGGAGAATTCTCTTTTTTGATGATATAACTGACATCTGAAAATAAATTAGGGTCAATATAAGATGGTAGCACTTAATTTACAGTCCTGTTTCTGCATGTACATACTATGTGCTTATTATAATTTTTTACAATAACTGGGTAATAACTAGGTACCAACCCTGAACCTACCCCTAAACCTAACCTTAATCAATGTATTTACCGTATATTAACCAGTAGTTTCAAGTGCATGTACTGTAAAATAAAGTGCAACTGAATTGTTTATATTGTAAAAAAAACATCAAATAAGTACCCCATAGCGGCTTGCCAAGCCCTGGTGAACAGTAGCATCCACAGCACCCAGTTTCACTTTACCCTTCGTCTTCTCTTTGACTTCTGTGGCAGCTGCTGTCCATTCCGGCTCAAGACTGGAAACATTAAAGAAAAAGTCAACACGGGAAAGCCCAGTCGGCAGAGGGATTTCATTGTGTCTTTGAATCCTTGTAAATAATTGAACATGGATTCAGCTCTTCAATAATGCATGGCACAGGTACTATTTCAGAGAAATGACAGACAGACAGGTCTTATGATGCATGCGAGACATGGAGAAAGCCACATACTTTTTGCAGTGTCCACACCAGGGGGCGAAGAACTCCACCAACCAGACATCCTCGCCCTCCAGCACGGTACGGTCAAAGTTATCATCAGTCAGCTCCACCACATCCTTCTTATTGCCAGCACCACCTCCACTCTGATCACAAAATCAACGAGGAGTCAATCAATGCTAGGCAAACATAGCAATATAAAATCTTCATGCTGAGCTTTAATACCTGTCTGCTGTAGGCTGAGCCTCCAGTCTTTCCACCAAGTCTGTCTTTGACCAGGGAGCGAAGAGCATTCAGAGCCGAGTCTACAATGGCCTGACTGCTACGGCCACCTAGGACAGAGAGAGAATTAACTCTACTTAGAGAGGAGCAACAGACTTTCATATGGCCATAAAACATTTTCTTTACATGCATGCCAAGATGTTTTATGAAAATGCAGAACTGAACCTTGGTAATCCTCTGGTTTTTGTTTGTTGGCTCCGAAGATCTTGATAGTTGGGAAGCCTCGGACGCCGTACTGGCCTCCCAGGGAGTTGTGTTGGTCTGCATCCACAGCACCCACCTTCACAATGCCCTGTACCAAAACACAAATGTTATCAATGATAAATGTTATATCCATTTCACTGATTTATCCAATTTACAACTGTGGTGAAACAGGATGCTGGTTACTTCCAAATTTTAAGATACAAAATTTAATGATTCAGGTTTCGATTTATGTTCCATTCAACAAGTATGGTTCCTTAACAACACAGTTCTTTTAAGGGAGCACCAAATAATTAATCCTAAATACTAAAACACAAACATTCAAAGTTTTGGGCTCAGTAAGATTTTTTGAAAGTCTCTCATGCTCACCAAGACTGCATTTATTTGATTAAAAAAATATATATGTAAAAATGTAATTTATTTCCATATGTTAATTTGCTACTCAAGGAACATTGTTATTATTATAGTCATCAATGCTGAAAACAGTGCTGCTTAAAAAGGCCCCAATATACTTCAAGAGTAATTGAAGAACTGATGTGACGTCATTCCGAACAAAATCAGGCCGAAACGAAATTCGTTTTGGAAGTTTAAAACAGCTTGCTCCGGCTGCTAAACACCTCCGTACTACCATTGGTCCCTGATGATTACATAACAGGTAGGGGTGCACAGACTTTCGCCTTCTTTCACGTGAAAATCTTTACTGGTATATTTCGGTCGTGGTCAGTAGAAACTTCTAATGTTGTACTTCGTTGAACTTCAGACGAAACGAGACACTGACACTGTTTTTCATGCTTAAAGGGTTAGTTCACCCAAAAATGATAATTCTGTCATTAATTACTCACCCTCATGTCGTTCGACACCCGTAAGACCTCCGTTCATATTCGGAACACAAATTAAGATATTTTTGTTGAAAGCTGATGGCTGAGAAAGGCTTCAGACAGGCCTCCATTGGCATTCAGTACATTCACACTTCCAAGATCCATAAAAGGCACTTAAAACGTCGTTACAAAGTCCATCTCACCACAGTGACTACAATAATTTTATGATGCGACGACAATAGTTTTTGTGCGCAAAAAAAAAAAAATCAAAATAACACCTTTATCCAACTTGTTCTTGTCTTCCGTGTATGCCTCCACGACGCATGCGCGAGAATGACGCAGATCCGGCGTTCGGACATATGACCCAGAAGCGATTTGTTTACAAGCAGAGGAAGACGCGCGTGTCTAAGCTGTTGAATTCTACATTGATCGTGCTTTAGGTCTCGGCGTAGTTCTCAAAATCGGGCTAAAGTGTGCATTTCATGGATTCCCGAACGCCGGCGCTACGTCATATTCTCGCGCATGCATCGTGGAGGCACACACGGAAGACAAGAACAAGTTGGATAAAGGTGTTATTTAGATTTTTTTTTGCGAACAAAAACTATTGTCGTCGCATCGTAAAATTATTGTAGAGTCACTGTGGTGAGATGGACTTTGTAACGACGTTTTAAGTGCCTTTCATGGATCTTGGAAGTGTGAATGTACTGAATGCCAATGGAGGCCTATCTGAAGCCTTTCTCAGCCATCAGCTTTCAACAAAAATATCTTCATTTGTGTTCCGAATATGAACGGAGGTCTTACGGGTGTCGAACGACATGAGGGTGAGTAATTAATGACAGAATTTTCATTTTTGGCTGTACTAACCCTTTAATATGGTAAAGCTGCTTGATTTAAAGCTATCTATTGTATAAAATATCATAAACGTGACATGACTTTACTAGAGTGCCGTAGAGCTCATGCAAACAACCACATTGCTATGATCAGATGCTTTTATTAAAACGCTGGCGGTTTTCAAAATTTTGTTTAAATTTGTTACTGAGAGGAAAACCCGCTGCACATATTACATATTCATCTAAATACCGCTCTCAGCAGAGTGGACGGTGTCAGATGTTCAATAACAGTATATCGTTGGTCACGTATTTTGAACTTCATTTAACCCAAAACCAAGAACGAAAAAGAAGTTCGCCATAAGTATATTGGGGCCATAATTTCCGTAGAAACAGTGATACATTTTTTTCAGGATTCTTTGATGAATGTAATATATATATATATATATATATAATTTTTATTTATTTATATTTTTTATATACATTTCTGTGCCAGTAAATTGAAGCTGTTCTGAAGAAGCCCCAGTTCTTGCTTGTCAAGCATAACAGAAATGGATGAAGCAGCGTAATTACGATGCAATCTTAAATTCAGAATTTACCTTTAAAGCTGAGGCTGCTTTCTTCCATTCAGGAGCCAAGCTCTTGCAGTGACCACACCTTAAAAAATAAATAAATTTCAAGTATTGCACATAAACATCTAAACACAATCATGAAACTTATAGCTACACAGGTGTAATAATGATGCTCATGATTGTATTAAGCATCATATGTAAACTAAGACTAATGAGATGTAAACCATAATGCAAATGAAATGCCTAAAGAAAGTAGCTATGACTCATACTTTCAATGACATACAAGAAAGCAACAGATTGGGCAGATTCAGCACCAGCATTTCAGACAGTAACCTGATCTGTAACTACAGATATAGAGATCTCTATGAGTGACACAATATCCGGGTCCCACCACACTCCAACTTACCAGGGGGCATAAAACTCGATCAGCCAGAGACTGTCACTCTGCATGACTTCCCTGTTAAAGTTGGAGGGGTTAAGTTCAACCACATCATCACCGGCAGAGTAGAGACCGTGGACAGAGAGTACAGTCAGGGAACACACCAACACACCTGAGAAGATAAAGGAGGAGCATCAATGCTGGAGTACAGCAGGTGATCTCATCAGCTCTATTAAAAAAAATAAAAAAACACCGAACATGACTTTCTACTACAAGATTCTAGGCACACACACAGGAGATAATTGCAAAATCTCAACATGAAGAAATAGTGCATTTAATTATTATCCTCCAATATGAAGATAGGCCCAACCACCATTACACACTGTACACTAACTATAATATACTATAGTGTGTTACACACTTACATGTACGGATTTAACGTAAACAAAATCTTCCTAAAACTCTTCAGTTGGTTTATAGAATTGTTTATCCTTTCCCCTTTTGATATATTAACCTCCAAACTAATTCTCCAAGCTATCTAAAGTTATGCTCTCCTCACCTCTCAGCTTGCATGGAACGAATTTGAGTCGATAAAACGCGTCTCTACAGCTGAGTTCATGCCTTTATGTCAACAATATATATTCTTTTTATACATATATATATATAACTCACCCAAGAGCGCTCGCATGGTTGTTCTTTGTGCCTAGTCAATATCTTGTTCAAGGTTTCTTCAGGCTGTGTAGTGCTGTGTGCGCCCGCCGAGTCAACTCTCTCCACCTCACTCACTGCATCACACAACCGGTCTCCAACCAGCAGCGTAACAACACAACACAGTCGTACCGTGGCCCGCGCTGATTGGCGCACCTCCACCCGGAGACGACCGTAGCCAATAGGAGCTCGACGTGTAGTTCTGCGCCTCGGTGAGGTACGGTGGCTATGAGGTGGCAAACTAGTTTTATGAAATGTACAAAAGTGATGATGTATTGTAACAAATTTAATATTCAATGAGAAAACGTTGCTATTTTATTTATTTATTCCATTGCACCAATTTTAATGTAAGATATAAAGACAAATGCATACTTGTGGTATTTATAATGCCTTCTTATCATACTTATACGAATTATGATGTAATAATAAAATATAATGTTATACAAACCAGGACGCATGTTCAAATAAATATTTTAATTTCAGCAAAAATATTATAGAATGAACATAACAGGTAGGGAATTACTTTAAAAAATATCCTAACACAAATTAGAGCATACAAAGTGTTCTTCAACTAAGGGCACTTTTAATATCCCTGGGGCTGGGGTAGATTTATTAAAACTAGAATATTTTAACGTTTTTATTACATATTCAAATCCATGACAATATAAGCTATCTTAAGTAAATAAACCAGTAGATTAGCAGAATGTCCCTTTTTGTATGACATTTCCAATCAAGCTGGTCTAAAATTAAGCTAATAGTATGAAAATATTATTTATATAGCCATTTATAATGCACAAAATGTCAGCCATGAAATTAGCTTTTAGCAAAGGTCAACTATTTTATTCCATTAAAATATTTAAAATGTCATTAGCATCACTTTTTCCACAGAATGTTATCAAACACAATGCAAGTTGAGATGTGGTGGAAAGTTCATGACTTTCAGAAATAAGACTAAGAAATGACGATATTTCTGATATTGCATGCATAGACAATGTTAAACATTGTAAGACAAATTAATTATATCAAATTTTAAAGACAGTCCACAGTGCCAACAAGCTCAGAGTAGAAGGAACACCAAAAAAACACATTGTCAAGAGCCAAACACCAGCATTTAATAATATGATAACACTTCACAACAAGGTTTAATTTGTTAACATTGGTGTATCACTAATATGAAATAACCATGAGCAACACATTTGTATTAATGTTAGTTATTAAAAAGGCAACTGTTCATGTTAGTTCACAGTGCATTAACTAATGCCAACAAATACAACTTTTGATTTGAATGTATTACTAGGCTAAATGTTTATATTAGCATTAACTAAGATTAATAATAGCTGAGGAAGTGTGGTTAATTATTAGTTAATTTGAACTAGTTAACTAATGAAACCTTATTGTAAAGTGTTACCAATAATATGTATAACAGACAGATTATCTCAAACTCACATTTGCCTTCAAACAAAGAAATTATATTATGCCATGCATTTGTAAATGCATTTAATCAGCAGTGCTTTTAAGTGATGCTATTCATTGATTAATTATCTGTTTTGTGCATATTTGCTCATATTGCAGATGATTGATCAGGTTATCCTGAGATGTTGAAGATCTTCTGGATGAAAGCTGAAGGCAGAGAATAGAACAGGAGGCCCAAAAAGATCAGCCCGGTTATGCTGAGCAGAGTCACCACTGTGGCCAATTTATACTGCCGCCAACCCATTATGCAGGTCACCCGTATTGGACTCAACAGCCACGACAGGCTAGTAGTTGGACGACTGTGTGAAAGAGAACAGGGTTTTAAACTATCACACACACATACATGCATACCCGCACTATGGAAACACGAAACACGTTCAGTGTTTTTATCTCAATGAGTTCATTTTATTGTCTTCATACTGACAAAAATAAATAAATCAATCCATATTGCACACTTGTAAACAATTAAAAATACACTCTTTTTATATAAACAAGCTAAAATCAGTGCAAACAAGTCCATGGTCAAATGCCATTCATTAAACAGAGCAACAGTTAATAGCAAGCAAACAAGTACATGCTAAGTAACTGTACACAGCAAGCAAAATCAACAGTAGGAAGTATAAGATAGAGCATCCTATTGTGTTATTTAAACTTGAAATGTCAAATGAAACATCATCCCCCTACTAGTGTCTGTGTGTTTCTCTGAAGGATAAACAACATTATATTACTGGAGTGCAGAAGATTTGTGTCATGGACTGAAGGTGCAAACATCAAGGCAAAGTGTAATCAAACAACATAGTGTATATATGAGGCCTGCAACAATATAATAATATTTTTCTTCAGACCGCAGCCACTGATGAACAAGTCATCTTACATTAGACAAAGTTGCATGCTTATTGTGCTTTTAGCAGCGATACATACACGTCTAGACAATAACAACAAAATCCAAGAATCTGAAGGAATGCATTCATATGAACATTTGAACGGATACCGGAAACGCTAGTCCAGTTTATTTAATTTCGTACCAAAAATAAACAGTGCTGCTTTCATTTTCCTCTTACTCTTAAAATGTACAAATAAACAGCAAATGAGATAATTGATCTTTTCCAGGTTAGACATGCAAATCGATACCGAAAAAGTCAAGATATTTGATACGTTATGCTTAGAGTGCAACTGTGAAGGATGGTAAACTCTTGAGATATCGTTTAAAAGTAAAAGAAGTGCTGTAAATTGTATGCAAATATTAGAGGTCATGGGCAAATCAGAATCTCTCAAATGAACCTTTCTGACCCCTCTTTAGGCCCCAAGCAGCTTCTTGACCAGATAGCCTGGCATGCTGTAGAGAAACAGGCCCACCATGATCAGCAGCAGCAGAGCCAAGATGATCTTGATGATGAGCCACTTGTAGCGGTTGCATATCAGGTAACGGATGGCCTTCAGCGGGCTCAAAAACCACAGGAAGGTGGTGTCAGGCCGGCTGTGATTGGAAGTAGTGGAGGTGGTGAAGGGGTTGCAGGTAAGAGGTGGTGAGTTGAAAGGTGAAACCATGGATGATGGAGGAAGAGAGGTAATACAAATGTTAGTGGTTAGTAAGATGATTGGTAACATGACTGAAAAGTTGTAAAATCTCTTAAAGGCATATTAACCATTTAAGGCGATAGTTCACTTAAAAATGAACATGAATATTGCATTGTTTATTAAAAATGTACAAATATATAACTTTCACTTGCAATGACATCTCTTCTCTGATGATGTGTACGCCAGCGCACTCACATGAGATCGCAGCAATAGCAAACCACAACGATCCAATCAATTCCCGATCGATAAAATCAAGTCCCGCCCTGCATTATTTTCTTGTTGGAGAAGCCATTTCACTCGGATATACATCACAATAGGAAAGAAAAAACTATAGCAACTTCCATTTTATGCCGACTTTAATGCCATTCCAAACCTGTATGACTTTCTTTTGCTGAGCATATATGTTTTTTGTCCATACATTTAAAGTAAATGGTAGCCTGACGTCGTCATACTCAGATTCTAGTCAGAATATGAGTCTGATACTGTTCCATTGGGCTGTGATTATGAGGCGTGTTTCAACCGAGCCAGGAAAGAAAATGGCTCTGCACTCAATTGGATAGACCTACAACCAATCAGAGCAACGGAGTGATGCATAGTTGTCAACAGAACTCAACTGCATGCACGCTGGAAGAAGTAGAAGAAGAAGATGAGCGTAAACGATCTTTGCCGGTGTTGTAAAAAAGAATTTAAGGAGTATTTACCAAAACGATCCTCATTTTTGAGAGAAATAGTAAAGGTGAATGCATATACGAACAAGTTCTCCGTTTAGGATTAGAACGAATTCAACCCAAGCCCTCTTTGGTGACGTGCATGACTACTGTTGATCATCTGTCCATCATCGTATAAAGCCCGCCCTGACAATTTGATTGGTCCGAAACGCTCTGGAACTCAAATGTTGTGGGCGGGGCTAAGTTCGGCTGGCATCCAGGCTAAGTAAATGGGGTCCAAACAGCACTTTTGCATTTCACAGAAAAAAAGAAAATGTCACACAGATTTGGAACAACAAGGGGGCGAGTAAATGATGGCACAATCTTAATTTTTGGGTAAACTATTCCACAGAGCTGGTAAAAACATTCGCCTAGGTCTACTGTGTGTGTGTGAGTGATGGTGTACATTTGCAGTGGATTGAGCTCAGAGCAGTCAAAGGACACATTAGACAACAAAGGTAAGTTCAGAAAGCAGAGTAGCAAACAGTCGACTATAAATATCATAAAATCCATAATAAATAATGCAAGTCTTTGCCCAAACAGACAACCAGAGGCAAATGAAAACCACAAAGTTGGAAAATGGAAAACATTTAAATCACCCACAATCCCTCAGGTCCATGTTGTAGGCCTCTAAAAATGGTGTGAGTAACAAAAAGACAGATATACACTGTGAATGGCGACATTGCAGTTTGAGCTTTAAGTTTGCTCAGAGAGAGACAGAAAGCAGAGAAAACAGAGGCAGTGAGAGTGGGCTACCAGTGATCTTCCCCTCTCTCCTCACGCCCCTAGGAGTTTCTTGACCAGGTATCCAGGAATAGAGTAGAGGAAGAGCCCAACGAGGAGGAGGAAGAGCAGCAGGGCCAGAGCCTTCAGGATCAGCCAGCGGTAGTTGTGCCAAATGAAGTATCGTATGGACTTCAGTGGGTTTATGAACCACATAAGACTGGTGTCTGGACGACTTTTTCCAAAACAGGAATGGGGGTTGGAATGAAGGAAACGAGCGGGAAAGGGTAGGCGAGGGAAAGGGCAGTCACAGGAGGAAGGAAGGATGTGAAAGAGGAGAGTGGGAGTATTAGAAAGGGAAGTTAACAGTTTCAGAGGGGCATTCTTCACTGGGGAGAACGCTTCTGACTTTAGCCCACTTTATGTGTCAGTGTTTGACCATACCTGTAATTATATACAGTATTTATAAGGGCTATATTCTATAGCTGTATAAGTAGCACATCCTCATCAGTTAGACTTTATACCCGAAATACTCCATATATACTATGGAAGCACGTTTCCACCTCAGAGTAATAAACAAATAAAAGGGTAAATGTTTTGTAACGTTTATAATGTTACAGATTCCTATTTTAAATATGTGCAGCGCTTTTTTAAATGTTCTATTCATTAAAGAATCCAGATTCCACAAATATTTCAAGCAGCACAATCATTTTAACAAAGATAATAATAAGAAATGTTTCTAGAATGATTTCTGAAGGATCATGTGACACTGATGTAATGACCTGCGTTTCCATCACAGGAATAAATCGCATTTTAGAATACATTAAAATGGTAACACTTTATGTTAGGGTTCAATTCTCGCTATTAACTAGTTGCTTATTAGCATGCATATTACTAGGATATTGGCTGTTTGTTAGTACTTATAAAGCACATATTAATGCCTTATTCTGCATGATCATAATCTACATCCCTTAATCCTAACCAATACCTAAACTTAAACACTACAAAAACTACTTTACTAACTATTAATAAGCAGTAAGTTAGGAGTTTGAGGAAAAAGTCATTGTCATAGTTTACTAAATATATATGTTCCCCATCCTAAAGTTTTACCATTAAAATAAAAAACAACTCCAAGTGGTCTCATTTGCAACTTTTTTCCTCATAACTGCAAATGTATTTTTTCTACTAGCTATTTTATACAGTATCTCACAATTGCAACTTTATATTTCACAATGCGTGCAACTTTATTTTAAACTTAACCTCACAAATACCCTTTTTTTACTCTTGATGTGGAAACAGACTTTCATAGTCTACTCTAGAGTATATGAGATATAATATATAGCATATTTATTCATAAACAGAAACGGCATTGTTTCTCAGATGTATTAGGCACCATGTGAGTGGAAGCAATTGTGTGCACATGAGCTGCTTTATGTCTTACTTTGGTTTCTCAAGTGGCTCAGGTTCGTTCCGCCCAAGGCCGACAGGACTTTTCTCTGCCTCCTCCACTGTCATTAGATGGAGCTCTGCCTCCACTTTTCCCTGCAAGCACGACATGGCTGGAATGTTAATGAGGTAATCTTTTGCAATCATTTCAATACACCACATATGCTGGCTAATTATTAAGCAGTAGTAAAATAACATTTAGATAATTGCATTGGATTAACTCACAGTGAGCTCAAATTCATCATTCTCATCTCGGGCCACAAATGGCCACCAGCCCTTCACTCTCTTCTGTTTGAAGATGGAAATGGTTGGCAGCTCATGTTCTTTGAGAACCATGTTGAGAGAGCACTGTTTGGCTGTTTTTGCCCCCCGGGGAAACTTATTTAAGTCCAACTCAATCGCGCCTGTGGAAATAATCACAGGCAGCGTGAAAAATATATTCTGAATGAAACACATTATTAATGACAATAATCAAATTATTCTTCAAACCCAAATGTACTTTGCTGTACATGCAAATAAGTTATAAATATCTAATAATATAGATATTTATCTATAAATATATTTCGATAAATATCTAAAAAGTTTTGTGAGCATACCCAGGAAGTCATCTGCAGAAAAGTGATCAGCATCCCATACTTGAAGGGTGAGTCGAGCAGGAATCTTGTACTCTGTCTCATCCCAGGAAAACATGGATTCCTTCTTGGAGATGACTATCTTCTCCTCAGCCATGAGATAGTCAAAGGGGAAGACAAAGCGCCAGTTGAAGTTTCCCTCCCCAGTTAGAGAGTGATAATGCACGTCTGTGTCCTGTTTATCCTCCTGCTGTCCTTTCAGCCAGCTGAGCAGGGAGGCGATTTTCAATTATTAGAAGCGGCACAATAATATTTGAATATTTATACAAGCATGGTATACATACGGTCATCAATGACTTCTTGTATGTCACATGACAAAACATGCACATATGTTCTGAACAAAGAGGTGTCCATTAAAAGTGCATTAAGATATTTGTAAATGTGTGAAATGTATAGACAAAAATACTGAATAGACAACATGCATATCATAGCATTTAAACATATCAAGTTGATGCTCAATACTGCATCAGGAACTGAACGAAATAAAAATTATACCCCGTGGTCATTGCAGTAAGATGTTACTAAACATTTTAACGAAGTCCGAATTATTATACTGTATATATTAGGGCTGTCAAAAGATTAATCGCGATTAATCGCATCCAAAATAAAAGTTTGTGTTTACATAATATATGTGTGTGTACTCTGTTAATTATTATTTATATATAAATAGACACACATTCATGTATATATTTAAGAAATATTTGCATGTATATACTGTATATACATTTATATAATCTATAATATATATAAATGTTTTATATATAAAAATAATATTTTTTTCTTAAATATATACATGCTTGTGTGTGTATTTATATATAAATAATAATTAACAGAGTACACACACATCTATTATGTAAACACAAATTTTTATTTTGGATGCGATTAATCGCGATTAATCTTTTGACAGCCCTAGTATATATTTTAGGTCACACTTTAGACTAGGGTCCAATTCTCACTATTAATTAACTATTAACTACGACTTTTGCCTCAAAACTCATAATTACGCCTTATTAATAGTAGGATTAAGGGATATAGAATATGATCATGCAGAATAAGGCATTAATATGTGCTTTATAAGTACTAATAAACAATCAATATCCTAGCATTATGTATCCTAATAAGCAAGTAGTTAATAGTGAGATTTGGACCCTAAACTAAAGTGTTACCATATTTTATTAGAAAATAGACTATGTGCTGTAGATCATCAATGCATGACTCAGAGTTATGTGCTTGTTACTCTTTGATAATATAATTTGAAAGAGAGTGCATGTAATTACAAATATCTTCTCTTTAAATAGAAAAGAAAAATAGATGCTTGACCTGACATCTAGTCAATTATCTGCACTTAAGTAGCGAGGCTTGCATCTGCAGAGCTTACCAGTTTGAAAGAGTAGTCTGTCGCATAGGGCTACTGTATTATGTATTTCTTTGAACCATTAGTAGCCAACCCTATGAATCAGATACATGCATAATTGTATGTGTAACTTAAAAAAATAGATAGATTCGGTCCTTAAGCAAAATGTTGGTATGCAAATGCCACATGTCAGATTATAAAAGTAGGTGTTGGCATGCAAACAGACATATCTTATGCTTTCATGCAGTATTTGATACTGTGAAAGACATACTTATAAACCAAGACCATACCAGTTATTAAATATTAAATATAAATTTTATATTAATATTTGATATCAATTATCAAGGGAATTGAGACAATTGAATTAATGTAAATAATAATATTATCAAATTAAATCAGAGGTGCTAACTAAACAGCAGCATCATTCTGAATGATATGGTCCTGTTTAACTTGGATCTGCATGGAAGGTGGTATTTGTTCATTGGTTGTGAATGGAAGGGGCAGGTACAGATTTTTGCAGGCGGTAGGCAGAGCGGTCAAGCCATGCGATCGTATCGTCTTTACCCCCTGACATAGATGTCAGACATCTTCTCTCCTGTCATGAAAGCATCGTCCTCTAGAACTACGTCATCAGTGTTCCAAATAATAACACGAAGCTCAAAGCTAGATAACAGCACAGCAATGACGTGGGGGGCAGGGAGGGGGGATAGACAAAATAACACCAAACGCAACAAGACAGACAAACAACAAAAGGAAACAGAAACAAAAAAACAAACAAAAGGTACCCGATTAACCACACACTTTTCAAACACCAGCCCATACCTACCCCCTCACAAATATGTCACTGGACTTTTCCCCTGTGAAGTAATCATCATCTTCCAGTATTACCTCGTCAGTATTCCATATTATCACCCTGAGCTCATATCTGGGAGATGAGTGGGGGGGGAAGGAAAAGAATGGGATCATCATCTCACACTGTAAATACTATAGTGTTCTAACCTAAAAATGTTCGATTCAAATAAAAAATATTACTTAAGATTATAATTTAATATAACCAAAGTAAAAAGGTAAAAACTGCTCTGCAAAGACATTTGACTGACCTTTTTACTTTCTTAATGCATGTTCCTTGACTTGTAATTGATCGAAAATTGTCTTCGTAATCAAAACATAATAGTCTACTCTGAAATTAATTTGCTTTTTTAAAATTTAGGGCCAGATTTATGAACAGCTTGCACCAGCGCAAACCCTAACGACCACCTTGCTAATGACACGCAGTGAAAAATTGTATGGGAGGAGAGTATTTAAATAAATCACGCAAGGTGATTTACTAAGGTTTGCGCTCGTCAATTTACTGGTGATTGCAGCATCATTTACCGCCCCAAATAAGCATGTCTTAAACCAGATGCTAATTTGCGCTGCTCTTGGTAGATTGCGTTGGTCATTATGGAAATGATCCAGCTGCGTCTGTGTTCATTAATTTGCGCGTCATCAGTAGAATCAGAATTTTCCACTCCCATCTGCGCTTTTTTAGAATTGCACTCTCACGCTAATTTCCCCTGTTTAGTAAATCTGGCCCTTAAAGGGATAGTTCACCCAAAAACAAAAATGTTATGTTTTTCTGCTTACCCTCAGGGCATCCAAGATGTAGGTGTCTTTGTTTCTTCAGTAGAACACAAATTAAGATTTTTAACTTCAACCGTTGCTGTCTGTCAGTCTTATAATGCATGTGAATGGGGTCTAATTCTATTAGAGTAAAAAAAAACATGCACAGACAACTTCAAATTAAACCATGCGGCTCGTGACGACACATTGATGTCTTAAGACACGAAAAGATCGGTTTCTGCGAGAAACCGAACGGTATTTATGCTATTATTTCACCTCATATCAGACGAATGTCATCAGCTCTCCAGACCGCCATAACTTCCTGCGAGTAAGGTCAAAATACCCGCAAAGATCATAGAAATATATACGTTGATTCCTCATTCGACCGATCCGCGCAGGCACTAATGAGGCATCTATGTATATATCTATGACCCGGCTGGTATTTTGACCTTATTCGAAACAAAGATACCTACATCTTGGATGCCTTGGGGGTAAGCAGAAAAACATCACATTTTCGTTTTTGGGTGAACTATCCCTTTATGGGTTATTCACACCAACAATAAGTACAAAGATAACTATAAAGGTAACTATCTTAGAGTCCACACCAGCGGATGATATCATTCTGTTTATTCTAAGCACGTGCTTGTCTTTAAATGCTCGATGGATTCTGATTGGCTTTCAATGTTTTTATTGTTCATCAGCTGGATAAAATCGTTCTGAAAGTGATTCCAATGATATTTTTTCTCTGTGCCATTATCATTATAGCTGTGGTGCTATTCTTTAATATTGATAACGATTTTCAGAACTATATTTTTAGTGTTATCTTTATTGTTATCATCCTTGGTGTGAACAGGCCTTTAGTCTGCGCGCACTATTGGATAATGGTATTGAATTTGCAAAAATAACTTTTTAGGCATCATTTTAGCAAACTCACAGGTCTGGCTCTATTCTGTAGTGCTCACTTTTCACGATTCAATCCTATCCAAATAAAATCAGCCTTACATTTTTTCCACGTAATTATGCTGTGCACAGGCTGCAATTTACATTTATGACAATAAACTGCACATTTGGACTTTGTGGTGCATGAATATCTCAGACTCAAGTAGGACAAATTCACAGTCCAGGCCTTATTAAAAATTGGCACATTCTTTAGATGATTAACATGAATAAAATTAAAGGCAGATGAGAGGAGTGAAGCTGGCAGAGTAAGTATGAGAGGAAAAAGGAAAAGGACTGTGTTGAATCTACAAACTCTAAAATCTACAAACTCTAGGTGAGAAAGAGTGTCATCTGTTTTGTATCTAATTGTAGCTGAACTACAGTAGTATCTATGTAGTTGAACAGTTAAAAAATATTATACTGTAGTAAACAATTATAAAAAAACAAGTGAAGTAAAAAGACATTCTGTAGTTTGGTAATTCGCCATTCACAGCTACTTCTTCATCCAAAGCTTCTAAGTCATCCAAAGAATATTAATTGCATAAGCAGTCCAGATAACAAAGCAATCTGTTCCTTGCTTAAGGGTGCAATGATCTAAGAGTGAGAGTGTGATCTAAGCATGAATGTTTATTAAAGTTCCTATCTTTTCTTCAAGGCTAAACTCAGTGACGCACATATCAAAATCACATTTGTTCCATGTACCTAGAGACTTTAAGTAAAAAACTCTGTAAAAATGAATGCACACATGAAAGATTGAAGCCTTACTATTTGAGATTACAAGAGCATGAATAAAGAAAAAGCAACAAAAGTCTCACTGATCCTGATTTAAAATGTGTTCAAAATGGAGTAATCTGAGACCTTGAACAGAATCATCTACCTCTTTGGTTTGCGTGGTGATATGTCAATGGATGGTCCTGGTGCTGGTACATCCATGGGAAACATGTCCACCCACATTTCAATTCTTCCCTGTGAGATTATGAAAATTGAGTTGACAAGTTAGTTACAATGTAATAAGGACAAATTGATAATGCACTATTTTTTTTCATTAACATTACATTTTCATTTACATTCCCTCACATTTTCATTTACATTCCCTCATTTATCCAGCATAAATTAATTTCTAAAAATGATGCGGCTGTTTATTCATCCTCTGAACTTGTGAACCATAGAAATGTCCTCTGTAATAAGAGTTGTATTTTGTTGCACACTCTTGCATACCTGCTCTATGCCTGGCTTGTCAGGGTTGAGGAGCGGCCTGGTCTCCACATGCTCAGGGATGAGTTTGCAACCAACACGAGGGATTTCCTCCCAATGCCTAAGAACAGTAAGAGCCAAGTGTTCTTCTGTGTGCTTCTTCAGACCTGTAAGCCAAAGAAATCGATACATTTTCATATATAATAGAAGAAGAAAACATACTTAAATTACATTAGATTGCATTCTCTGTATAAGCTCTTAAATGTCTCACCACTCTCATCCTCAATTTCTGTTGGCCCAAGAAAGATGCGGTTTGCAACTTTGACCTTCCCACCAGGTCCATAGTGGGGTCCATCCAATTTACCTTCTTTGCACAACTTAGCAAGGATCTGAGTTGGCTTCTGAGGGTCCCGCCATACATTGTAACCATTGCTGGATGGATGGATGCACAGTGAGATTTAAAATATAAAACTGTCAGCTTAACACAATTTAGGGTGGCTAATTATAAAGACTATGTTTGCCTTGGACTGATCAAAGAACTTGATTAAATTGATTATTATGGGTGTGGCTGTTCTCTTATGATATTTATGACGTGCAATTAATTAGATAAATTCATTGTCACATTATGTAAAATAAAAGTAATCGATTGATAACCTTAAAATGAAAATACTTTAAAGACAGGGACACACCAAGCAACGTCGGGCCATTTTTGAGCGTCGGCTGACTTAGTTTTTTCGGTGTGTTCCGCACTGTTGGATCTAGTCGGATGGCGTCTGGGTTTTTTTTAGCCGATGTCGAGCCGTCAATGAGAGAGAGAACTCTGATTGGCTGTTCAGCTTAGCAAAGAGTCATTGCACGAGAATAAGAGCAAAAGTAATGAAAACGAGCAGGTAAGTCAAAACTGAAAAGACAGAAGGCTGTTATAATTTTATGTCATCTTACCTGAGCAATACTGCGCAATTTTTTTCATAATAACATGAACGGATTGGAATAAAGAAGAGTGTAATTGATATTCAATACGGTAAGCAAGCGCTGCTTTGTTTATGTTTGTATACCTGCAGTCTTAGTTTCGCTTTCCCTTTTTGAATGACGAATATAGACGAATATATCTGCTTAAACCTTTAAACGCACGTGCTAGTTGACAGTCGCCTGTAGTCCTTTTAGGGTGTTCAGGTGCTGTTTTTTTCCCCGAAGCAGGCGACAACACAGTCAGCTTTCATCAGCACTAGTTCTTTTGTGTTGGTTTGGTGTGTCCCTACCTTCACATGTTATTCTATAAAGCTTTGAGTGGTTCATGTTCAATGTGTTGCTCTCCTGTATCAACTAAAAAAGGGGCAGAGAGTACTCACACAGAGTAGTTAGATGCAATGCCACACGTGGCTCTGTGTTTGCTGTAGTATCTGTTCTCCAAATCAATCTTAGTCTCACCAATCAGGTCATCGGTTCCGACTAAATCCCAGTCATATACTGCCACAGTCAGCATGGACTCCATTGGGAATGTGGCCTCTATGTCGAAAGACCTTTAGGGAAGGAGAGAGAGAAGGGTGTGCTAAATGAAGTGCTTTCAAGAAATTAATATATTTTAGCATGAGCTCAAACCAATCATTGGTTTGGTTGGTGTTGGGAAGATTGACCCTGTTTAAAATGTAATAAGTAGTGTAACTATTGCAATTACTTTATTAAAATAATTTAACTGATTACATTTGATTTCGAATTTCCAGCACTGAAACGCCTTTTTATCACTTGCCATAGTGGCAACTCTCAGACAGGTTGTAGCCTAAAGCTTTCAGCGGCAATGTGGATTGATGTAATTGGCAGATGTGGTGTACTGCAAATTTAAACAAGAGAACCAATAAAAAGCATCAGAGTAGCATTGCATTACTAAATGGGAGGAGGCATCGTGCACATCAAAAACAGGCAAAGCAACAATATAATATTATTCAACATATCCCAGCTTTTTACAGAAAATATTCAGATGTAACCCTCTTTGTAGTCATTAACATTTTCATAAGTAACTATAATTTAATTTAAAAAAAAATCTCAGTAATTGTAACTGATTACAGTTACATTTATTTTGTAATTAAATTATGTAATCTAGTTACATGTAACTAGTGACTCCCCAACACTGAGTATAGCCTACTCACTTTCCAAAGACAGGATTCAGCTGCTTGGATATATAGTTCTCCTTGTCCCGAATCTCTGACTTTCCCAATCGAATGACTATATAAGGGTCTGCTTTACCATTTATATCTGCAGGATGCAGGTCAGTGGCCTGAGAAGAGAGTCATGTTACTTTAGCTGACACAGTACTGCATTAATAACACCTATAATTCAGAGTTGAATTCACTTACTCTAATGATATAAATCCTGATGAGAACATTGATAGGGTCATTGTGAGGAATACTCTGGAACATTCCCATATTTGGGTCAAATCCTGCCTCCCTGGTGATCTCCTCAGACAGTGGTAGTTTATACATACAGAGGGAGCCCTAATTCATAAGGAGACGGAGTCAAATGTCAAAATTACATGTTCATACTCTAATTCTGAAACCCGATCTATACATTATATTGTATTATATATATGTATATATTCTTACCTTGAATCTGCCCACAATTCTGTCATCATCAATCACATTGTGGTCATCATCATCTCCGGCCTTTCCTCTATACAGGTTGAAGGTGTGGAGCCAGTCCTCAAAGTTACCATACTCACACTCGAGCTCTTTATTGTACACCTGAGATAAAGGTGTTTATATTTTATATATTGAAATTAGGTTCAATTGCAACAGATCATAGTTCATTTAGCTAATGTACCCTATCATTTTAAAGTTTGGGGTTTGGACATTTTTTTAAATGCTAAAGTTGCTAACACTTTACAATAAGGTTTCATCAGTAAACATCAATTAACTACTGTAGTTAACATGAACTAAGAATGACCAATACTTCTACAGCATTTATTCATCTTATTTCATGTTAATTTCAACATTTACTAATACATTATTCAAATCAAAAGTTGTATTTGTGAACATTAGTTAATGCACTGTGAACTAACATGAACAAACAATGAACTGGATTTTGATTAACTAACATTATAAAGATTAATAAATACTGTAACAAATGTATTGCTCATTGTTAGTACATGTTAGTTAATACATTAACTAATGTTAATGAATGAGTCCTTATTGTAAAGTGTGACCAAAAAGTCTCTTACAATTAACGTTCAAGTCTCTGCATTTATTTGATCAGAAAAACAGTAAATTTTTGAAATATTATTTCAATTTAAAAGAACTGTTTTCTATTTTTATATATTTTAAAAAGTATTTTATTACTGTGATGGCAAAGCTGAATTTTCAACTGTATTCTAGTCTTCTTCAGTGTCATGATCCTTCAGAAATGATTCTAATAATACTGATTTGGTGCACAAGTAACATTCTTATTGTTATCACAGTTAAAAATGTTTGTGTTATTGTGAAAGCCATGGTACTTTTCCGAATTCTTTCATGATTTGAAAAATAACCATTTATTTGAAATAGACATTTTTTGACAATGAAGGAAAAAAAAAACATCTTACTGACCTGAAACTTTCGAACAGTTCATTTTAAATTAAAGCTCTTTATAAAGCAAGAAAGAAAGACTAATATTTTCAAGAAGACGCACTGACCATAAGTTCATCAACTTTTGGTTTTGTAGGTCGTTTTTCTGTGCCATCGTGGTTCTTCTTTTTATCCTTGGAGGTCTTCTTGTCTTTGGTCTTCTCCTTGGGTTTGGTGCCTTTCATAGGAAATTCATCAGCTTTGATCTCTGAGGTTAGGGGTGAATGGACAGGTACAATGGAAATGAGGAAATGAGAAATGGATGAGCCCAACATGTACGGGGCAAATTTGAATGGACGTTTGTAATGAATAATTATGTTTTCGAACCATGAGAGCTTTTCTAAAGTAACAAACTAACATGGATAATGTATCTTATCTTTTCATTAAAAACATTAATGAAATACATAAATACATTTATGGGGTAATTTTCACTTTAAAGGGGCTATATGCAACTTTTTCCCCAAAATAAACGTAACAATAGCCTTTTTATTTTACCATTTATGACTCAAACATCTCCTGATGAGCATACTGACACCTTGTCCGCTCACAGTGGGTGCACCTATAAGCCTGTATCCTATTTTTCCTATTTTCTGGCGGGTCGTTTTTTTCCCGCGCTGTCTGCGGATGTGACGTCACCACTGCTGCGAGAGCGAGCAGAAAATAAGAGCAGTTCTGTTTTTTGGCCACAGGTGTCAGTCGCGAGTTTAAATTTCAGAAAAACGCATATAGCCCCTTTAAAGTGAACTACTCCTTTAAATACTCTTCATTCATACATTACAATTCAATTGAATTACAAGTAATATGCAAATAAATTTGATCACAAAGTGGAGATTTTTTATAGTATTTAAACGATTGTGGTGTCCAACTTTCATGGCATGAAAAAATATATACAAATACTTTTTGGGCCGGTTTCACAGACATGGTTTAGATTAAGCCAGGATTATGCCTTAGTTCAATTAGGGCATAGCTTCTATAAACGTGCCTTGAAAAAAAGTGCATCTTGAGACAAAACAATGGCACTGACATATTTTAAGATATGTCAGTGCAAGTTTCCTTCAGTTAAAACAGCTCAAAGATGCATTTTAGTCTGGGACAGACCTTGTCTGTGAAACCGGGGGATTATGTCATGACTACAACAGTGATGGATATGGGATGAGAGTGCTTATCAGTTCCTGACAAGAACGTTAGTTCTATTTATGAGCACAAACTGCACTGCTCACCTGCACTCTCTGCTGCTATCTCCAAATCTTCTCTTTCCTCTGCCTCTGCCAGAGCGGCCTCCTGGGATCTGAGATTCTGCATTCACAGAAAGAATATTTCAGTCAAATATTACAGTATGACACAGTACATATTAAATGTAAAGGATCTTTACAAAGTTGAAATTAAAAGACAGTTCCTCCCACCTCCATCATAGTCTCTATTGAGGCAAAGTATTTGGACCACCAGTCCAACATGCTCTCATCCGGCTCCTCTTCCTCCACATCTTCTCCCTTCTTTTTCTTCTTCTTCTTTTTCTCTTTCTCCTTCTCATCCTCGTTCTGTTAGCACAAATGATGTTGTGATGTTTATTTGATAATGAATGTAACGTGTGTACGATGTTAATCTAACTTAATGAAAAAGAAATCTAAAACATTTAAATCATCTGTCTAAACCAAACCAAGACTTACCAAGTCAACTTTAACAACAGCATCGCTGGTCTACAAGGACAGGGCCACACAAAACATACATCAAATACAAACATCCACAATCGATTCTACAATAGCATACTAGAATACACATCACATGGCTGTTGTTAAAGTCACCATGAAATCTTGAAATCCAATTTTTACGGAAATTATTTATTGTGCACATTATTGTTATTTTTTATTTATGTGCTCTTGTAATCTTTAATCAAAATAATTTCCCTCCCCTTGCAATGGTATCCTTTCTTTATTGCAATATCCATTTCATGCCGACTTTAAAATGGGACACTAACCTTAAAGCAGTAAAATAAACAGAACCACAGTAGGAACAAAAATACACCAAGCAGAGCAGTTTTCTAAACTATAACAGCATGGCACATCTACTCACAGCATCAATCTTGACAACTGTGTCCATCTTCTTAATGTTGGGCTCAGGGTCCATATTGACCACAATATCACCTGAGGGATGAGAAATAGGACGGGAGTGGGGGCGGGAATGAGACGTCCCATTGGTGAGAGCCATGTATCCATTGGCCAGTCTAGCTGGTGTGGGTAGGGTCATAAGATTTAGCAACCAATGACCCAAGACCAGCACCAGGACAGAAAGGTTAAGACCGTAAAGAGGGAAAGGAAGAAGGAATAGAGAAAAGTCAGAAAAGCTGGAAAAAGAAATTCAAAATAAAAGAGACATACTGTAACCTTTCTTTATACACACAACCATTCAAAAGGTTGGGATTGGTAAGATTTTTATGTTTTTAAAAGAAGTCTCTAATGCTCATGAAGACTGCATTTATTTGATCAAAAATACAGTTAATATTGTGAAAAATTATTATTACTTAAAATAACTGTTTTTATTTTAATATATGTAATTTATTCCTGTGATGGCAAAGATCAGCAGCCATTACTCCAGTCTTCAGTGTCACATGATCCTTCACAAATTATTCTAATATGCTGATTTGGTGCTCAAGTAACATTTCTTTCTATTATTAATGTTTAAAATAGTAGCTTAATATTTTTGAGCCTTAATAAAAAACATTTCAGAATTATTTAACGAATAGAAAGTTCAAAAGCATTTTTAAATAGTAACATTTTAAACATTTTTACTTTCACTTTTGATCAATTTATTGCATCCTCGCTGAATAAAAGTATTGATGTCTACATAAAAGTTCCTACATTGACGAGTGAAATTTGACCAGCTTTACATTATATATGATTTCATAATTAAAATCATTAATTAATTAAACGAATTGTCATCTTTGATCGCTGGAATTTAAATATCATTATCAACAATTTAATACAAGTGTGAATTAGAAAAGCATTGCATTGTCATACTTAATTATTGGAGATTTACAGTGAGTATATGTGTATTTGTCAGGTACCAGTGTGAGCCCAGTTGTTAGCGGTCTTGTCTGGGGGGCTGTAGATGAATTTGCGAAGGCTGGTCACAGCATGAGAGCCCACCAAGGTGTAGCGTCCAAATGCCCTACAGTCCACCACCCGAATATTGAGGGGTGGATGGAGTAGCTCATTTTCTGGCAGATCCTGCAGCACAAAATTACTTGAGTTAACTTTTAAAATCAGAAACAAAGTGGAGAAAGATTTTTTATAAATAAAAATGTACTCACCACTTCAAACCACTTGACTAATGTGCTGAAGTTTGGATTCTTCTTGTAGTTCTGAATGAGGGCTGACTGAACTCCTTTCCCTGCACACTCAATGTCCACACGGGGCCTGTCCACCTGGGCCAGGTTGATTCTTTTAAGGTCCCTCAGACCCCAAAAGAGGACCTGGAGAGAAACAAAGGCCGTGAGCTCAACACTTTTGATGCAAAATAAATGATGAGCTGTAAATGTAGTTAATCCAATTGTTAACATTCTTATTGTGGCTTTCTATGGCTCTTTTCACCTCTATGCGATATCTGCTGAGAACTGGTCGTATGCCCAATGGAACAGGCAGAATGGGCCCGCGGTCAGAATCAGTTGGGCCGTCAATTGGAGGAAGTGCTGTCCGCCCTGCTGGACCAATCTGTGGATAAACAGATAGTTAAGAGTGAAGATATATAACTTCATTTTTCAAACCTCGACAATGCCTTGTAAAACAGTACAAATGCAAAAGCACAGCAATAGCAAAGAGGATGAAGTCACTTAAACAAGAATGAAAAACAAAGAAAAGAATTAAAGAGGGGGAAATGCTATTTTGTTTATTGCACCTTGATCTGAGGCACAGCAAAGTCATGGACAGCAATAAGAGCCCTTCTGATCTCCTCATCATCATAAGGAATCTGTCAAAGGTTCCACGGAAGAGTAAAGCAGAAAGATAGGAGAGAGGATTGTGGAAAAATGTGATGGGAAATTACATAAAACGATCAAGAATCAAAGACATGTGGGAGGAAAAGTGACAGAGTGATCTGCAGCTGTGCTATTTAAGCAACATTTACTGTATGAATAGATAGGCCAAGCTTTGACTGAGAGTCCATTCAAGATTGGAGTATGTACACGCTGATCACAACCAGTACCTGCAGTAGTTCAAAAGCAGCCAACAGATCTCCTGCAGTGCAGTTTCCTCTGTAGATCTGATAGTACTCCAGCTGGGGGGGAAACCGCGGGGGCCCGTAGTGTTCATCAACCATCTTAGTTAGTGGCTTTGCAAATGTTCGACCAATGAACTCGGCTTTCCCCTGGATGCCACACAAAAACATGCAAGTTACACTACCATCTCTGAACACCAGGGGTCAGTGTGGTCACATTCCTTGTAAAACGTTCACATACTGGCTACTGTATTGCTGGGGCTTTAATATCAATCTTTGGTTGTCAATTATAAATATTTTTGTTAAATGATGAACATAAAGGTTTGCATTCACATAATAAAAATGATGCTTTTTTTTAGTTTCTTCATCTGTGCTCAATCACTCTCTATTATATCTAATCTTGGTCTTTAGCTGTAAATGAAATAAACCACAGCAATGATTACTACAAACTACTGTAGAGACTACAACTACAAAGAAACATTCCGTTGTTAACCCTCTGAACTGTCACAACCAAGGGAATGCAAGAGGTAGTTTATCACCACAGGAAATTGTGTTTTTATCCGCAAGTAAGGGAAATGGCAAGAAAAAAGATTTGATCTTGTTTTTGGGACAAGCAATCTCACTTCTTGCATGCCTTGTTGAAATCAGCTTTTTATGCAAACACAGATTGACAGTAGTGTTGAAATATGTGTTCACACTCTACTTAGCCAAAACGTTGTCCAACAAAAGGGCAGGACCAGAAGATTTTAAACAGGAAGAAACACCAAGTCAGGACAATAGGGCACATTTTCACACACTTATCTTATTGTGATGCATACATAGGGGGGATTATGTTAAAAGATTTGCCCACTGAACTAGCAAACAATTACATTTAATTTAGGATATTTCGCTTTTATTTGTGGCTATAAGACTTATATAAACTTACCACAGTGTCTTGGTCATACAGTTCAATGACTATGATTGGAGGATCGTCACGGAGTTCACCGGCCTCACCGTAGAGTTCAACATTATCAAATACGAGCAACTGATCCCATGTAGGACAGAGAGTCTCACTGAGGACCTGAAATATACCACATACACATTCATGGATGATTCATCAGTTAGGAGAACCAACGTAATTCTAAAATTAAAAGTCAGGATATAATATCTTTAGACTTAATGTCTTTTTTTATTACTTTTTTTTTTTCACTTTTTCCTTATTTAAAGAGTAATTCGATTATTTAGTTTGACATTTGTGTACAAAGTATAAATAAATAATAACACACAATTGCAGTCCCAAATAATGCTGTCACTACCATCACGGCAAGCATTTTAGAAAACAATATTATAAATAAAAGTATTAATATATAGTACATTTATATCAATATTTATATTATATTTAAATATAAATCAATTTCACATTTATAAAACATAGTATATGAAATGTACACCGATAAGGCATAACATTATGACCACTGCAGGTGAAGTGAATAACACTGATTAACTCTTCATCACGGCACCTGTTAGCGGGTGGGATATATTAGGCACCAAGTGAACATTTTGTCCTGAAAGTTGATGTGTTAGAAGCAGGAAAAATGGGCAAGCGTAAAGATTTGAGCGAGTTTGACAAGGGCCAAATTGTGTTGGCTAGACGACTGGGTCAGAGCATCTTCAAAACTGCAGCTCTTGCGGGGTGTTCACGGTCTGCAGTGTTCAGTATCTAACAAAAGTGGTCCAAGGAAGAAACAGTGGTGAACCGGCGACAGGGTCATTGGCGGTCAAGGCTCTTTGATGCACGTAGGGAGTGAAGGCTGGCCCGTGTGGTCCGATCAAACAGACGAGCTACTGTAGCTCAAATTGCTCAAGAAGTTAATGCTGGTTATGATAGAAATGTGTCAGAATACACAGTGCATCGCAGTTTATTGCGCATTGGGGCTGCATAGCCACAGACCAGTCAGGGGGCCCATGCTGACCCCTGTCCACCTCCAAATTCCCCAGATCTCAATCCAATCGAGCATCTGTGGGATGTGCTGAACAAACAAGTCTGATCCATGGAGGCCCCACCTCGCAACTTACAGGACTTAAAAGGATAGTTCACCCAAAAATGAAAATTCTGTCATCATTTACTCACCCTCAAGTTGTTCCAAACCTGTATGAGTTTCTTTGTTCTGCTGAACACATAAGAAGATATTTTGAAGAATGTTTGTAACCAAGCAGGTAGAGCAACCATTGACTACCATAGCAGGGGAAAAAATACAATGGTAGTTAAAGGTTGCTCTATCTGCTTGGTTACAAACAGAACAAAGAAACTCATACAGGTTTGGAACAACTTGAGGGTGAGTAAATGACAGATTTTTCATTTTTGGGTGAACTATCCCTTTAAAGGATCTGCTGCTAACATCTTAGTGCCAGATACCACAGCACACCTTCAGGAGTCTAGTGGAGTCCATGCCTTGACGGGTCAGGGCTGTTTTGGCAGGAAAAGGGGGACTAACACAATATTAGGTCATAATATTATGCCTGATCGGTGTATATAAAACATGTTTTAAAACTTTGAAGATTTTAAGTAGTTAAAAGTGAGTCTAACTACTGAAGAGTCAACCACAAAGACAAACATCCCCCACTGTATTTGTGCACAGGACAGCAAATCTGAAAAAGCCTGTTCAATCAAAGATTTGATTAATCTGAAAAACAAACTCAGAACCGAAGACTTCAACACACACTCACCTCTGTCACCTGGCTGTGGGTGGAGAAGAAGACCCTTGCAAATGGGTCAGACAGGCCACTACTGTCAGCAGCAAACAGACTGCGAGCCTGATACATGTGTGCCCTCAGCTGAAACACCTGCTTCACTACAGAAGAGGATACAGAGGGTCAGTTATCACATACAGCACATGATTTAACATACATGCAAACTCCACCAAATGCAAATAAACCAACATGTACAAACCATTAGATCATATATAAAATCATATAATCTTACTGTTATAAACTAGGCTGATGGGAGGGACAGCTTGTATGCCTATTCCCTTCGCTGCTTTGTTTTCTTCAAAGCCGCTAGGGAGGCCGCTCAGAAAGTCTTTCCTCTGTTTGTTCAACCCCAGCCACAAATACATCTCTAGTTTAGCCTGCACTGTCCAGCCAGCATGCCCAAAGCCTTTCTTTCCAGGCAGCTATAATGAACACAAACACCCATGCAGAACTTTTACATCAATAACATACAACCTGATTTAATATCTTCCAATTAACATGTTTATTTGAAAATGGGATATAAAATAGGAGTTACCCTGAGAAAAACAGCTTTGACTTTCCCACAGTCTTTTCCCATCTCTTCATCAACAATCGAGTAGAGGATGTCTTTGGAGGGTATGCGGGCGTACGCTATGCGTTTGTTGTTGCTAATCATCCATATGAACACATCAGGGATGCTGTGCTGGGGCTTAGAGGAAAATAAACAAAAACGATGAGCCTGAGATACTGATGCTGTATAGAGAATTTAGGGAATGTGATTCCTTTTACAGTACCTCATCTGCCAGGAAACGAAGCCTATGAAGGAAATTCAACACTAGCTTGAGTTTGTCTCGAACTGTGTTTCTCTTTACTTGTGAGCGAATAGTTTTAGCCTGCTGACCCATACTCTCCTGGGAACAATATAACGTGAAAATTACATTTAACATCACATCAGCAGTTTTTAAAGTCCAAGCTGAGACCAAATAAGGTGTGTAAGTGTACCATCTCTCTCATACAGGACTTCAGCCTCTCCCTGTCCAACTTGGTTCTTCCGGATAGACTCTGATCTTTGTTTGCCAGGGTAACAAAACGGCTTAAATTGTGGGGAATAGGGTAAAAAGTCAAAAGATTGTTGATTATGCTGTATAGACTTTAACTTTGATTGTTTAGATCCACTTTTACATTCTCTCACCTGCAATTTGTGCCAAGTTCTTCTAAAACACCCCTAAGTCTGCGTTCTGGATACGCCTTCTCTGTTTTTATGATTTCTTGAACATCATTTAGACCTTCCTCCTGTTTATAAAGACAGACATGCACATGCTTAAACATTTGCCCGGTTTTACAAAAATAACCCTAAAAGATCTGCTTAGAAGGAGGAGATTGACAGCATAATAGTCACATAGCAATTTTAAGAGGAGCCTGACCAGTTTATCTGCAATCTTGTCCATTATATTAGAGTTGTATAGCCGTCTTCTCTGGTCCTGCCACCAGCTCTTGATGTAAATGCAGGGTTTCTTTTCAAAGTAAGGCAAGTGGAAGTAATTTCTGTAAATCGAGCAAAATGGACAGTTCAGTTCCAAGACATACAGCTCAACAACAGCTGGTATCTATAAACAAAGTGTTTTTGACAAGTTGCCTGTTAGAGGGAATTTCAGTCAGAGGACACTTTTGTTATAATAACAGTGTAGAGGTTTTGCTCGAAACCATAATTTCCATATGATTTGAAGACCAATGCTGCATCCCAATTTGCCTACTTATACTAAAAGTATGTACTGTTTGTGTGTAGCAGAAGAGTAGACAAGCTTTGGGACATTCTACTTTGTCACAATTGCGTCTTTAACAGACAGCTCTGTCGCTTAGTTACGTGCATCCGGTCCCCGTTTAAACTGCCCTGTCCATCTTGACCTGCCAACTCTCCTCATGTGTTTGCAATTTGCATAATGATACATTTAAAAGTTAATGACCAAACACATCCTTACAAAAGTTCACAATGCTGTTGCAGATTAAATATAATGTGGATAACATTGAATAATTATGTTTTTGTCACATTAGATACTCAAACCCCTTTATCTAAACCTCTCTACTTAACGGTCGGACTCGCAGATCCGCCATTTTTGTAGTTTTTAACACTTTTTATTCATGTTTGTTCTAATCGAATCCTCGTCCAACACGCAATGGGTTATGGGCAATATTAGCCGTTAGTGTGCACGGATCTGCTCTTCAGATTCTAACCGGAAAAAGTAGTAGATCATCTGGGTATCTTTGGAATACTCATTTCAACTTACTACAAATTGGGACACACTAATTCCGATTTCGAATACTATTTAGGACGGATAGTATGCGAATTGGAATAGCATCAATATTTCCTTGACATTTTTTCATTTCCCTTTCCTTATTCTCTGACCTGTCAGTGATAACCGGTTTCATAGAAGGGGTGGACGGCACAGACATTAAATCTCCATCATCCTCTGCCTCTTCATCGCTGGAGTTGTGGATGAGCTCAGACTCCTCTTCCTCACTTTCTCCTCCACCCTCTTTCTTCTTCTTTGCTGATGCAGGCTTGCTCACTCCATCTATCTGGTTACCATAGTTACCTAAATGGAAAATTGTGTACATGTGGTGCTGTAAATTTTTTATTTTTGATGTGTTGAATTTACTGAAGCATTGCTTGACTATTTGCATAAGTATATTGAAAAGTGAAAGTTTTGAAAAGCGAAATCACAGGTGTTTGAATTCAGCTCACCGATAGTGACTTCAAAGCTGATGGGTTTATCTCCAATTTTCCTGTCTATCATTGTGGCCTCCAAGAACGACCCAAAAAGGAAAAACTCCTCCATCTTCCCTGTGGCACTCTGAAACAAAAAAAAGTTAAGATTTTAAAGGTCAGAATGCAGACATTGATTTTATACAAAAAAAAAAAAAAGACTGAGGAATGAACAAACTATCTTTAAAAAAAAAAAAAAAAAAAAAAAACATTGTTTTTTGTGACCCTTTATTCCACTGCATTGGGCTCTCACATCTTTTCTCTCAGACATGTATTGGATTTTCCCAATAGTGTTCGCAAGCGTGTGAGTTCAGTCTGAAATTATAATTGACTTGAGATGTTGGCAGCTCAGTTCTGCATTGTAACCCAGCAGGGGTTTCCTCTCATCTATGCTCTCAGGCTATGATCTTTGATAAAATAAAACTCTCACCAGCCTCTTCTCACCCTCTTATATTCTGCTGTTCCTAGCAAAAAATTTGAAATGAATTCACGCCCTTTCTTTTCCTACTGTAGTTACTGCAACTGCATAATTTTGTTCAAAAATGTTCATACAAAATTTACTTTAAAAGTGAGGGAATCCCTTTTATAATAACTATGGCAGTTTAGTAGTTAGTAATAAAAACCAGATTGGTAATTAATTATTGATCCATAGTAAACAGAAAAACAAATTGGAAATTCTATCATAATTCCATCATGACATCATTCCAGACCTGTATGACTTTCTTTCATTCATAGAATCTAAAAGTTGAATTAGATTTTTTTCCCCCATATAATAAATGCAAGGACTGAAGACCGAATAAATTCTGAAGTTCTAAAATGACAAAGAAAGCACCAATGAAATGCCACAAAAATGGTCCATACAACTTATTTTCTAAGTCTCATAAAGCTTTGTGTGAAAAACAGACTGAAATTTATAAATGAAAAATAACACAGATTTTTAAAAGAGAAGTAGTAATGCTCGAATTGTAAATTCATTTTCTTTTCAATCAATCTGTTGATCCACTACACAAAAAAACTGATCTGAAAGATTTGCTCATTAAATGGACTTATCTGGTTCTGTAACATCGCACTAGATGGGAAGATTGTCAGGTGAATAATGACTTTAATTTCAGTGTGTTCATCTCACAAAGCTATTATATCGTTTTAGAAAAGTTGGCATACATGGCATGCGTACTACTGACTGCTTTTATGATAATTTTTAGGTGCTTCTATGTTGCTTTTGGTACCTTTGAAGCTTAAAAGCTCTAGTCTCTATTATAACTGAAGAAAAGAACAAATTGTATATTATTCAAAATGTATCCTTTTGTGTTCCACAGAAGAAAGAAAGTGATTTGGAATGAGTAAATAATGACAGAATGATTATTTGGGGGGTGGGGGTTGGGATGTGTCGACGTGACCATCACTGGCCAAACAAATACACACTGCATAGCACTGACACCCAACTGTTATTGGCTGAATGTTTGTTCACTCAAAAGTGTGGGGTACAGAATCACTTTGAAGTGGGTGGGTGGGGTGGGGGGTGGGGGGGGCTTCCCCATCGTCCTCCTACGTCCTGCTACGCCACTGTCTACAGCTTGGATCAATGCACAGGCTTTTAAAGCACCAGGTTAGTCATCCCATTGAGAGAAATTGTGACTATCAGCATCCTATATTTGCCTCTTCATCAAGTGTGATAACAAATCTTGCCCTTCAGTAAAATGCATCTGACAATCAATATTTGCTCCCAGAGGCCACACAAAATCACAGACAGCTGGACTCCCACATCTGCAATGACTTTTTGTCTGAGGACACAAAGCTTGGCCTTGTAATTTCCCAGTGGGCAGCTGATATTTCAAATAATCTGAGTCAATTTGTCTTGCGATATGGTGCAAGGGGTTCAGAAGGTTAGAGATGACTGGGCCAAAAGGAATCTGTAGAGTTTTTTTTTTTTTTTTTACCGTACAATATTAAGATTGTAGGCCCGCAGATAAAACTATGTGTAGTGTCATAGTGGGGCAGGTAAGTGTAGAATTATTTAGGATTCATAGAGATTTTAGTACTGATCTCAAGAGAAATGTCAAAGTGCCTTGACCCAATCTAAAAAAAGGAAATAAGAAATCTCACCTCTGAGATGTTGGACACTGGCTCCATTTGCACCTCAGTAGAGCTTATTATCTCTGTGGAAGAGGTGTCCAGGATCTCCACTGCGACACTAACGAGGAGGCGTGCCCTGAAGGACACACCCTCCCCCAGCCCCTCGTTCAGGTCCTGGTGCTCATCCATCAGGGTGTAGTTACGGGTAGAACCATACATATTCACCCAAGCTGGGCCCATAGTGGGCAAGAACCCTGGGGAGAGATGGAGGAGCAGTCAATTCTAGTGTTTTAGATCTGTTTATTTACAACCACTGTTTATGGATGTACACCTTGTACATACACTGTTAAACCGTCAGTATTTCTTTGGGACAGATTGCCATTACCTTTGTCTCCATCATTTGCAATCTTGCGTAGATCGATGAAATGGGTTCCTATGGCAACATCATTCACCTTGTCTGAATCACGGATCTGGACTTTCAATCGCCTACACAAAGGTGGGAACATCTCAGTGAAGACTATTTGCTCGTTCCAGATGGGCTCGTAGCTGCTCTTCTGAACTGACGTTTTACCCTGCACGTGTAAGGTGTCATAAGAAATGTGTACAGTTAAAAAAATAAAACAGTTGTCAGCAACGGTTGCACAAAGGTGTGGAAATGGATCTATTTTTAAAGAGCTGAAAGAAACACAGGGCTTAAATACCCAGACAAACTAAATGTATGACTGGTGTAACTGATAATTAAACAATGAAAAACCATGGAATCTAACAGAAAGCTAGTACACGTGACAAACCCACCCAAAAAAAAAAAGAAAAGAAAAGATAATTCCTTAAAACAGTAATGCTTTCTCAATGTCTAATATAAAAAATTGGATGGATATAAATATTGATCTCTTATTGAGTGTCTTCAGGTCTCTCTTACCTTCTGCCCTGCAAATTGCACCAGGACATAAGGGTCCACAAGGTCTCTATTCTCCCCGATAAAAGCTTTCTTCACGTTGGCCATGATGCTGGTGTTCATTTTAGGTAGTCCCTCAGCTCTATAAATCTTAACATAAAACCGAGCCCACTGTCTCTCTGATGGAACACCCTCCGGCAAGAGAAGATTCCTGCAATATATCAAAACGAACATGAGAATAGACCAACTTGACACTCAAATAAATAAATGTATAAATAAATCAAATAAATAAAGCATTAGATGGTGTAGGTTGCAGTTTTAACGTTCTAACCCCTCTATGTCATCCTCATCTGTTTCATTGGCCTTGTGGGGAGTTTTGATGTTGTCTCCTTTTCCTACGACTGCAATGTCACACCTAACGTAACCTTTGCAGCCAGCTGTGATGTCATCAGGGTCCGACAGCATTGCCCATTTGTGATGAAACTGATGTTCTGTAATATACAAGCACCAATTAATAGTCTTTTCCCTGTCTAATTAGTACATCTCTTACTTATTTCCATGGTTACTGACCAGGTTGTGAGTAAACAGTTCCCACATCTAGTTTGAAGGTGCCTACCAGGGTGCCACTTCGTAGAAGGTTTTTAGAATGTATTACCTTAATTATAACACAAAAGAAGAACAGAAGCACAACTTACTCAAGTTACATCAGTTGTTTCCAATGGGTTTCATGGAGGTTTGTTATAATATGTACAATCATATGTTGGAAGATTTGAACACGCATAAAAAGAGGATTAATCTACTCACTGATATCTTCAGGATCTTGTCAAACATGACATCTGGAGGCACGTGGAAGTCAAAGACAAAGTACTGTTGAGAGATAGGGAAAAATTGGAAATAATGTCTGGAGATGAAGTTTATAAAGCTAGGTTGTTTATCATATATACAATGTGGGTGGATTTAGGTGTTATTTAAGTACTGATCATGAAAAAAAAACTACAAGACAGTTGTCTTTAGAGATATATTCTTGCAGTTCTATTCTGATAAATAATAGCCAAACTGTCTGAAATGACTGATTTTTCAGCAATGTGAATGTAACCTCATTGTAGTAGGGGCAGTTTGTGGACTCCTTCATTGACGTATACTTCTTCTCCTCTCCAATTTCCACACAAACCACAGGGTCCATGTTCAAACCAATCAACTGACGGGCCTCGATTACTGTAACACTGATCTGAAAGACATTTTAATTGGGATATTATAAAAATAAATTGATATAAAAAGAATGAAGAAAAAAACAAACAATATAAACCACTAAGCTGGTAGATGCTGATTAAGACTGATGAGGCTGTGTTAACGTGGGAGTGGAATGTGTTATGATTTTATTACAGTAGAGGGCTAATTAGTCAAGTTTGCTTTAGGGAATCAAATGACAAAAGCGCTACAGTATTTTACTGAATCACAGATTCATAAAGTAAATATCTGAGGCTGCATATGTAACGTGCGAGCAGGGATGAAGCGGAGTGAGAATCCAAGTGCAGCATGAACGTTTTAATAAGAAACATCATCAACAGTAAATCCAAGAACAAGGGTATCCAGAAACAGGCAGGAGCGCAACGACAGGAACACACATACCAGAGCAACGACCCACAAACAACAACTGAAGCACTGGGGTATATATACACAAAGGGAAACAAGGTTAACAAGATAACAAGGGGGTGTGGTAAATGGGAAACACCTGGGAAAACTAATCAACATGACAACACATGGCACAAGACGGGAAATAACAAAAGAGTCCACAAACACACAGGGAATTTATGACAGCATATGGGCAAATAAAGTAAAACTTAATCAATAGAAGGAAAATCATAATACTTTTGTAATTTTGGTGTCAGTTTTTAAGCGAGCAGAGCCATCTAATTCAGATTTGAGCTACTAAATTGCGTTCTCTCTCTCATTTCCGATGCTGTCTTTATTACATGTCAAAGCTACATTTCTACGAAACGCATTAAAACAAAATAAACCTCTCTCCACCGAAACTTGATTCCAGCAGAATTCACACAACACTTATTGCTGCAGTGATTTATTGTGCAAACGAGCCCCAAAAGTTAATGTAAAAGGAAAAAGCAAAGAAAAGCAAAGAGTTCCCAACCTCCAGCAAAATATGAACAGTTAGAGATAAGGAAATAATAATAAAAAAGACCTAGAAACGCGTACACACCACACATGGGATATATGGATTTCCTGTATTTAAAGGAATTACACAGTACCAGTACTGAAACGAATTTGCAATTCAACTGCTCAACACAACAGCCATGCAGAGGACAATTAGCAAGTAAACATCAAAGGCTTCTCTGAAACACTGAAGCTCAAGGCCGATGTTGTTTATTTGGGACAGCTCTGTATATTCAGGGCTTTGAGCAGAATACACTACTCCAGGATAAATGCCACTGGTTTAACATGTGTGGTTGGCAATTCAAGGCCGTGCAGTTATTGTCTGTGGGAATGTGTCTTAGCTTCACTGCCTCTCTGTCTGTTTTCCTGTCTCTTTTTATACCTGATAATCCACAGGACGCCCTGAACTAGGCTCCATCTTAATGTCAGGCTTTGATCTGAAAAACAAGAAGTGAATATCAAACTTCATGAAATACATTTGAACTAGGCCTGTCAATTGATTAGCCATTTTAATGTAATTACATTATTATTAATATCTGATCAAAATAAACAAATACAATAAATAAATAAAATACAAAATTCCATGTTGGCCAAGATACAAATAATTCAAGATTTGAAGAATTGTCTTGAGACCTTTTAGAAACCAATCACACCAAAGAACACATTAAACTGACAGGCCTAATTTCTACACTATAAACTGTTCCTTCTTTACAAAATAACTGAACAAGATTTGAAAGAAAACAAATAGATTAGCTTTCAGAATAAGAAATACTGAGGTTTTTCTTCACTGTGACCTTTGCAACGGATGCAAACAGATAAACTTGTGTACTGCTTTAAAAATACACCATGTGCACATCAGATTTGTGACCTTTTGTTGGAGACATTAGTGGTTACTACAGTAACAGAGGCCAGTGATATGGTATCAGGGTCAAGCCCACCGCCCAGGCGCATGGTCTTTCGATCCAGATCTTCTGCATCCAAAATGGCAGAGTCATCTGTGCACAAGAGGACAGCTGAGTTAATACTGCATGATAGTTTAAGATTATTTAGTCTTTCCTATAGACATCAAATGTAAAATCTCCTGAAGCAAAACCAATTGAGGACCACTGATTTAAAGTACAATTAAGGTCATGGTAATACAAGTACAATAAACATGAGCTTCAGTTTGCCTTGAGCACTAAACTGACACAAAATACAGACACAAATTTGAGCACCAAAATGCAGACACAAATACTAAGCTACTGTAAAAACTATTTCAGTTTGGTTCCTGTTTTCCTCTCTCACCCAATAAATAAATAAATGTACATTTCTTGTAAAACAAGCTCTCTAATGATCAGCGATATTTACCTCCTTTTTTGTGGTCATCTTTGGAGCTACGTGTCTTGCCCAGTTTCATGGCTGAAAACACTCCTTTTCCCGTCCTACAATATAAAACAAACATTTGGAAGGGCATGAATGAGGAAAAAAAAGTCACAGTCCCACTTTATATTAAGTGACCTTAACTACTATGTACTTACATCAAAAAATAAGTACAATGTACTTATTGTGTTCATATTGTATATCAAAACACTTTTAATGCTATTGAGGTGGGATATGGGTAAGGTTAGGGACAGGTTTGGTGGTATGGGTAGGTTAAGGGTGTGTTGAGGTACATATAAGTACAATGTAAAAACATGTATGCACACAATAAGTACATTGTATCAAATGATTAATTTCATTGTTAGAACATAGTAGTTAAGGGAAATTACTATAAAGTGGGACCAAAGTCACAAAATGTGCACTGTGATTAGTTTTAAAATCACCACTACCTCTGGACCTCTCAAACGCTGAATACCACAATAAGAAATATGATTATGTTATGAAGATACTGTATAAAAAGCAGTGACATTCCACAACTCAATCAAATAAATAATTAACATAAAGCTTACACATAGGTAGTGCAAGGGATAGAGACTCAAATATTCAAATATTTTCCATATGCTTGGAAGTTTATTTAGACATAACAAAGCAGTTTATTCTCTTATAGGGAGTTCTGGAGTGCAATCAAAAAATAATCACTGCTGGAGCACGAAAAGTTTTTCCAAGATGGAAAATTTCTGTGATATTTATCACTCAATCGAGACACACGTTTCAACAGCGAGACCCCACTCACAATGGCCCCAGTGGTGTCCAATAACTCTGCACTGATATTATAGTGATTAGATATCAGTTCTACAAAGGCCTGATGATGTCACAGGCTGGCTGGACAAATAATGGTCCTTAATTATTCAACAAGATGGGTACAATTCTCCAATTAGCTGTGATCTGTGGATATAGATACTTTCTCAGGACAAGATGAAAGAAATCCAGATTGTTTTGTTCCTTTATTTCCTTTGAGCATCTTAAACAGAGTGAAAATGTATCAGGATTACAATGACTTCTCAATTATTTGGAGGAATAACAAAAATCACCAACTAATAAGACATTATCTGTAAAGTCAGGACTGATTATGCAGATTTTTTTTTAACATTTATTCAGTTTAGTCATTATTTGCATCTCAGTCTTGGTGGAAGCATATCCTCTGAAATCTGTTTTTGTTGAATCTTTGTCATCATCTCAAAGTGACACTGAAGAGAAAGTCTTTAGAGCTTGCAAGGTTTTATCCATTAGTAGAAAGGATTAAAGATCAGTTTTTTTCCCTCCTAGAAGTCCAGCAATTAAAATTGTAAAGGTGAAAATAAGCCAAACACCCCTCTAAAATACATACTGAGCCAAACATGAAGTTATATCAAACAAAAGAGTTCATATTAAAATATAGAAATGACATCAGGCATACATCCGGTATGTTTTGAGGGTCACATAAGGTCACATAATCATATATGAGCATATGGTCACATAGTGCATGACTGAAGAAAAATATATGTATATGTCAGCAAGAGACACATATATATGTTTTCTTAACAACAGAACTCATGGATTAACTCTAACTTTAAGTCTATGAACTGCAAATCAGTAACTAGTTTATAATCACATTGCTATGAACTCAACAAAAAACACATATACAGGATACTCACCAAACGCTGACAACCACCAAAAACTGAGCAATAGAGAAATATGTGTACTGAGCCAACTGGGGTAAAAAAAAGGGGGTATTCCTGACCAAAGTATGTACTATATGTCTATTTTCAGAGGTTAGTCCAGATCCAAGCAAAGATTTAAAAATAAACACACAAGCAAAGAGAGACTTCTCAAACTAAATGGGCGTCCACAATAAGGGAGAACTTGAGATGATGACCAGGTATAAGTGAAAAAGTAACAGGAGAGTATGTGACCTCACACACACACATAGATACACACTCACACGGCAACACTCACTCACACACTCACTCACTCTCACTCTCTTACAGATTTGTCCGATACAATTATATCAAATCAAGTACATACACTACTGTTCAAAAAAAGTCAGTACGTTTTTTTTTTTTCTTTTTGAAAGAAATAAGTACATTTATTCAGAAAGGATGCACTAAATTAATCAAGTGACAGTAAAGACTTTTACATTGATATCACAAAAATATATCACAAAATATATACATTTTTTATATAAATATATTCCCCATTCTATAAGTTTGATTCATTTTACCAATTACAAATGTGCTGTACTAACTTGCCTTGCCTTATCAGACGTAAAAATGAACTGTAACTTGACATAACAGTTTCTTAACATAAACAATGTCATCTTGGGGTCAACATGTGTCCACATAAAAAACAAAACAGAGAACACTCCAGACTATGTTTGGGCTTTCACTTAGACTATGATTAGTTTGGACAAAATCAAGAACGAAGGACTGGATTGTTTCTAGACATAAGGTAACCTAACACTAATTAGATGATTTTTAGAGCGTGATGAGACCAGCTCTGTTTAATCTAAGGCTTCACTTCAGCAGTCAAGGAGAAACAGGCAACCCACAGCGCAAGCCGCAACCCACTCCAGGTCTTTGGGACTTGTTGGAGCTAATTCTCTGTCACATGCAATATCCTTACAGTAGGTCAAGCTGTACGTACTTTATGTAGGGCAGACTTTCGGCACTAACTTGTTTAGCCAAGATAGGATGGTCGGGAAACCATCAGTCTGACAGACAGTGTTGCTACAGAGAACAAAGCTTCAGTCTCAAATTGCGCTTTGAGATGCACACAATGGAGCAGACACTTTTTTTATGCATAGGAGAATGACATTTGTGGACACTCAGTCAATGAAACACTTGAGACGAATAAATAGCATTGGTTTAATTCCATCATTAAATGCCAAATGCTGCACTTTCATGTGGTTTTCATATGGTCAGTTTCAGTCTACATTGACTTTTCCTTAAGAGACGAAACCTTTTCAAAATGACAAACCCACTTGAATAAAGAGTGTAATCCCCCTTCCCCCTGTTTACTGAAGAGTGACCTTTACATATTATTTAGTGTGTGGGGGTGAGCTCAGGTGACATTTCATATTTTATGAGTCAAGATGCTAAACTGGGATGCACAAAAAGTCACTGATCACAAACCAATTATTTCTAAACCCTGTTTAAGATTTATGATCTGTACCATAAAACAACCAATACAACAGTTGTCAACACAATAAGAAAGAAGAGAACATGACATCTAGGAGAGAGATGAGAAATGAACTTAATTTGTATTTGCTTCAGGCATTCAAACGTGATGGAATATGAGCACAAATAGAGCTGCATGATTAATCGTTTAAAGACTGTTAGCTCGATTCAAACACCCACACGGTCTTATTCCTAAATGGCAATATTAAAACTTTGACAAGTATGATCACAGCAAACATTCTCTATGACCCAGAGAGCTGTTGTTGTCATGTATAGATATCAGTGATGCGCGGGTTGATCCAAAATGAGCGGGTGCCCGCGGCCACCCGCGGTTACCCGCGGTTACGAGTCATCCAAAAATATTTTTAATGATATTCGGGTCACGGTCGGTCGGATCGTCAATAAATCCTTATTTACCTTTTGAATGTTGAGCGTTATTAACTTTTGAATAAATGCTGACGCGGGACAAAATGCCCGATTTCCCAAAACGTTGAACTGAGCAATGCCATTGTACCATTTTAATAGGCTACTTTTGAACGCATTTAAAGTCAGTTTTATGTATTTTCTGAGAGGGGGCGGGATTTTTGTTGGGAAAGTCGGGGGAGAGACGCACACTTCGATTAGACTGGATAAACACATGCAGCATCTTAATTGTTAAGAAAATTAAACGAAATAAATGAATAAATCAAGCCTGTATTACATAACACTAGGCTATATCATACAGCATTCAGAAAAATAACAGTTTGCGCTCCTAAGGGCTTTCACACTTTTCCAAATGTTTTCCAAATGTGGGCTGATGAATTCTTCAAGCCGGGTCGAAACATAAACATCGCGTTCATCAATAATATGCATCTGGAGCTGAAATGGAAAATGATGGGCCGCCTCAAGAACTTCCTGCTCTCGCTGCTGCACCTCTGAGCGCACCACGCCAGGGCCTGAAACATTTTCTCAATGGCCCAATGAGCTACGATGAGCATTTACTACTTTTAAAAAATGCGGGTCAGGAAGCGGGTCGGGTACAATATTTTCTTCTTTTTTTTTGCGGTCCGAGTTGCGGGCGGGTTAGTTGAAAACGTCGGTCGGGTGCGGGTTGTTTATACATTGACCCGCGCATCACTGATAGATATGCAACCGCGTGGTTCACAAACAGTCTTTTTAACCACTCAGTACCATTATTCTGCATTACAATAATTCAAATTAGGGATGCTCATATTGACCGTTTAACCGTTAATCAATAGTAAGAATTTTGACCGATTAATACTATCAGTTAAACAGTTGAATTTTTTTTTTTTGCTGCATGGTCACCACATTTTTATAAGAAACAATATCGAGTCTATAAATATATCGATGAGAACACTCGTTTAAACAGCATATAGCCTACACACCAGGACTGCATTTGACTGCACATCACATTTTTCACAACGTTGATTCTTCTTGCAATCGTAATGCAATGGACTGTGGCCTATATTAAACTTTTAAATAAAAGGTTTACACATGCAGTCATATACACTAAACGAGCTTGCACAGCGACAGGAAATAAAAATTAACGCAAAAAACCTGCCTACCTTACCAGAGCAAGTGAGCAAAGCAACGCGGAGCTTCACTCATGAACTGCTCACCGGTAAAATGACATGCGCTCAAATCCTGCTCCGACATGACTTTTCTCAGTACTGTAGCCTACTATACTTGTAGCCATTAAAACACGTAATTAGTTTCAATTTAATATTATAATGTTATCTTTTAATTTAATTTACGTTGAAAAGTAAACAGGACACATAAGATGCATAATGTCAGAAGACGGGGGTCTTCAATAAGTTCAATAACACTTCAATACGTTTTGTTTTGTTGAAAGCCTTTCTTTAAAGTGAATTTTGTTTTGTATAAATTGTATCTAATTTTAATCTATGGTTTTATCAACCAAATTGCCCGTATTTAATAAATAATAAGCAAATAGCCTATAACAGACAACGGCTTAAATTAACAACTAGAAAAGAAAAAAAACTTTAGTCAGGGGCAGCCCTAACTATTTATTTCAGATAGACCTATTTTTGATCCAGCATGTCACAAAGGGAGTTCTGGGTTGAGCGCGCGGTGCTGAGCGGAATGAGCTTCAAAAATTAACAGAATCTCCAGAAAGGCGCTCTCCACTGGAGGAAATATTAGTACCGCTCTTTCTACGCACACCGCAATGGTCACAATATGACCTCTGTTTTAAAAACATAATTCAACATATAAATAATACTTTTTAATGGGCCACTTAAAATGTTTATTACAAATAAATAATAAAATTTTAAAAATGAATAAAATGAAAAAATATTTGCATTGCATTTGCAATCCTTTGAAATCCTTTGGAGCACCCCCACTTCCCGCACCCCTACACCACTTAGACATGCTAGGCCTACTTAAAAAAACAAAAACAAAAACAAAAAACAGTCAAGGTGTGGATTGAGGTAGGACTGCTATTTTTATATGATGAAAAAACTTAGTTTGGCGGGGAAAAAAACGATTCCGGTTCTTCAAAGCTTCAAACGGATTCAGTGTTTTGTTTTGTAATCTTAATTTGTTAATTATTTAAGTGAAAAATATTTAGTGTAGGCCTATTTATTTTATGCTTTTTATTCATATTTTATTCTGTTTTTCTCTGTTGTCAGAAACGCTGCAGGTTGTTGAAAATGTGATAATGTGCAGGTTCTGATGTTGTTGTTGATCTGTTCTGTATGTTGTGGTTTGCACAGTAAAATAAACCAGTCGAAAAAAGTGTCTATTTAACGAGTTATAGACACTCTTCAATTGTATATTTATTTAATGCCAATTCAATATTATAATCGTATCAGTTAACGGTTAATAATCTGATAATGAGCGGCGGTTGTCGGTCGGGAAAATTAACCGTATGACCATCCCTAATTCAAATGATCAAAAATTATCAAGTACTAAAATATTTTGTATATAAACACTGATGTCTCAGAAAGTACTGTAACTTGACACTTTAAATTTAAATTGTATCAATTACACCATTACACCAGTAGGTGGCGACAAATGACAGTAAAAAAAATTTTTTTTCATTGAATCATTCATTCAAGAGATTCGTTCAAAAACTCTAATTCATCAAGTAATGAAACAAGTTCCCATTCGGTTGGTTCACTCTGTACAACCCATGACTATAGGATATCGCGCTCTTGCGCCATTTGCTGAAGACTTCTTTATTCACACCTGAAAAGCCAATGACACATGACAACATGGGTGGGGTTACCTGCCTCTATCGTTCTGCACTTGAGAGGCGTGTTACGTGTGCTTGGTGGGGCAGTGGCCAGACACAGTCCACTCCTGTCTTTGGGTGCTGATCCAGATGTGGCGATTGCCAATTTTGGAGGCCATGGAGAGTTGGGATGATCGTGAGAAGGCTGAGGAGTGTCGGTGTAGTGTTAATGACAAGGTTCTTCTGGCTGCCCCGAGTCTGAGCAGAACTGCTGGGAGGATGAGTCTGTCTCACTGGACGTGGGCGAGGGATGCTCTGACGATATATTTCAGGCAGGGCAGATCCCGGCTCCCCCCACCCTTGAGGTGGAGGGCGGAAGTGAAGTGATGGAAGGTCCTTGCATTGATCTGTATCGGAGAGCAGCAGCAAAGTTGGTCGGTAGAGTGGCCTGCCCCTACTCCGATACAGAGAAGCTTGCAGGTTCTATTTGACTCCGTGGTGAGAACTTCCCTGCCGATCTAACCAGATTGGGAAGAAATGAACCTGTAAGATAGTGGATTCAATTTTAATTGTGTTGTCAATAAAAGAAAAACTGCATTAGAACCACTGACCCCAAAATCGGGCCGTGTGCCAACAGAGGAGGAAATTGCAGTAATATGCAATATCCAGAAATGTTTCCAAAAGGACAAGTGATGCAGAGGATCCTCGCTGTCCTCGAGCGGTGGTGCACATGCCCACTAACACTGTGGGTTCTTCACATGATTCCAGTAGGGCTGTGGATTATTTTGGTGTCTGAGAGGGCTTCCCCAGTGCTGAGGGAGGAAATTGGTCTTCACAGCAAAGTGGCAATTCAGGTGGAGCCACAAGGGAATACTAAGAAGAGGAAGAAGTGAACATTTTGTCCTCAAAGTTGATGTGTTAGAAGCAGGAAAAATGGGCAAGCGTAAGGATTTGAGAAAGTTTCACAAGGGCCAAATTGTGATGGCTAGACGACAGGGTCAGAGCATCTCCAAAACTGCAGCTCTTTGTCTACAGTGGTCAGTATCTATCAAAAGTGGTCCAAGGAAGGAACAGTGGTGAACCAGCGACAGGGTATTGGGCGGCCAAAGCTCACTGATGCACATGGGGAGCAAAGGCTGGCCCGTGTGGTCCAACCAAACACACGAGTTACTGTAGCTCAAATTGCTCAAGAAGTTAATGCTGGTTCTGATAGAAATGTGTCAGAATACACAGTGCATCACAGTTTGTTATTTATGCGGGTGCATAGCCGCAGACCAGTCAGGGTAACTATGCTGACCCCTGTCCACTGCAGAGCAATGGACCACAGAGCAATGGAAGAAGGTGACCAGGTCTGATGAATCACGTTTTCTTTTACATCACGTGGATGGGCAGGTGTGTGTGCGTGTGTACCTGGGGAACACATGGCACCAGGATGCACTATGGGATGAAGGCAAGCCGGCGGAGGGAGTGTGATGCTTTGGGCAATGTTCTGCTGAGAACCCTTGGGTCCTGCCATCCATGTGGATGTTACTTTGACACGTGCCACCTACCTAAGCATTGTTGCAGACCATGTACATCCTTTCATGGAAACAGTATTCCCTGGTGGCTGTGGGCTCTTTCAGCAGGATAATGTGCCCTGCCACAAAGCAAAATTGTTCAGGAATGGTTTGAGGAGCACAACAACGAGTTTGAGGTGTTGACTTGGCCTCCAAATTCCCCAGATCTCAATCCAATCGAGCATCTGTGGGATGTGCTGAACAAATAAGTCCTATCCATGGAGGTTCCATCTCGCAACTTATAGGACTTAAAGGATCTGCAGCTAACATCTTGGAGTTTTACGGCTTTCCATGTTTTCACTGTTATACGGTAGGAGGCGCTATGACACAAAAAAGAGTACTGAATCTCCTGATCATCATCGATATTATACAGCATATAAATCAAAACTGCCTAATGATACAGAATGAAATGTCGACCCAGGATGAGGTATAGGACTGTGCACGCTTTGGGGGTGTTGATGAACTCGATCTACTCCACCTATGTTTTGATCATCATTCTGAATCTGACCCAGATGTAGTCTTTGACAAAAACGCGTTGTGTAATCATGCAGCTACTGTAATACACAACATATTACAGCTAAACCAGTTAAATATCATCTAAACCAAGCTTGAAGACCAGCTACACTCACCTAAACTCATCACGTTAATATAGGTTAAGGCACAGAGAGTCAGAAATAGAGAAAATCATTCACGTCAATAAAAGTCTCTGTGTAAATCACTGGCCATTTCTCAACCATGACATGGAATAAATACATAGCAATACATTTAAACAGAGATAAATGGGATGCATTGAAAAGCATAAAGCAGCACAATGAATTATGTATCACTCAAGCGCTTAGGAGATCTTGGTGTCTGAGGTGAGTTTCTCTGGTGACAAAAACGGAGCAAAAACAGGAATTCAAAGCATGTTTTTATGTCAAATCACTGATCTGGTGTAATGTACAGTAACTTAGAATTGACAATTACTTTTCCCACTATAGGTCACTCCAAAATTATAAATACAAATCCCCTTTTAAAGAATTAGACAGTTTAAACCTTATTCCAGAGACATTAATACACTGAAGTGCTTGTTTTAATGAGTCTCATTTGTATTTTTTGCCATTTTTTCCCATTCACATCAATGCATAAATGAATCAGAAGCACAATTCCGTTTCATCAATGTGACACTCTATTAAAGTAATGAATTATTGAATAACGAGCACCTATGAGCTTTTGTGCCCTAGTTTATAAAGTGTGTGTGTGGGGAGTTCAAAGAGACAGTTTTATGCAAGGAGGAGAGAAGAACAAAAGAATGGAGCAATGGAGGCTGATGTTAGACTGCAACAAAGACAGCAAACTGAACCACTAGAGTAATGCAGCAGCTCTAAAGTGATAAACATCCCTGTGAAAACCCTTTTGTTCTGTAAAGTTTCATTTGACTGCAAGCTTTTGCCCATCATTGCCTCAAGCTCAGGAGAATAATGATCTCGCTCTCATGATTAAGGTTACCTTACAAACAGCAGGCTATGACAATTAATCTACGAATCTGATCAGAACTGGCAATTCTGACAGCTTAAACCAGCCTGTGAATAGATGGTTTAAACAAGTTTATCTGCTTATCTGGCATTAGTTTCAGCTATTCAGCCAGCTGGCCGCCCAGTCTGTCCAGCTGAAAATTTCCCAAAACCCCCACAACAGCCATCAAAAGAGACCAGCATAAAAAACTGGGTCAGACTGGTTACCAGTTCACCACCTTAGGACATATTAACATGTTAAAATGCTTTACTCAAACATGAAAGCACCTCATCTAATTGGTAAACATACAATGTTCCCTATATGATAATGATGTTTACACAAAAGGCTGATAGAAGCTGGATGGTCCAATTGACTATCAAAGCCTTTTCAGGTTGGTTCAATGATGCAGGTGCTTTTTGTGGAGCTGTTCAAATAACATGTAAAGAAAAGAACAAAAGCCGGAATGACGGAATATGACGGAAAACAAAGGACTGTAGATATATCACACACACTTGCATGTGCATGCAAAGCCATCACACCAATTCAAACCTAGCCTTGGATATAAAAATGTACAGTTGCTGGAAAGTTATGTACTTAGATTTTGGCATACATTTACCTATCATTTGACATAATCTTCAAATAACTTACAACAAAAGACAAACACGATTAGAGATGCTGGTCAGAGCCGACCTGCAATTCACAAGAGGGCTTTGCCTGATGCAAAATAAAAGATTTCAGTCAGCGTTTCTTGTGGATAATATATATTTTTTATAAATGTATTCGGCACACACTTTTCCTGCAACTGTACATCGACATTGGACTTTTCAGTGTAAGTTCAAGTAGCCACAGACTCATGCCTCTATAGGGAAAGAAACTAGAATGAATGAGGAAAAAGAAAGAGATAAAGCAGAGATGTGTTGGGAGAGGGAGAGAGAGAGAGAGAGAGAGAGAGAGAGAGAGAGAGAGAGAGAGAGAGAGAGAGAGGAGAAGATGAGAGAAGGGTCTAGTCATTAGAGAGATGAAGCTTCACTGCGTCCAACTGGCTTTTGGCAACTTCAGCTGCCAGACAAACACACACACTTTCTTTAAAGAGAAACTCCAAACAAACTCACACACACTTTTAGAAGTAAAACTGTACAACTATGAAACAGCACCAGGAATTAAGTTCAAGTGAGGACAGTTGGTTACATTATCAAAAAAGACAAATGTCAGGTAAACCAAAAACGGTGGTTACATTGAAAAAAAAAAAAAAACATTACTTAACATGACTGAACACAACTAAATTAGGTTACAGTAATGTTTAAGTGTCTAAAATAAATATCTCAAAACACTATCCTCACAGTGTTAAAGATGCTGATTGTTGTGAAATGAAAACAGTATAAAAGCCAAACTCTTCAAAAACATGTTAAATTATATTCAGTTCATAACTAGGAAGTTGCTTGGAATACAAAGCATAAGCACATCTCAAGTCTTTGAAGGTGTAGCAAACTCTTGGTGTGAGCCTCAAAGTCATGTATAAAGCATCAAAGACAGTGGTTTTGTGCTCACTCTTGGTCAGCAACAGAAAATAAGTTGTATAAGGACTTCAAATGCATTACTTGGGAGAAAATAAATAGACTTTTCTGGTGTGTATGTGTGTTTTGTTTGGCTGACTAAGCAGCTGTGATCTATGCCAACTAGGAAATGCATAACAAACTATCACATCCTATTTATTCAGACCTGAAAGCTTCCTTCTCTTCTCCTTTCCCTGTTTCTTATCGTTTACTGACTATCTGCAGTTAATTAATGCTAAACTAAAATATGCAAAAGTTGATTTATTATAAACTATTATCATGCATGAAGATAAGGCCCATTTCCAGAGGAAAAATAAACAGAATAGTATATAGATAAACTGTAAACTGTCTCAAATTTGGAGCATCACTTCATCTCATAACAGTGAACCGTGAGTGAAGACATAAGAAGTTGCAGTTACAGTATATAGAAGAATGTGACAAAATTATTGTCTTCATGGAGAAATAAGAAGGCAAGCCAGGTGGATCAGAAAAGAAAAAACATCACCTTTCATAAAAAAACTTGTTTAAGTGAAAATTAATCTAAAGCAAAGATTCCAGAATCACTATTTGTTTTGATAATAATGTGACTTGTTGGTTGAACAATTACTAATTTGCCATAATCTAATACAATATCTAAAAGAAACAGAGCTTTCAAAACTATCCAAACAACCATTCAAAAGGCTGCTTTAATTTTCCTAATAGTATCTTTTAACAACTCCCCCAATATAGATTTTTCTAACATTAATCATTCATACACATGTAAACATATCCACACAAAAACACTAATGGTGCCCATGCACAAACATGATGGAATAGTGTTGTGTCTGTACTGTATAATTTATGATTAAAGACCCTGTGGAGACTGAAAGGATTAGCGGAAATCAATACATCCCACACATTCAAGTCGTCCATCGTCTTCATTACTACGCAAAAATATATATAATGTATATATATGTTTATTTAGCACTGTCCAGTGAGCAAGATATTTGTTCCATATACATACAGAGGAATGCTAATAAGAGCTCTCGACTTGACAAATCGATAATACATATGCAAGATGCTTAATCTAATCTCCTCCTCATTATCTTCTTTAATTAGTTATCTGTGCAATATAAGCCACTGCACACGAGGGTGATGATGAATGAGGGTGATTGTGTTAACAGTGATAACAGTGACCGGCTAAGACGACACACTCACTTGCGGAATGTGGGGATGCCGTGGATAGATCGTCCAGGTGACGTCCCGGAGCTCTGGCTGCGTCCAGAGAGTAGACTGTCTGTCTCAAACTGGAAGGTTCCATCACAGTCATCTGGAATATCAAGGAATTCACCATCGCTCCACACCTTCACACTCCCGTCCATGGTCTGATATTTGATCTCTATGAAAATATTTGTCTAAAATATGAAGAAAATTTTGAAAATTAATTTTTATATACAGTGTATGTCAAATTAATAAGCCAGTAAAATTTGAATATATAAGGTATGTCTATCTTTTTCATATATATATATAATATAATATAATATGTGCTGTCAAATCGATTAATTGCAAATTAAATAGCATCCAAAATAAAAGTTTGTGTTTACATAATATATGTGTGTACTGAGTGTATTATTATGTATATATATAAATACACACTCATTAATATAATATATATATATATTAAGAAATATTTGCATGTGTATATATATATATATATATATATATATATATATATATATATATATATATATATATATATATATATATATATATATATATATATATATATAATATATATATTATATATATATATATTATATATATAAAAATATA